>NC_089733.1:5030073-5368406 GCF_035083965.1 Branchiostoma lanceolatum | reverse complement strand
GCGCTCCGGACTGCGGTCCGGTGTCGGAAGGCTGTCGCTGTCGTCTAAAGGAGAAAAAAGAAAAAAGTACTGCATCTATATTTAGAATCTACAGCCGTAAGGCGTTAGCATCTATATTTAGGGTTTGCGTTAGATTTAAGTAAGGATATAAAGAACACCTGAAAGGTACGTACCTTCGTCATGAAACTGTATAGAGTGGTACACACTCTTGCTTCTTTTCACGGACATACGGGTCCTCATCTGTTGTCAAGGGGTAAAGCGCCTCCTTGACGCGTGAGGGTTCCCTATCTGAAAATGAATAGATAAGTCAATAGAAGAATAGCTAGATATATGAAGGAAGTAAAAATAGACGCGTGATATATAGATACAGATATAAACAAACGCAATGACTTACAAAGCTTCCACAGGTGGGAGACATAAGCCTCCCACTGACTGTCTCTGTACAACGTGTTCCTTGACCGTCCACGGACGTCATATACGTCTTCAATGAATAGTGTGGTGGCCTCTCCGAGTACTATATGTAGTGGAGAGACAACAACAGACACAGATTGAGTTAGAGTAAATGAACTGCGCGCGCTTTTCAATACACTGCGCGGGAAGCTATGGATAAGTTAGAATCTAGTGTCGCCAGAAAAAAATCAAAAGTTAGTTTATACAAGACTAGTGATGATAGATTTGCTATCGTGAGAGTTACAGTAAATGAACCAGCGTCTTTCGATACACTCAGCGGGAAGTGGGCATCTATTTTCCCCGGAGTTCGCATGCATAAACCCCGACCAAGGAAACAATAGAGTGGGGAGAAACTTTTTCAAAGAGAATGTGCGCGCGTTTTAGGTTTTAACAACATTTATTTACCTCCTTTGTCCTCTTCAACGTCAAAAGTCTTCTTGATCAGGGCTCCGTTACACAGGCCGGGTTCAGGGAACGTAGTTCAAATGCGTTCCATGCTTAACAGATGTGACTGATGACATAGTTATTGTATAAATTCTTCCAATTTAAAATGTGAATAGAGTGGTACTCTTTTACACATTGCGACTTTGTCCAGCGTTTATTTCATCAGACATGATCTCACATGGACCGATAAAGGAGTTCAAGCCGTTGCTCAAACCAGTCGTCGCGAAGGGTATACAGTTAAACTTTTGTCTTCATTGTTCGTGTCCTGTCTTCGTTTGGGGCGGGAAGTTTTATCTTTGGTTTGTCTTCTGGGCCCTCTATATATAACTGCTGTAAAAATGCAACCTTCATCCACTGTGCCGTGGACGGAGCAGCACCTTTCTTGCTTTCTCCCTTTAATACCCGAATACCAACGCACAGGATCAGAGTACCACCCCCCCCCCACCCAGATATCTCATCAAAGAATTCTGAGTGGATGAGGAATATCCGCACCGGCCACACACAAGCTTTTTATACTAGCTTGTCCATACGTGCTCAGCCCTGACTTCACGTGTCGGTATCACCTGACAGTGGCCCCACTATATTTAGATGGGAATTTTAGACATACAATCAAATAGATATACTATGTCTTCAGATCAATACAAGGATATAACATTGTAGTTAGATGTTAAAACTTATCACTTCTAATAGTTTTTCGATCTTGAACAATAAATCAAACCAACACTTGACATTCGTAAGTTTGAATGCCACTTGAGGAGAGATAGCTACTACGGGTGTATTTGTGATGACTCTTGTAAATGCTTACGTGTGCTTCATAGTCGGCAACACCTTCCATTCCTAACCCTTGGTATGTCTTTACCAACTGGTGAGCCACGTACTTGATCTCGGCTGGTGTTGGTCATCTATATTGTGATAACACTGGACGTGCGTAATCCGTGAAGTCTTAAACGTTGCATGGCAGGGCATACCATTTAATCAATGTCAAGGGAATGAGTGGAACTTACCGGAAGCAACACAACCAGCATTCAGGAGCAGCTGAATCCTTAACAACTGCAGGCAGCACCTGGAGAGCCTTCCAGACCTTCCTGTCTGTGGTTAAAACAAAGAATTGGTCAAATTATTTGAAAATTCACCTTTAATTTCGGACTTGTAACAAGCTAAGTGTGACTGATGTTGGTACTTTCATGCATTTAGTGTTACCGACAAAATGAGATATTGAATAAGGCATTGATATAAACATAGTTGAGGCTAAATAGTCTCCTTTAAGTTTAAGGACATTGTTCTAATGACAAAATAAAATGTAAAGCAATTCAGCGCAACAAAGACATTATAACTTATGCTCAGAAATATGTTATTTTGTCCTTCCATATTATGCATAATGAGTTCCAGGGGGTGGTTATGAAAGACTGGCGGTACATGCGGAAAGATTCGTCGTACCGCCGCCAGTTGGCCCCCCTGGCAGCCATGGTTCGGATAAGGTACTGGTAACTCACGAGGGCTGACGACGCTGACAGATGACTTTTCTTACTCCTTTTCCAGTTAACTCCTCACATCATCCGGGACTACTGGGCTAGCATCCGTGTTGACAGTTTCCTCCTGGTATTTTGGGAGTTCGGGGAGGGCCCATTCTGCCCGTACTTTAGATTGTTTTTTTTACTCCACAGTGTTTTCACAAGCATGCATGATCTTTTTAATGGCTTTCCATTCATGTCTTTAGGGTTCACTGTCTAGGTAGGGAGACCATTTTCGAAATAATTCATCACGGAGTTTGTTGCCATCAATGTGTCTGTTTTTACAGAAAAAGAACTTGATTGCGCGACAATTGGAACTGGTACAATGTATGGCAACTTACGCACATGAGAGTTACGTCGCATAGTTCTTCCCCTTTACGATAGAACATGTCTACAAGATCATGGTCTTCTTTATTTAGCCGGAATCTTAACTATCCCAGTTGGGAATGCCCTTTGATGTTAGAAACGTGGGGTTTAAGCCCAGTCCCGGATGTTGAGTAGTCCTCTCAGTCTGTTACACTGAGGCATCATGTGGATTAGCTGTTCAGGCGTGAGGGCCTCCTGGTGTCTGAGTTTATCCGCCACTTTACTAAAAATTTGAGCTGAAGACGAAAAATAACAGATTAATCACTACATGTACTAGGCTGAGATTAGTTCTGAACTTCGAGATATATCTTGATTTATTATATATTAATATATATAGCTATGAATAGCTACAAGATCACTTTCCGTCTTGAAATACGTCAATCTTTGTCGTACGTCCAGAAAATCTTCCCAGTGTGCATTGGGTGTCCACGCGATGAGAGGTTGATGAACGACAGTATTGTCAAAATCGCATAGCAGGAAGGCGGTTCCTTTATCCAGAAGGGCTTACATGAAATATGCTTTGCTGTATGCTGATGTAAGAGTTACATATTTCGTTGTAGTTTTCTAATGTATAGGCCCTTCGGGACAAAGGAACAGCATGCGCGGAGGCAAATACAAACGGCCTAGGCCTCTGTATCAGCTCTTCACGTGATCCCCCGGCTATGAAGCGGTTTTCCTGCGTTTCCTCGTTAAAGACGATTTTGACAATGCTGTCGCTCATCAACCTCATCACCTCGCCCAGATACCACCCTTTTTTTCACAGGCAACAGCCACGAAATCACCAATGTCTAAGGGTATAGGCTTAAAGGTAGCACCCTGATCCCGCTGTTCTATTTCCCATCCATGAAATATCACGCACAACCATCAACACAAATAAATACGAGGGAAGGTGCATCGCTGCTTGCCGCTTTGCTAGTCAGCCGCCATTGAATGTTAACTGCGCACGCACATCTCGTACCCAGTTCAACTCGAATTCTGAATCGATATTTGTGTACAAAAAATAGTCATTGTTTTGCCGCGTTTTTCCAAAGTTTTATTTGTGTAAAATGTATACTGTACTCACATGTTTGAGCAGATATTCAACTTCGCCTGTCTATTTTGTCCATGCGTAATCTTTGAGTGGACTTGATTGGCAAACATTATTCGAGTAATCTTGATGAATAAAAATATATTTGGAACCTACTATGACTTTTCTGCTTTGGCAGATCAGAGGCAACATACACTTGTTATAAAACAATTTGGGTATACACTCATAACATCAAGTCGTCACCTACGTATGAAGAAGCGAACATACCTGTTAGTGCTTTTTCTTGAGCAGGTTGTTCCTTGTCCGGTCCACCCCACATTTCAGAGTTTAAACACGAATCGGCGTTATATCTATATACTGTACATACTTTCTACTACTAGTCCTATCGCAAAGTCCATCAATATGTATGTCCAAATTCACAAAAATCATTGTCCCAGTCCGTTCCATCACTCCGCTTTTCAATTTGTAGATGACCTTGTCGCATCTAGTTCCAACGATGTCCCAAATAAGGCATTGTCGAAGGGTTCGGATAACAGTCTCTAACGAGGAAGGTCACACAATCTGGCATGACCTCCCTTTTGACGATGTCGACCCCATCAGCCCTTTTTTTTTTGCTCTTTCAGCGCCAGATACCGGGGATCCTTCCACCCGCCTTTTTTATTGATCTCTTTCCAGAACAGTCTGTACTTTCCCCTTCTGGTGCCAGAGTTCTTTGGGTGGGGGCGGTGCCTGTGCAACACCGCACGCGGTTGTCCGATTCTTCTAGCGTCGTGTTCGGTCACAGTGTCGTAAGAAACAGGACGCACATTCTCCGTCTTGTATGTTTGGCACGGAAGGGCCTGGTGCGGGCTCCGCGGGCATGTTTGGCTGTGGGTCTTGTCGATGTCCTCCACGTCCGACAGACCGGGGGCTCTCATCTTCATCGGAGCTGGTGTCATCCACAGTGTATGAGGGCGGAGAGGGTTCCTGGCGACTCGGGATGCTAGCTGTTGAGGTGGTGGCTGCAGCATGATCGTCCTCGTCTGAACTCACATGGGCTTCCGAGTCGTCCGTTTTCCCCCCAAAACTCTCCTATGAAGTTCGGAGCCAATTGTATCTCTTGGCCAACCCCATTCTTCGGTCCTTTCATCCATTCGACCTGCTCTACTGTCAGCTAGCCAAAAACACTTGTATTGTCCACCGGCCATCGTCTCAAGGACACAAAATACACACAACCCGCTCAGCTCTGATAAAAACAATATTGGCGGGAAAATTTATAGATGACAAGAACATGTAGTAAGAAGGAAAGAGGTATGAAAAATGTTTATATTTTCAAATTTGTGATACATGGTCAGAATAGAAATGATAAAACAAAAGATATATTTCTGTGGTGTTAGGATTTGTTTGATAACTATGATTCTTAGAAACATATACTAGTATTTCCCCATGTTTTCACTTGCGACTTGCTGCGATCCTTTCACTTTATTTAGACATTGCCATGACCCATGACAAGTTCTGGAGCTAATTAGCTGAGAAGGCGCGAGACAGGATAGAAGAAAACGCGCCAAAACTGCCACCCCATCAAAACGTAAAATGATATGTGTTTTAGTCAACACAGATGGAAACCGAAAGTTGAAAAAGATACATAATCCAAAGGTGATAATAAAGTCTGATATGAACCTGGCACCCTGCTAATATGTTGGATTGGTGGAAGACGAATTTACCCGCTAATTCGACAAAGGGACTTTGACTAATCCTACAGCCTCCTACAGAGAAGAGTAGAGATCACCAAAAAGACATAGGGAGTCAAAAGAACAATGGTATTTAAGGCGTTTTGATGTCTTTGCTTAAACTGAATGCGTCGGAACTCTGAAACATAACAAAGTCGAGGAATGAATGGTTTGTATGTATTTGTGTCGTTCTTTATTGTCCGACAAGTACTGATTGATCCTTAGCCTCCATAGCAGACTCGTTACGGCTTGATAACTGCAGACACGATCTGTAGCAGGACTTTGACCTTGAGGCTGTCATTGCCTCTCGAATATTCAATGAACTTGGGGATTGGTGAAGGGGCCCCGTACTTCCTGTTTTCCCGCATACATATCGGTCCTCTCAGGAAAATGGCACGGTCTTCCCGCCGATCTTCGCCTGGCATGGCTGGTGATAGCAGTAGAAACCTGTGGAATTGAATTTGAACAATATTACATTTATTAATCAAACAAAAAATAATAATTATGCACACCCTAATTCTATCTTCCGAAAAATAAAATAAATGATACATTGTATAACCAAAATAGCAATGTAGATAAACCATATTTTCGCACAAAATATCAAATGCACAGCTAGGAATATCAGTGTTAACACCTACATGACTTTGAGGTGAATAGGAGCTGACCGCGAAACAAGGCACAGGTGGATGTGCCATCCGTCCGGTCCGCTTGTTTTCTGGATGGAGACCTGCCAGTTACCGTCGAACACGTTATCGCATGTAGGCGAGGTGAAGGTAGTTCCTGGGCTATGCCGACTTATACGGAGTTGATGGTAAAGGTGATAGCCTTAACCTCGCAAAATGGATGCGTCAGAACTCTGAAACGTAAAGAAACTGAGCAATTAATGGTCTGTATGTAATTGTGCCATTCTTTCATGTCCGCAAAGTACTGATCGACCCTGTAGCCGGTAACAAACATTCCATTGAGTCATTCAATGGGAGTGACCTCATCCCGCGCGCGTTGTCGAGTGCGATCAAAGTACTCCATTAACTAGTACACTGCTATACCTGTATTTGAAACAGATCGAAGTTATCGAAGATGTATGGAAGAAACAACATGACGAATTTCTACAAAATCACAAAACGAAAATTTAATATTGAGATACATATATTTGAATAACAGAAATACTGTGTATACGCCATAACCACTCCGATTATGGTATTCTTGGCTTGTGGTCTTCCAACGAGGCCATACCCGAAGTTAGCCATATTTTGTCTGTCTCCCCTTTGTCTTGAATCTTCCACTTTCCCTTACTGACTTCCTCCACACGCACATTCCTTGCCAAGATGTATGCGGACTTGATCTTGATCGGGTACCGTCAACACCCGTTTGTTGGAGTAAAGCGCCCAGAGGCTACTTACTTCAACTTGCTGAAGATTCTGTATCCTATAGACAGATGACACGTGCCGTGGGGTGCAACCAACTGAGACTGCTGGATTTTGCAGGATGTACCGGTACAGCCGCTGTACTTGACACAGATGACACGTGCCGTGTGGTCCATTACCCACTGAGGCAGTCGCTCTGGAAAATATACCATCGTAGTAACAATTTGTATGAACCTGCTTGCACAGTTTTTTTTTTAATTTTAGAATTTGCTCTGTTACTGTGGGACTGCCAAATGTTCGATATTAGCAAGTACTAGTACAATGATTGTATTTGTGTCCAAATCTATGATATGATATATCATATATATATATATATATATATATATATATATATATCTTGATGACAAAGCCGTCTAAACCACCGACCCCAAAGTCTCTGCTGTAGGCAGTCGATTTCAAGTCGAATGGTCTGTCAAGATAAATCATGTTGTCATACTTGATTTATTTTGATGATATTTATACCACAATTATATATATATATATATATATATATACTGATTTAATAGACGTTTGATCTAACAAAGATAAAGTGTACATACCCGGTCATGGATGGCTAGACCCATTCGCAACCCGTACTTCATGATGCCGAAGAAGATCCTCGAATCGAGGTACTGCAGGCAGGCATTGTTGAATGACTCAACATACAATGTGTCCCGGCACTGAAATGGCAGGAAAAGATTGATTATTACATAATTAAACATCACAGGTTTTGTAGTGTGTGTGTGTGTGGGGGGGGGGGAGGTGTGTTTTGCGGGAAGACCTGTAACATTGATCAATTGCCGCAATAAGTACCAGTTTTGCTGGTCACCCAGAACAGACCCCAGAACAGTTGTGCCTGTCATTATCATCGCACTGGCTCCACTTGTGTTTGAAATAACAATTTTAGGGGCTTTTTCTCACTTAACGACATGGGATTGCTAGGGTTGGTAGGGTCGAACACAAGCAACAATTCCCCTCCCTCTGGTTCATATTCGTCTGAAGTCTCTGGACGCAACACCATTCCTTACCATTTTTCACCATTATTTGTTACATGTTTAGATGGGTCAAAGGGCCGGTTTGAAAGCAATTCACACATTCTTGCGAATTATAGGTAATGCTTTTCAATAAAGCGTTGGTCTTGTAAACAGTGCGCATCGCGTCCTGTATCACCTCTGCTGACACTGGAAGATGAAATGAGCTGCGCTGTGTCCCCTGTGTTTGAGGGGATGGTCTTAAGCGTGTAGGTGTTTTTTCGGTGCTGTGAACGTTAATAAGTTCGATGACTTACACACGATAGTTGATTTGAGGTTAATTGAGCAGCTAAGTATAATATGAAGCAAACAAGCAAAGAGCTGCATGATAGATTAAACTTTTTCAAGCACTCATTAACTCATTGATGTTTAAAAATAACGTCGCGAAAGTTACATTTGACTTTGCACCAACAAAATGTGGAAGGTCTCTGCTTGATCCATTCCTGTAACAAATCAGCATTCTGATCGTTTGAACAGTGTCAGGAAAAAGACTTGTCAGAAAAATGATGACAAGAACTGAATGTTAAAATTACAAAAATACAACAAAACAAAAATATTTCAGTTTGGTAACAGTCTGTTATTTCGTATTAGCGATTGCAAAGTGCAAAGCTCTATATGATATATAAGTTCTCTGGACTTACCATCGATGATCAAGCTCAGGTACCGCTTTGGATTTCGTTGGGCAGCTTCCCTTCTTCGACAATAATTAGAAGAAGTGCTTGGGCTCAGAGTTGCGTTGGGATGCAACTCATTCCACATATTGTAGAATGTCTGCTTTGAGCAATACGGCTCCATGTCTTCGGACTTCTCTTGGCGGTACTGGTGGTAAATGCATTGCTTCCTTGTACCGTATGGTAGCCACATCTCATTCCGGTTTGGCATCTTTTCGACACGGCCGGAAGTATGGTCCCCGAACCAAACGCCAGCCTCATGCAAGCCTTCGACCTCTCTTGGCGGGGTCGTATCCTCTCTGACGCTGAAGTTCGACCGTCAAGGAACGCAGCCCTGCCTCGGTAATTGACATTTTAGTGATACACATTCTTCCAATCAACTTGGAAGGAATATGTGTTGTTGCTTTCACTACTCTTCAAGTCGCGATATGTGAAGCGCGTCGAGCATTTCGAACGTCAGCAGGGACTCATAGATAGCATCCTGTGCAGTGTCTCCCTTTTTACAGACTTGTAGAAAAGTTTTTTACCTGCTCCACCTTCTCCTGCGAAATCAAAGACAGATTAACTTGTTGTAACGGTCTATCTTATCTGCCAACTTTATGCAACCCTAACCCAAACTTGTAGACAACATGCACCACTTCTTTCTTACATCACAAAGAATCTGCCAACAAACAATAAAGACCATTCAGGTTTTTATGTTTAATCTATGGAACATTCAGGCTTGTCTTGATATGAAAGCATTAGGGACATACAGTTTCGACATAAAGTAGACCTTGTGAAGTTGATAGTTTCAAATTTAGAAAAATATTTACTACTTTTCAAGTTATGTTCTTTTCATACATAAATTCGCAATGTAACAACAACATGACTAAGTGTGCGTAGCTATATTAGAAAGAATAATGAAAAAAAGAGTACAACTGAACAAGTTATGAAGCAATATTTCACCGTTTGGTAAATCAAAATGTTATAATAGCAAAGCACTACACTTCTACAACTTTCTTTTCTACCCCAAATACCACAGTGAAAGAATGATGTCTGTAGGCGCTTTGTTATGCTTTTGAATGGTACATAATGTCTTTGATCATCATTCTGTAGGACAGATAAAAATAATGTTACAAAATATGTGATGCTTCATGCTCTCTTGCAACATGATATAGTCAGGTTATAATCATCGCTTTTAGATCATTGGTTAAATATCTGTAACAAAACCATGTCTAATTACAGAAAACACCTGGTATAGGTGCCGAGAGGATTAAAGTCCACATTACATTCAGTATGTCAATGCTACTCGGTGAACAGAACACCCGTTTAGCTTGGATTTGTGAAAAATGTCGTTTTTATAATGAGATTTGACAAAATAGTAGGGAGGGATCGAGGTAACAGTTGTACGGCCAATGGATCACAAGTACGGTATCGGATGGAATTGTCTAGGCTTTTGACAGGATGATTAAACCACAGTTCATTCTGATAAAAGTACGGTTATGTGAAGCACCGTCACATAAGAAAGAGAAGTGTAAAAACCAGAATCATTAAACAAACCAACTCCAAACCGAACCGTCCGCTGCAGTTTGGACTTGCCTGAGCTCGTGCAGGCCCTATGATTATGTCAATAGACTGTGTCTTCTGCAGGACCACGACATTAAACAAGTATCTCTCTCCTCTCTGTCTCAACTTGAACTGCCTTGCGCTTTTGTCTCTCTGTTTCTTCCCCACGCTGTTTCAGTACCTCCTTTTTCACCTCCTTGATGGTATTGTCGCGATCATCATACATCTTCTTGTACTTTCCTCTGGTCTTTCGTGCACTTGTCGGGATGGCTGCATATTTTAAAGGATCATCTTTGGATAGATTGTTCAGTCAGTGAGATGTTTCGTTCATTTTAAACATAGCTTGTCCTTCCAGGGCCATCATGGCAATGGATGGCTTTGTTGTTTGCAGATGGGACATGTACCCAAAATCATCCCCCCCCCTCATATTTGTTTTGAGCATGTCCTTCGTTTCCTCTCAATGCTGTTGGTTCGCGTCTTTGTACTTCCCGTGCAACTGATCATGGAACCGCCTCTCGAAAACGACAATAACATTTACCATTGCCACTTCAAGGGCGTGTTTCGTCATGTTGTCTGTGTGGTTGTCTGAGTCTTTGTACAAAGACTGGAACTCTGTGCTGTGTCTCTGTTGGGCTCAATCGGTCCTGTTGTAGTGGACTGAGCAACATTTTGGAACCAGAACAATAGGACAATTCGCAAGTAGAGGTCAAAAAATCTTTAATGCAATTGACAGGCTACTGCTGAAACAACAGGAGGCAAGTTCCCGCCAAAATGAACAAAAGGAATTTGACTAACTTGTTTTCCTTACACTCTGGGACTTTTGAGCTATTACGTCCTCACACTTATCATCATCATTTTACAGATTTCTGTCAACTGTTCTTGACTAACTAGACATGGAAGCAAGACTCCCAGATTAAGACTCCCTCTTTTTCATCAGGCGCTGCTCGATATTCATAAGGTAACCAAGCAGATGTGTTGTTAAGTATCAGTTTCAATGATTGACAAGCTTCATATTACATCACTACGTAGCAAACTACGTGTAATTACTTTCAATTTTATGCAGATAACGAGAGTATTTTGCACTTGCGAGAAACATGAAGAATTCCTTGATGATGTCTTATTTACTTTACCTGTTTGCCAAAAGGCTTCCAGGCCCTTCTGAAACTTGTCAATCTAAAGGCGTTCCAGCTTGGGATCGACCAGGTCTGGTTTGGAGCCAGGCGCACCTCGTCATTTCTAGGGAGCTTTCCACCCCTCATCAGAAGCAAAGGCCTATATGAATTTGGATAATATCAGTATAAAATAACATTCATGACGGACAAAATCATACAACGGATTAGTCAATCATGAATATTTTTGCGCGATGCCAATTGTTGACCAAAGGGAGTAAAGGGGCACTGGATGCAGTACATAACAGCAGCATCTAGAGAGGGAGTTGAAATATACATTATACAACATTAGAATTATAGAGTGAATTTCATCGTTTACGATACAAAGATCTGGGGAGTAGAGCTTACACATGGAATAAGAAATGAAATACATTGTACTCAAAGACAGGCTGACCATCATGGCCGTTGGTGAACGTAAAGCCATGAGGGCAACCGTGCTGTCCAAGGTCATTGCTGGCGTTTCCCAGAAATGTCTTGATGTCGAGCATGGCATCACAGTCCCAGGTTTTCACGTTTGGGAAGCTCTTGTTGATGGCGTGGATCAGTTCGTCACCAGTTGTGGCGTCCTTCTTTTCGAGCGTGGCCGCTATCTTGCTGAATTGAGTATGCCCAACAAGGGGTAGCCCACTTGTACCTGTTGTAAGACAACAAGAGAATGCTCAAAACCTTATGATACAGCAGGATCAGAAATTTCAGTTCATTTTTTTTTCTTACGTACATCTTACATCATTTATGCAATGTATACTGACCTCTTTGAATATGCCCTTGAGGACGAGGCATCCAAGAAATGCAAAGACAAACTTGTTCTTGCACTCCCTCCTGTCCAAAAAACAACAGCTGCTATAAGTGTGCTGTTTACACCAACTCTCCACTCTCATTCCAATCCCGTCAATCCTTCTCAGCGGCTTGTACACGCGGCCCGTTGCGACCCTGATGCCTTCGGTCTGTAGTGCTGCCATTGTGAAGTCGTTCATGACTTGGGGCCCGTAGCTGCAACTTGTCTGGTTCTGTTTAAGTAAAGTTTAAAGTATTTTGACCTTACCACTGTCGTTTGGTATTGAGTCTACCGAAGAAGGTGATCTCTGGCTTGTGGATGGAACTGTTGATGGGTGCAAAGTGCTTAAAGCTCCTGTTGCCACTGTCGGGGACGATGTTAAGCATGATGTTTACTGGTACTTGATGATTGAATGACACAAGTTCCTGGATCATTAAAACAAAATGAAAGAAAATGCGCTTCACACTTTGTAGAACTATGGGGTCGAGCAACCGCAGAATGGTCTCAAACGTGTCGTCAACAGGGCCTTCGTTAGGGTTTGGTAGTCGTGGTGGCAGTGTGATGCCGTAAGTTTGCATCAGAAGACGTTCAGACTGAGCAGCATCATATAGACTCACCAGACTAGAAGGCATTTCAGCCTGGAAGAGCCTTGGATAGTTGCAATTAAGAATAAAGTGCACGCGGTTGCTTAAATGGGCAAGACTGTTGTTTTGGCGGGGGTATTGTTACTGGAAGTTAAGTCAAAATAATGATACTGGTATTATTATCTAATATACATGTACAAGTAAATATATTGATAAAGATGTCTTTTTTTGTGAAAATCTACTCTCAAGCCACAGCCCAAGGACCATGTTATAATCACTGGTCGAATTCACAGATCATTCAACAGACCACAATTCATGATGTCAGAGACTATGTTCATTGTTGGTTGTCGATCTTTAATCAGTAGTCTGGAGAAACTTATGGAAGACAAAAAAAAACAATAGTAATATACTCATGACTTGTTTACACAAAATTGAACAAAATCATTATGCCAACTACAAATTGATATAAAGCCAGAGTAACTTAAGTGAAGAGTGGAAATATATATACATAAGAGATATCAGATATCTAAACACTACTCAAGTGCTCTGTTTTTGCGACTTTTGTTATTACGGTGAATAAGTTTTATTTCGAAAGATTTATTTATTTTATTTCTGTTTTCTTTATCCAGGGTGGACGCACTCAGTGCTAACCGCACTGCTTTTCAGGCGTGCCCTGCACAAAATAACATAAACAGACTAAATAACATAACAAGGAAATAACATAGAATAATGAACAGAAAGTAACCAAAAAAGATAATATATACATAACCGAGCGTCGAATCCAAATCATAATCCTTAAATCATAGTCGATATGGCAGGCCGGGTCTGGAGTTTTCACATTTACGGTGTGATGAAATAAATGATAGCCGGGGCAGACGGATTGATGAGGTGGACCTGTGGGGGTGGAAGGCATGGCTGGAGGCCGGAAGGAAAGTAGGGTGGAAGCCCGGGTGGAACGTAGGGTGGAACGTTGGTTGGTTGGCAGGCAGGGGGGAAGCCAGGATGGAAGGCAGGGCGAAAAGTACGGTTGGACCGCTGGGACGACACCACCAAACGTTGCCATCACCACACCCTGATTGGTGTTTGGGGTGTTAATGGGTACGTTTGGTGAGGGTGAAATGAGGATGGTGGGCGGTGGTTTTGGTGCAATAGGTCTGTAGATGGTCGGTGGACGTGGTCAGTACGACTGCATTGTATGTAAATTCAACATTTATGGCAATAATATATATGGCCACAGACAAAATTCGCGGTAAGACTGCAAGTTTGAATAGCAAACAGGGTGAATGAATATATGATTGCAAGTTAATTTCAAACACAGTGCCTTGCGAGACTTACCACTCAGGACAGGTAACCAGCGTGCTGAACAGTGGCTGGCCCAGTTCCGGTCTGTAGTGGATAGGTTCAGCAATACACTATCACAGAGTTTAGCTACCGTGGCCTGCAGATCCCTTTCGTTGTCGATGGTCACTTTACAAGTCACACTACAGGTGGAAAACTTGCCACTTCCCATGGCTGAAAAAACATGACCCTGTCTTTTCTGGCTGTTGGCGGTCTTCACATGGTGCCATTTGAACTTAAGTAACATGCCTTGTGCGCCTCCTATAGTCCTCGGCACACCTCATTTGACCAGTGCCGACCAACGAAATTTCGCTTCTTCTGCGTTTTTCTAAAGTCTCATCCACAGATGTCTATCAAAGACGAACTGGCTTGAACTTGGGACTTCGCAAGTCCAGAATGTTGACGGACTTTTCCTTTCGCCCTCCCCACCAGGACCGCTCGCTGGCACAAATGGCTCATTTTGGCGTCTTTTTCCCCTCCGTTCTCAAACTTATTTTATGACTTCAGAGGACTGACAATTATCACTGACACACGTGCAGATACTGCACAGCTTGTGCCACTTGCTTTACCCCATCCTTGGCCTCATCTACTTTGGTCACCCCCAGGCTGGACGGGTTGATGAGCAGGTAGTGGAAGCTCACGCTCCTGATGCTGCGTGCTGTGCAGGAGACAAACTCCTGGACAAGGTAGGACTTCGCCACGTCAGAGTTTATCCCATAAACGGATGGGAACCACTCCATGTGGCACACCCTTGCCAAGATGTCTGCCTCCTGCAAAAGGTCCAGGATGGTGGCATCTGTCCTTGTGGTCAGCTGATTCACAGCAGCCAGGCCGTGACCACCTACAAAAGTGCCAAAATTAACATGAGCCACTGAAAACACAAAAGTGAACTTGAAACATGGAAAAAGACAAACACTGAAGAACAATAAAACCTCCAGTCTAACTGATGACTTTGAATTGTAAAATGACATAGTCGAAGAGTTGAGTATTCATTGGAGTGTTTCTCTGTATTATCCTGTCATGGAGAATACTTGTTTCTATTACCACAATTTGTAGAAATCCAGTAATATAGTTGTGTCCTGAAATGCATTTCTAAAACCTTCTCCAGTCATTATTTACATGAAATCACTCAGTTCGTTAAACACTTAGTACTGAGGTCTGTGCAATTCGCGCTTATCTGTTTCTTGTATCGGAATCGTCATGCGGCGGTTTTATCACTCGCTGGACTAGACTAAGTTAGGGAACAGGCCGTGCCTCTACTCTAAATGTATTGACATTTTGCTGATAACAGTAACAGGCACGAATAATGTTACTTGTATGGTGACCCCTTTAACAGTGCAGTCTTGTGAGCCTACTCTGACAGTGCAGTGGCAGTGGGGAATTCCTTAAAATGTTAAAGAGATTCATCATTAGTCGTGATTAGATAAACATATTACACGTGTGATTACAGAACGAAAGAGATAATTAGTACATAGCGACACGGTCAAAAGACCAATGATTATGACACAAAAGAAGTGCTTGGCGCCTACCCATACACGTGAGTGGATTATTGTATGTGCTATACACTGGCGGGGAAAGACTAACACAAGCCAGGCCAACCAAGGACAGTATACTTGTATCTGTATTTCTATTTATACCTATCGATTGCCAAAACATTTTCGATCGAAACATATGTATAAAGACATTTGTATACAGAAGAAATTGTTCTGGATCGGAATGCCACAGCGTTCTACGCTAAATTCCCAAGCTTCCAGACGCAATATGAGAAATTCAAGCATGATCTTTACCATTCATTTTGAATTGAGAGAGTTACACGTAGAAAGAAAGAGGCCAATTACTCTCTACGCACCGATAACGCTCTACCTTGAAGTTGAATTATGAATGACTGATTACGTTCGGGAGAAATTTCCGAAAGATAGCGTATATTCAAGGCCTGTTTAATCAGGACAAAAGACACAAAATGAGAGTATGGTCTTTTGCAAACATTTTCAAACTATTTAATCAGAAGTATTGGATGCATTGAATATTGGAATATGAAAGCCCATGCACTTACAATCTGACAATGTCTTGAGAAGGACTCGACCGAAGCACCCACTCCCCAGAACTTTGGATACGCCGTTCGGCTAGCAGAGCCGGTCACGTTTGATCTTTGGCAGCTTGGGCCGCGGATGCTCAGACAGCTCCTTCTGCATTGCCCGCGTCTTCTCCTGGGCAGCCGTCTTCTCCCGGTGAAGGCTGTCGAGCTTGGCCTTCGCCGCCTGCCGGAGGCGGTCCACTTCGGTCTTGAGATCGCTGATCGCAGCGGCAAGCAACTCCTTCTCGCGATCGGCGACCGCGGCCACCCCACCCAGGCGCCGACTATTGCTCCTGTTCTCCCTTTTCCTCTCGGTCTTATCGTCGTACGGCATTTCGGATACGGTGATGGTGATGATATGAGATGGATCGTTAGGGCGTTCGAAGATGGCCCCCAAGAAGTCTATTAATTTATATTAAAAAACGGCATATTTCTAAGATTTCTGTCTTCATAAATTCTTAATGCCTAGATCTACCTGCGCCCTTATGTGATGGCTAATCTAGCTTGAGGTAGCCCTCATCACCAGCCTTGACAAAGTGGGTCTGATGAAAAGAAAAGATGATCAGTACCTACTGATTAAAGTGTATCAGAATACCTTGCTTAACGCATTTATGGAAATACACCATAGAATGTACTATGATGCATTTACCAGTACCTTTCCATACAATTATGAATGGAAATATGGTTCAAACATAAATTTGGAGCTTCATATACAAATTGGCAACACCAACATAGCAGAACATTGTGCTGGAATGTAAAGCTGTCATATACAGTTATTATGTCTATTACATACCACTTGCTACTTTCTGGTAGCTATCTTGCCCTCTGCAACCAGAGATGCCACAGTTGCAGCCTTCTCCATTGCAGAAATCAGTTATGAAGTCATGTAATTTTCTAGAGGGATGGAGTAGTCCACAGATAATGGATTTTTTGGCCAGTATTTCAAGGTAGGGGAATGAATTGTTCAGCAGAGCCTCGAGTGACGAGGGGTCGGACGTTTCTGAGCAGTTCTTCCATGTCTGGTGGAGTTACTCCATCGCTGAGGAAATCTTGTAAAAGCTGGCGGCCACGTGCTGTTTTCACAAACACCCTTTCTTGGAAACTACTGCAAATGGCTCTGGATTCCTTCTCATTTCCACTTTGCTCCATCAATGATGGCATCAACTCACGTCTAAAGCTTAGTGCAGTTCCATCGCAAATCACAACGTTTTGTGACGTGCCACAAACAGGACACATAAATCCATCATCATTTCGAATGTCTAGCACTTGAACAAAGGAGTGCCACGCCAATCGGAACTTGCTGTACGTTAGTTGGTACTTCGCGATACCAGCATCTGCCATATGTTTTGTTAGCCCAGTATGGAGAAAAATGGTACATGTAATCACTCAGGCGGTCGTGGGATACCAAGAATGACCCCATGTTGAGGATGGCCTCGGCTCGTCCATCAAATGGCAGGCTATGGCCACAACTGTCACATGTCTTGTCATACACTGTTGCACCTTTTAGAGTTTCTGGACATTTTTCCAGGTCCTGGAACTGTCTCAGCACAGTACCAAGGGATCCAGGCACGATTGTCTGTAGGCTATCAAGCTCAGATAGACTAAGGCCCTGAATGACATATCTTTGCAGTACTTCTCGCTCACTTGCTTCCTTGATAATACTCTGTCTTGGTGCCTAGGGTTGGCATGACTTGTGGTAGAATTGCAGAATATCAAGACATTGCAAGTAGCATAGCCAAGAAGCAATCTGAACTAGACGACAAGACTATTTAACGAAAACATGGAACTGAATTCTGGAAAAAGACCAAAAACCTGTTGCCTACAATCGGTTGGAATAGCTTTTGTCCACAGTCATCCACTTTAAGATGCATCAAGGCATAGCAGCAAAACTTCTTCCCTTCAGCATATTCTTTTTTGGTTTCCATACATAGTAACTTAGCTGTCGCATAGATGTGGTATTTTGCCCCAATCATTCCTCTCCCTCCACTTCATACTTAAAATATATTTCTGTGCTGTTTTGCTCGTGTCTTCGGCAATGTTTTGCACTTTGTGTGCAGCACTAGAGAAGGCGTGGATCTTCTTTCTGGAAAAAAAGTTCCCAGCTCAGCCTACTTCTTAAAATATAAATGCCAGGCGAGACCAATGCGAGGAATGCTAGGCGACATGTCAGCTGACAATATGAAAAACTGTACCTCTCCATGAGACAACATGCGGCCAACACCTTTCAACCCCTAATCTTATACTTAAGTCATATCCGTACTAGGTAATGCCGTGAGTCAAGCCGTACTGATCAGTTCACTGTAATAAAATGCGCTCACACTTTCCTTTCCCCTTTCTTTGGATCCCCTTAAAGTGTTTCTTGGGGTCCACACCGAGAATCTACAAGAGCTTAATCACATCGGTAAACTCAGCCTCTAAAGGCTGAAAGAACGTAATCTCTGTCTGCAGAAGTTGCAAAGCTTGGAAAGGACGGGAGGCATAATTCTTTGGGGAGACCATCAGCCCCGGACACGTGCTATTTTCCATCTGCAAAAGAGCCTCCCGAAATTCCTCCCTTTTCAAAGTGTAATCTAAAAACTCTGCTTGCTCAGGGGGCAGAATCCTACAGATGTGGGAGAAAAGCTTATCCATTGACACAACATCAATCGGCTCCGCAGATAAGATTTTCTCATGAAAAGTTTTATATACATTTAAAATATCTTTCTGGTCAGTTAAAAGCACACCATTCAAATCCCGAACACCATCAATTATTTTCTGTTTCCTCCCTTTTCTCTCTGTGTGCAAGAAAAATAATTTCTCACCCACATTCAAGCTTTTAACACGGGATCGGACAAAAGCCTCTTGATTTATTCTTCGTTGGTGGTCAGCGATTTTTTCCGTAAACTGGGACAGGTCGTTCCCTGGGAACAACCATAACCATAAACCAATGTAGATACTCCCTGCTGTCCTCTGCCAGGACTTTGAAGGCTGAATTGACCTCTAGACCACATAAACTAATTAAGAGCCATGGGGAGTCCAGCCATGTCTACAGTCAGAAAACAAAGGCCTTGCATCACCACACAAAACAAAGATATTTGCATATTACCTATATAATGTCCTTGATATTACTGACCGTTTTAGTTTGAAAACTGGTATGGAGTTGTTTTCCACTAGTTTAAAAAAAACGTGGTCAAACCATGTAAAATGACCCAGAAAGTTACAGCAAGGCTAAATATTGCATACAGTAATTTCCTCAAGTTTGATTTTAACGTCAAAGATCAACTGATACAAATTTAAAGCATTGACCAGATTTTCCATAATCACCTTTGTCTGTTTGGTGATGTCCTCGGCCCTACACATCTCATCTTGTGTGACATATACTATTGTCTGTTTCACATTCGAACGTTGCATCCATTTAAGCACTACTTCATTAAAAATCATCATTTTGTTTTGACGAGCTATCGAGTCAAACTTTATCAAGTTTTATGTGAGGGGTGTACCAGTGATGGAGACATGGGCTGCATCCTCATCAAGCGGGTTGGAGAGGTACTTCTCCCCACGAAGTCTTGCCCTCCACACGTCAACCTCTGGCTCCTGGTTGTACCGGTTGCAGACATTTGATGACACAGTGTCTGTGACGCCAATGACTTCAAAGAACCGGGCTCTCAGCTGTTGAAGACAAGAAAGTAAAGAATAAATCATCAAAGGAAAGGCGTACAACATACAGTTCATGCAGTTCCCAAACAATTTTAAGGTTTATTACTTGACTTCTAAAACAAGCAAGCACACTTTATACTTTGCACATTTCTTAATGCATTTTATTAAATTCATAGAAATGCCTAAACACAACTAAAAATAGGGCTGCTTATCATGCAAATGAGGGTATTGCACACTGCAATATCATGGTTTCATATCTACACACCTTCTGCAACACATCCAAGTTCCTGAACACTCGAACCCAATCCGCTGCTTAGGGTGCACCTCTGTGCCAGACCTTTGACGCCTTGTTTTTTTCTTCCAACTTGGCATCCATCCCTTCTCCGATGGACCTGTTTCCATGGGTCACAGATTCTGTCTTCTCCATGAAGACTCTCAAGTCTTCTGGACACATGGCTCTGTCCATGGAGTCGAGCATGTCGATCATCTGGTATTTGGGATGGTTCCTACCACTGAAAAGAGGGGAGAACACTTCCACACCAGCCTGGACATACTGGGTGTTGTTCCTTCTTGTTCCTACGTGGAAATTCTTAATGGCCAAACCATACAGATGAACCTGTTCTTGTAGGAATGTTACGTTGGTGTTTCTGACCATGGGACACCAGCAGTACAGGAAATCATCTGCTGACAATGACTGCTGCTCTCCTGTCCTCAGCTTTTCTCTTACATATGGAACAAGCAGCTCATCTGTTAGACCCTTGATGGCTATCTGTAAGAGCTGCATGCTTTTGTGGTGGTCAGCACAGCTTTTGGCGACCCGCTGAGCACCCTCAGACTTGAAGTCCATCTCCTCTGCCAGGGCTGCGAACCAGACATCCCAGTTCAAGTCGACAAATGCTTTGAGAGCATTCATCGCCAGATGGAGCTTGCTCACACGTAACACGACCCAATCAAACTCCCTAACTTCAGGGATGACCTACATGTTCCTCCTTCACGTGGCTTTGGAATACCTCGAGGGATGCAAAGGGCACCTTGCAACGATTACAGTACAATGTGTCCTTTATTACATTTCTTGTTATTCCTAACGGCAGACCGTCCATAGCCACGACGAGCCACTTTCTGGAGCCAGGACTGTTGTCATTGTACCGGAAAATGTTTGATATCTTGCCGACATGGCGGAGGACTTTTCTCATTGCAGTGGCCGAGTTGGGGTTGACAAAGACAGGGTCTGACATTGTGATTGGAGGTGGAGTATGTGGATGGTTTGAAGGAATGTCTGCATGCTCTTCAGAGGAAATGACTGTAATGTCCTTTCTTGCCGAGGTGGACAAGTTTCCTGACTTCGGCACGGTGCACCTCGCCGGTTTTCCGTGATGCCTTGAGGCTTGCTTCCAATCTACCTGCAACACTTTCATCTTCCTGAGCATCCTTGATGTAGTGACCCCATGACGCTGGAGACAAGACGGTGAGAGAGCTCAGGGTTCAAATTGAATAAAAACTTTGAAAACCCTTTTTGGTGGGAATTTTGGTGAAGTTTGGCATTTTGATGGTGGGTGGTATAGTGTAGGGCTTTTAGTAAATGTTTTTGCAAAAAAAATGGAATTTTGTCCATATTTGGTGTTAATAGTGGACACTTTTTTGAGCCCACCCCCACTGGGCTGCTGGGTTGGTATCGACCTGAAACCGGGGTTCAAAGTTCGACTTTATTTACAAAACAGGCTGTAGCTTTTGAATCGCCGTATAGAAATTAGCGATACGGCCTATGGGTACATTTTAAGAACCAGACTACAACATGAAGGGGAGTTTTTGTGACCAGAAATATGAAAAGGTGAGATATGATGCCGTATTTTTGGCTCTTAATGCATAGGTTTCAATACAGAGAGGGAATGGTTTTCATTGATTTAAAGCGAGCATATTTAAGATGACGCATAGGTACCAGTGAAATCTTACTAGCAATATTCCCACAAACCCTATGTGAGCCTCGCAGGGCTATGCCACCGAATATCTTCCGCAGACAGGATGTACACAAGTGCCGCCAGAAAGTAGTACGAGACAAAGATGAAGCATCCGCTCACTTAATGTTCACTTTGAAAGTATTCACATCATTTTCCGATTATGACATAATATTTTGCCCAGTACGTATATACGTATCCGTACAAGTCTGTTTTCTCTAATTTATTCGTTGGAATACAGCTGGCCGGTGGCGGATGGATATGGGCAGTAGTATCTAGCCGTGAAGTCGCCCACTTCATTTGGAGAAGAAAGGGCGTTGGCGATAGGTAAGGACTTTTCTTAGCTCCTTTTGCCTCTACAAATTGTCGTTTTTTGGTCTTAATTTGTAGAGTGAATCTTCAAGATGCACGTGTTGTCTTATATAGCTATCAATATATTGTTTTTGAGGACAGTAGGCTGATTAGGCCGGTTAGTTCAGTCACGAAGTGTTGTACAAGCAGTGTATGGAATTTGTCTCGTCACCATCATTCAGTTTTCCCTAAACCTAAAGATTTTGTCCCGAGTAGCCAGATTTTAATTGAAGGCAACGTCCTGTGTCCTATGTCGTTAACGCTGGTTTTAAACATACCGATTCCTGACAATGTGGTAAGAAATTGTGAAGCTGGTCGCGGCTGATATCTGTGATTGATTATCTTGTTTACGGGGTGGCGGTCGGAAAATGCCTTGTTTACTGAAGTAAAGAACACGGTGCTACTTTTTTTTAATTCCAGAAAAAATGCACGCCATTCTGGCTTCTGCTCCAACTGTTGTATTTGCAGGCTGAAAAAAATGGCCGCTACCGATTTCTAATGCCATAAGTTATGGTTAGCCGCTAGACCTTTATTGAATTTCCAATGTCCATCCTGGCATTGTCTGTTCCAATGGGCATGCTAGACGAGAGAATTATGAAGCACGTGGGTTACTTCACATTATGTTAGCCAAAGCAGCTAATCTGAAATGTCATAACAGGAGTATACCATGACTAAATCTTTGTTCACCTGTGTTTCTTCTACAGTAGCTGCTGGAATGATCTACCTACAACATGACGTTTGCTGTCGAGGACTTCCAGATGACAACATCTTCAGAAATACAGCTCTATAGTTTGTAACGTCAAAGAGGGAAAATATCACACTCCTCTCGTTAAGGCTAACATCTTTATGCAAGGACGATTGCAACATTTGCACCCCACAACCTTAATAGTTGAACTGCACCCAAATTACATGTGTATTGTGACAGAACATCCAGCTTACTCTGAAGTTTGTAGTCAGGTTTATTCTTACAGCTGTCCATCCCCTTGGAAACCCAGACTTCGGGGACTGTGCCTCTGGCTCAGTGGGGGCTGGTTCAGCTTAGTTAGATGGGTTTGTTTGATGTTAAAGTCATAATTGAGAGATTGCTGACAGGCGTTGTTCGTGTTTGTATTTGTTGCCAGAATTAGATTACTCAACCTACACAATACGTTTTCTATGTTTGAGTTATAGGGTTGTGGTTTTCTTCTTACCAGCTCTTATAAAGCTCTTGAAGGCTACTCCTTGGAGAAGATCATTCCAGTAACGAACATTCTCACCTAGCCTCCTGTCCAACCAGGGTAAACTTGGTCTTCTACCAGCATAAGAACATGAACTACGATCGGCCTGGCCTTAACATAAACCTTACTTGCTATCGCCTCCGAGGATGGAGACAGAGTTAACTCACCTTGACCAGTTACTATGCCGTCATGGACAGCGAGGACAACATCCTCGTGGCTGACTGTTAGAATTAAACGCGTCCTTCGGTTCAGGTGCCACGGGAGGACCCCGGACTGAACACAATGGACTAGCGCAATCAAAAGAATTTTCCGAAGTAGCGGAGAAGTTATAAGTTAGAGAAAGAGTAAAAAAAAAACGATTTCGAGAGTAAAGAAGTCGTCACAAACTAGCAAAGTAACAAGAAGAAACTGCAAGTCGACGCTGGCATCGCTTAACCAGCAGCAGAAGTCTCAAATAACAAGAGTGACAAAGAAATCCTCCTTTTTGGAAACGGAAGGAATTTTGGAATTTCATGCCGGACATCAAGGGGACGGAAAGGAACGACTCACATTCAAAACAGTTTAGCACCAGGCTCGACTTTCGATCCGAGAAGCTGACCTTGACCTATCAATTGCACGATTCCTGGCAGCGGAGAATTGATCTTAACCTATTAATTTTCCGGGTTAACACGCCAGCCCGGTGACACCACTGCTTGATCTTGAGACGTCCTAAAAATGTTAACGTACTGACACCAAAGCACAATATCAGCCCCTACTGACTAGTAATCACAACCAACATGTAACAACAGTTGGCGTCCAGGAGAGCGGTCTCTGTGCAACAACTTATATAATACTATCAAACTAACCTAACTGCTGGGATTTGTTACATATTGCTCACCTGAGCAGGGCCGCAAAACCCTGAGAGCACCCAACTAATAGCTCCGGCTTCTCGTAGTCCCAAACTTGTCTGTCTTCCTATTCTAATACAGATGGTATGTGCTACTCTAATCCGGGGCGTGTCCAACTCAGCGTTCAGCACACCGACTGCCGTCGCCCACTCACCTCCGTCACGGGACAGCGTCGGTTCAGCAATAGTGTTCGTTTTTGCCCAGCCACAGGAATAGCGTTCACTTTTGCTCAGGAATAGCGCTCGTCTGCGGTTTAATCCGTGGCGACGTTCACTAGCACTACTCCACCCCCGCCACGGGCTCCGGACGTAGCCCGTACAAGATGTCTTACAGGATGGGATGGCGATCCTTCCCATTTCCGTGTCGGAGCGCCCGCCGGACGACCTGTCGTTCTTCGGACACTCGATACCGCAGGTGGTCCACGCTGTCTTCTAAATTGGCTATGGCCTCGCAAAGTCAAAGTCTCTACCTTCTTCTGGCGGGAATCCAGGGAAGGGTATAACTATGATGCCGTCGGGATGTCCCCCGACGTCCTCGGTCAGGAGGCGGTGAATGTCCTGGAAGGGCCGGGTCGCGTACCCTCCCCTCTCCGCGACCAGCTGCTGCTTCACGCGGGCCAATCCTCGCCTCTTCTGTGATAGTTGGGCCCTCGCCGTCCTCAGCTCTTCGAAGTCGCGCAAGGCACTGAGGTCTCCTTCCACGTCGGTACCGGCGTTCGCACCAGCGTCAAAGTCGAAATCTGGCTCGGTGTAGGGAGGAACGCTGCCCTGCATGATGAGGCGGCAAAGTTCGTCGTGGGGCAGTTCAATAAGCTGGCACAACTAGGGATGGTTGGTTCTTCCATCCAACCTCTGTAGCAACCGCCAAATCTCTTTCTGTCCTTGGCGGTTCCACTCGTCCCTCGACTCTACGTTCCACTGTAAGCAGGCCACAACCTCTGGCAGATCTTCCAGGCGTGCGTACACCCTGTCACAGCGTATGGGCAGCTCTTCCGCTTCCATTGGCCAGGGAACGACGCTAGGGTCCTGCTTCGGGAAGAGTGAGAGCCGGGTCCGGACCAGATCGAACTCCTGCTTCAGAGGTGTGATGGCCTCTTATGGTGGCGGGTAGTCCTCCCATAGGCGCCGGTACAGTCCCTCATACGGCTGGCATCCCTCCTCTTCTCTTAACAGCCGTATGTGGACGCGGTCGATCCCGACGCCTATTTGTCGCAAGACCGTCTGTCGATCTTCAAGGTCCCATTTCAGCTTCCGAAGTGTTCGTTCGTTCGTTCGTCGCCCTCCACCGGCGGACCTGCCCGCTGGCCTGATCATAGTAGACTGCGAGATTGTTCTGGGCGGCCACCACGTTCTTGTCGTCACGACCGTCCGCCTCCTCTCCAGCCGTCGCGCCCAGATCATTTTCAATCTTATTAACCCGAGATGCACCGGACCCCCTGAAGTTCCTTCTTTCTGAAGAGTGACGACCCGGGTCTTGTCGATCCGACCACCGTCGCGACATCTGCCGGGGTAGCTGCCCATGGTTCGTGCCTGACCCTCCTCTCGCCGCAGGCGGACCTGTGTGGGAAACAGAGTGCATGGCACGTATCCCCCACCCGGTCCAATAAGAAAAATCAAAATCAAATTAACTCTCAACTTTTATACTAATACGTTGGTTCGCAGGTGTCAAGTCTGGCGCCGGCGGTCTGCCGGCATATCGACGGCCTTGGCCCGTCGGTGCCATTTCTAGCTAATACACTACTCAACTCGATCCTTCGAATTATTATTACCACAACGGAATTACGTCTGCCTAATCCACTTAATCCGCGGACTGTGATTCGGTAACCCTTGAAACACTCATGAAGGTCGGGAACGTTACGGATCGCGCGGCCTCTGTCAGTGTGACCTCGCCCGGGGGCAGTGCTACGAGCCCTATTCCCAATATCATTAAAGCATTCACTCCCATTTCCCACAACCGCCGGTGTGTCGTCTGCAGCTCATACGGGTGGCCAAACAACCCCATACCGCCCTCCGTTAACTGAACAGCTTCCCCGGTGTGGGAACATTATTCTGTTTTTCCAATTACATATTGACTCGACTATTCTACTGTTCGTCTATTACATCTTACCCAGAGTAGCCTAGGTACAGATCGAGAGTAACTAAAGAATTAACATGACTTGGAAGCATCATTGTAGAATGTTAGAATATAGCAAAAGGCATTCTTTAACCTATAACAATCAAACTTAATATTGCTTACTCAATACAAAAGAAGTGCCTCTTCTTGTTCGTCTATTACATCTTAGTGTAATTCTTACCCAAGAATTCAACATGACAATGAGGTAGCCTTGGTTGTCAAGTGCGCTCATGAACATTACCAGCGGTCCCAATACTAGTATGCTACAGTCAAATCACAAGTATACAATAACACAAGAATACAAGACTAATGTTATTCATCAATCTATTCATCAGACTCCTTATCTTATCTAGTCTATCCTTACACCCCCTGTTTTAACCTAGCGTCGTCCCTGACGTTACTATTATAAAAACAATACGGTAATGTAAATATGGTTATATAAATGCATATCTAAACATAGAGTATTCAAAAATTAAGCTATACGGTTAAATACGTTCATATAAAAGAGTGTACACAAAGATAGATCACATTCCGGAAACATCAAAAATCACATTATACTGAGATACAGCTAGACATACACACAAAGAAGGAAGAGTAGAGGTAATTGAGTCGATAACCGATGGAAAATAGCAACAACTTAGCCAAACAGAGGATTTTCGTTAGCTTACTTTACTGCACACCCCGGCGACGAGGGTTGGGCTGCCCAATGTTTCTAAAGACACTGGTCATACTCACCGGGTGTCGCCAGTTAGCTCAAGCGCTAACTGCCTCCGGCAAGAAAGGGGAAGGGGGAATTGGGCAGCGTTAAAAAAAGCCTAACCTTGCCTGACCAACGAGCTGGAAAGACCGTCGGAAGTGCAATACCAGTCGCTACAACCGAGCGACAACTAATATAATACTACAAACTAACTTATCCTATGGGGTTCTGTAAAACATGTAGCTCACCTGGGCAAGGTCGCAAATCCCTGAGGGCACCCACCTAGAGCCCCGGCTACCCACTCATAGTTCAGAGTCATATTCTCATGTACGCACACTCTGCAAAGTCCTATCCTAGTGTCCATTTGTTCTACATCGGTGCCCTCCCAATCCGTCAGACTGGAGGCTGCACTGGAACAGCGTTCATTTTCTCTACGCTGGGTCGGGATCAGCGTTCTTTAGCCTCCATCTCTCTTGCTGCGTCGTACTCCTCATCGGAACCGCCGACAATCTCTGCCGACTTCAGGTGATAGTTCTCATCACTCCGATCGCGCAAGAACAGCCGAATCGCCTGTCGGTTCTCCCGAGCCTCTTCTTGCAGGAACTTTATTTCTTTTTCCAGCCTGGCAACACCCTTTGACAGGATGAAGCGTGGCCCCTCCACCGACTCCGGGTGCCTCACTTTCAGCTTCAAGCCGTGGGTCGCCAGGCGAGTCAATACTTCGTCCAGCCTATGCAAATGTTCCTCAAACGTCTTGCCGAAGACGATTACATCATCTAGGTATATCAGCAGAGTGGTGAAATTAAACTCTCCCAATACATGGGTCATTAATCGTTGAAAACATGCTGGTCCGTTGACCAGGCCAAAGCTCAATCTGTTGAATTGGAAATGGCCCCAGGGGAGCGAAAATGCTGTCTTTGGTTTGTCAGCTTCAGCTATACCAACTTGATGCTAAGTCTAATGTACTAAAGTAGTTCGCACCTGACAAACAATCAAGGGACTCGTCAATTCGCGGAAGAGGGAACGAATCATGATGCGTCCTGGCATTTAATTTACGGTAATCTACACAAAACCGCAATCCTCCGCATTTCTTTCTGACTAAAACACAAGGACTAGACCAGGGACTAGTGGAGTGTTCAATGATACCCTTATCTAACAAATAGGCGACGTGGTCCTTGACCTCTTGGTACAAGGCAGGCGGAACCCGCCTGTATCGCTCCTGACAAGGAGGTGAGTCACCCGTGTGGATCTCATGCGTCACGGTTGTGGTATAGCCAAAGTCTGAATCATCTTTTGCAAAAGCATGTTTGTGTTTCTGGAGAAGTGCTGCTAGCTGGTCGCGCTGACTGGGGGTTAACTGCGATTCGTCAATGTCTAAGCCAGGAATAATTTCTTTTAAGCTCTCCGTATCGCCGGTCGGCGTATCGGAGCTGTCATCATAGGTACGGATCAAGTCCACATGTAGAACGTGTTTGTCGTCATGACGAAACCTTACAGAATTCTCTGACTCCCTTACTTCATCAGCAAGGAATGCCTCCCCCAAAATAGCATGTCGGCCAATTGTAATATCTCGTAGTGTAACATTTGCTAAACGGACGGGGTGTTTAACTTCACCAAAACTCTTGGCGACCAGAATGCCATTTGGCAGGACCCCTTCGTTAGGGGGTTCGATAATGACAGTATAGGGACTGTCAGAAGGGCGCGTTCTACAATAGATAGCCATTTCGTTTCGGGCCGGCACTACGATATTGTTTCTCCCCGGCGCCCGAACAAGACCCACTCTACCATCATCGTCAGCAAGGGCCTGTCTGCGTTCATGTGAGCTCAAGGCCTTCTGCCACGCCTCACCTTCTTTACCCCACGGGAGCTTATGTACATAGTTGGATTTCTTCCCGGGGAAGATCGACAGTTTACATCGGTCAATCACATTGGTCTCTAAAATTACAGGGACACGGTTACTGCTGTCGTCAACTACTATCACTCCGACATCTGCTAGCCTATGTTCTAGAATTTCAATGCACATTTCAGCAAAGCCAACCTGTTTAATGGGCAAGCCATTGGCAGCTGTGACAGAGAGCCAACTACTAGCGTCTTGTAAATGCTCCCCCTTTTCCCCAAAGTTTCGAAAGAAGAACTCCTTATTCATTGTCGTTACTTGGCTCCCAGTATCAAGCAAACAGTCAACTGGCACGCCATCGAAAATAGCTGAAACTATTGGCTGTTTTCCCACAGTCCTATTAAACAAGCTGACATCATTAAGGGTGTTGCGACTGTCTACACTACATTTATTGACAAAAACTGAATCATGCGACCGAACGTTTTGTCCCACTCCGTCGGCTTCGGGCGCGGGACGATTTAGTTTCCCTGACTACCAGTGTACGTGGTATAGTGGTTATAGTCAGAAAAACACGCGCGGGCCATGTGGCCAGGGCCGCAACACCGACGGCAATTCGGCCTTCCGTCGGGGGTCCACTTGTCGCCCGGGAGGCCACCTGGCCTATATGAACTGCGGAAGGGTGTGCCCTGCTGACTAGCGGCGCCGGCCTGTTGGCTCATGTGCCCCTTAATGGCGGCGAGTTCCGCCGTTAACTGTGCAACCTGGGCGCACAAGCTACTGCTGTCTGGGGAGCTATGTCTCTCTGCCGTCTGCATTGCCACCCTCATGGTCGGCTCTGATCTAATTTCCTCGTCATACTCCCCGCTTAAATGTAGGGCTTCCTCTCTGACGTCCTTAAACTTACTGCCATTCTTTTCCCTCATCAGTTTAAGCAGGTCTTTTCTAAGGGCCTGATCGCGAAGCCCTGCGATAAATTTGTCTCGCAGGGTGAGGTCAGGGTTTGGCAGTTGTTTGTTATCGACGTCTTTGTCGCTAGCGCGACGCATGACAGTCTGTAGCGCCAAGGAATATTGTCTGATCGACTCCCCGGGCAGCTGCTGGCGGGCATAGAAGGCCTGAATCAGGGCCGAAAACGGAGCCTTATCGGCGTATGCCTCCCTTAAGTGCACGAAAACAATATCTACATCATCTTTATTTGCGTCGTTTAGCAGCTACACTTGTGCTTTTGCCTCTCCCACGCAAGCGCGGCCGACTAGAAAACCCTGCTGGTCCTTGAGCGTCCCCCAAACCTTAAAAGACCTTTTACACTCGAGTATAAATTCATCAACGTCTAGGTCACCCGGTTTAGACGGAAGCCCGGTAAACTGGGGGAGCTTACGGTCAGTGGCCATCACCACATACTGAGGCTTATCGCCGCCAGGCCTCTTAACAATTATATCAAAGGCTCTACACTTAGCAGGTTATACCACAAGAATAAGCAGATAATATAGAATGCTATCAAGGGTGGCCAGGTCGTCGCACTCTCAATACCCAACAAGCGTAACTGACTTACCGCTCTTGTTGTCTCGTCGTCCCGCACAGGAGAAGATTTACCGTAATCCTGCCGACAACGCCATGTAAGGAAATAGCAGAGAGAGGTCCTTCGATGGAAAGTGAAGACAGATTCCAGTTGTTGTCGTGGCCGTTGGGAAAGATCTTTATTCCAAGTCACTCTGCATGTCCTCTCCTCTCTATCCTTAATCCCAGTCTGTCTTACTTAACACACTCTGTTACTCATTTTATATGTTTCACAATCTACATCTACATCTTCCCTGACAGACTGAGTCACAAGATAAATCACACAAAGGTACATGATGAAGAAAGTAGCAAGTCTCAGGGGGAATGGACAACCTTATGCCGAGTTGCACGGCATCGCACAGCCTTAGTCATACAGCCTTGTGCCGCCTTGCTCTGCCTTAGTCATACTCATGTCCATTTCTCAGTAATCTAAGGAATTCCTCTACCTACACACATCTGCTTATACATACTTGATATGCACTATATTACACACACATTGGATGGCATTCTCACGCCCACCGTCTCTGTCTTCTTACTGTAGCAGACTATAAGGTCACTGAAGATGGTTACGTCTGGTTGCTCGGCGTAAGCAGCCATTACAACGGGGTCGCCATACCAAGCTGGCGGTTTACCTCGGTTCGCCTGCAAGGGATACCTGCGTGTGGGCACGTCAGTCTCATTTTTCAAAGTACTGATTTCGTCCACAGGGTCTAACACTGAGAGAGTCGGCTCGTCGATACTGTCAGGCGGGGTATCCGTCTCTGGAGTACCCTCACCTGGTGCGGGTTCTACCATACTCGCTGCTTCTTCCATTACACTAATATTCTCTGACAACACTGACTGCCCTTGACTCACACTGACACTGGGAGAACTGGCAGCAACTTCTATTTGGCCATGAATACTCTCCTCTCCTCCTACCCTGACTTCGTCTGGACTGACGTCCGCAACATTAGAACCGTCGTCCCTGTCAAACTAACGAGGAAGATTACATACCATAGTCAAAGACCTCACTCTCCTCAGTGTCTCTACTTGACGGGGAGGAATCTACCCGAGCCGGTCGCTGTAAGTCGGAAACCCTCTGGGACCTACGTCTTCCCCTAGCTCCGAGCTCAGGTCCAAACAAACAAGGGATTAACATTTCACGATGTAGCTTCCGAGTGGGACCTTTGCCCCTTTCTGGCTCCACTATGTACACTGGGATGTCAGGATCGGGTTGCTCTATAACCACGTACAGAATTTTCTCCCATCTATCTTGGATTTTCTTCCTGCCCTTGCATTTGCTCTTGGCTAAAACCCACTCCCCCGGCAGCAATGGTGCTTCCCGAGCTGTTCTGTCAAACATCTTTTTACGCGTTACAGCTGCCCTATCTGAACGCTGTTGTGACTGTTCATAGGCATAGCGGTACATCTGGTAATGAGCCTGTACCCAGTCATCAGTGCTGGCTTCCCCATCTTCGGGACCTTCATCTATCCCTAGCGTGACCTCTAGGGGCAATCTGGCATTTCGACCAAACATTAGATAACACGGGCTATATCCCGTGCTACTATGAGGTGTATTGTTATACGCGTGCACCAGTTCAAAGATGTACTCAGTCCACTTACGCTTCTGATCCGCCTCTAGGGTCCCCAACATGTCTAACAACGTTCGGTTAAATCGTTCACACTGGCCGTTTCCTGCCGGATGATACGGCGTGGTCGATATCTAAGCGGATCCGTACAATCTACACAGTTCTCTGATAGTTTCAGACTGAAAATTAGCACCTTGGTCACTATGCAAACTATGTTCCTAGGGTCGTGTAGGTAGGTAAGTCGAAAGAGGTCGGCGGTGTGATTGAGGTGCTGAGACTTGCAGAGAAGGAGTCACAATGCACGGTCTGCATGGCATCTCTGACAGCCTCACCCCAGGTCTCACCCAGACCGGCCCTTCCTAATGAGTCCATTCTGAACCCGGCCCTTCCAGATGGTGACTCCAGAGTGGCGCTTGGCTTTCCCATCGAAGGTGCTGGTGACCCCAGGGCCGCACCCTGCGAAAAATAAACGGGTAATACAATTGATAAACGACGCGACCTTGTGAGATGCAAGTATGTCCAGTATCAGGGTGAAATGGCAGAAGTTGAAATCGGGTTACGCCATATCACTGAGTTCCAAGTTCCTACGTCTACACAAATTGAACAATTGCTCTTTCTCTGTATGGTTATCCTGCTGTAAGGTATCTTTATCTACTGGTTGCTGGCCGTTGAAGTGTTCTCTAACTGAAGTATAATGTATGTGACGATTTGCTTGATTACCGAGATATCGCAGTTGGTTTGGGGACATATCATCGGCTGTTCGTATGGGATGGTTATTGAACAATCTATTCTGAATGTTTCTAGTGCTGCATTTAATATGGGAATAAAAACAAAGTGAAGGGCTGTGAGGATGGGTCTAATATTCCTTCCTCCTCAAATGACTTGAAGAGGTCCTTAAAGGCCTTTGGACAAAAGCAGCTCCAAATTCTCCCCGGCGAGTTCGGACATCTGTTCCGCCAGTTCGTCTTGGCTGAGAGAATGGAGGGGGACGTCGGGGAGGAACCTTGCTCTTAGGTCCTCATCGGGTAGAGGAGAGTCGCTCCTCACCGCCTTGATCACCTCCATGAGGTTACGGTTGACAAGGGTGACATCTCCGCGCAGAACGGGAGCTGACATGGTCACACACCCTTTCTCGCTCCATCCCACATCATCGTAAAGCACTCGCTGTCTAGAGACTGCAGCTTCGCAGTCTTACCCCACACATGGAAAAAGTTAAGTTTGACTGCATGTGCGCAGGTTAAATTGCAGTTAAATTGCAATTTAAGTTATCTCAAGTTTGCTTTTACTGTCAAAAGGTTCATGTTGATTCTATTTAGGGTAGAAAAATGAAAATGCCCTTTTGCATTTAAAATGTGCAATTTGTCATTTTTTGTAAAAATCCAGTACATCATGGAATGGATCCTTCCATCTCCTTTCTTTCGTGAAAATGTTGAACATCCTTGATGTGCCGGCCTGATGTTGGTCTCCAGACCATCGTGTTGATGGCCAATTCTTGATTTCATACATCAGGTTCATACCATGGAATACCTTTCTTTAAGATTCGAATTTTTAAAAGGAATCATTAATATATAGAAAAACACACTATCACAAACTACTAAAATACACGAACAGCCTACCTCTTGTCATAATGCATATCATTTGAAACTTTTATAAAGCATTAGTCTGGGTGACAACCACTTTATCTTGAATTCGCTCCAGGCCGAAGACACACAAGGATGCCGATTGGATGACATCATTCACGAAGCAGTTCTGCCTCGCTCTTCTTTCTACTTAGAAATGAGGCCATCTGTGCTAAAGAAAGTTGCCCCATCCTTAAGATACTTGAAATGTTATCAATCTTGAGCTTTTCAAGTATTTTGTTATAAAGTGCAAAAATGTCCTTTGCCACAAAGTTATTGTCATTTTGTCGGACAAGTTCCAAAATAAGACAACGTTCGTTATCTGTAAAACTTCCCTGTTTCAGTTTGTCGGGGCTTCGGAGTATCACCTGCAAATTCGTCTCATTGTGATTCTTCGGTTGATGGGTGTGTTTTTTCCGGCGTTCGGGAGATACAAGGTGTTGGTTATTACTGCACTGTTTGCAATGACAAGTAACAGTGCAGGCCATGTTGTTCTTGAAACATGCACATTTGATACTATTACAGCGCATTCTGTTTTGACCCTTTTTTGATAATTTTTCCGCATGTGCAGGAGAATTTACTGGTAGCAGATTTGGTTGAGGCACAGTCATTTACTTCTTTTTCAAACACATTTGGCGTTATTGGCTTCTTTTCTTTCTGTACAATATTATCCATTGGGCTATCTACGGCAGTAGCCGCATCATAGTGCAGGTTGGTTTGATCATAAATAATGAATATTGCGGGAACAGGGTGTGATGGGCTTGATGTTGGCGTGATGCTGATTACAGGCATGCCTTGAATGTTTGAGAATACTGTAATAGTTGCCAATGCTAACAGAACAACGTCCCCTATATCTATATTGTAAATTCCGCTCTTGATAATCATTTGAAAGTATTCTGCATGAGATGGGAAAGCATGTAGGTATTCTTCATAATTATTCATAAACTCTTGAGCAACCAACTCTCTTAATGGATCCTTAATCGCTGTACTATAACAGATTTTTCTACCGATTCCGGGTTGAGTCCAAGATTCACAAGAGTCTTGTATGATTCAGTGTCCTTCAGATAATACGCTTGGCTTTTGATGGATTGTGTGACTGCAGCAAACATACAATTTCCGTCTGGACTTACATGTGTCATGCTGAAACCCCATGATCTCAATGTTTCCCTTATTTGGTCTTCAGAGTCTTGAATGTTTCTGTTTCCAATGTTTTCTTTAACATGTCTAAAGGACATCTCTTCATTATGTTGGCTGTTTGCGGTCTGCTTGTCATTGTTTTGTTTCTTCCTTTTTTTTCGTCCAGCTGGTTTCTCAGAGTCCATGAGTATAAAGTTAGATCCTTCAGTTCCTTTTCTAACGCTCGCTTTGCCGATCTTGTTCATTTTCCAAAGCCTTCATATTGACCTGTAGGTTGTTTGTCAAGTCGACCAGGCTTATGTACTGTTCTTGGATGTCCCCTGTGATATGTTCAGACATTGTCGGGTTTGGAAAATCCGTTCTAGCGTTCTCTCTGTCGATTCGTGGTGAATCGGAAGTGGGAGATCGGCTAAAAGAGCTGATAAGGCGGTCACCAACCTTTTGGTGTGCCAACTGGGACTTTGAGTTTCATCAAAGTTAAGTAATACGGGAGTCTCTGGCCGTTCTTGGTAGCATATTTGGTGATGGTGTACATTGACATATCCGGTGGATCCTGTATGCACTCAATATGCTTCTGCTGGGCCTCCCAGACCTTGTCGATGGCTTCTATGCCCTTGAACAGATGGACCTGATTGTCGTCCATTCCCACCGGGCCCTTGAGCGTGTTGATGGTAAACTCCACCCAGGTAAATGTCTCTTGGGCACCAACTGTCACCCTGCGAATGTAGTGTTTTAATTGTTCTTTAGTGATGTGAGACGCCATCATGTCTTCGTCTGTGGGACTATTATACCGGGTTGGCTCACCTGCCCTAATGGCAGCGATCAGTCTGCCCATGTCTTCCTTATTGTAGGCTAAACCGCTGCACTCGGGGCAGACTTGAATAGCGCGTACTTGAGGTGGTGGTCAGTGCGGATGGCTGTATCAAACCGGTGCATCCAGTGGAATGCATCCAGGCGAGTAAGCATTCCGTCCTCCACCACTCACCAAACAATGCTGGATATAGACAGTGAGTCTTCGCAGTCAGTAGGTGTCTTTATACCTTTCAACAAGTCAACGGATGAATTCCGGTGACCGTGACTTGGTTTCCGACTTGGGTCGTCCTTTTGGGTCGTTCTCGGCTTGGGACAATATCTTCCCCAGCCATGATGTACACAAGTGCCACCAGAAAGTAGTACGAGACAAAGATGAATCATCCGCTCACCAAGTGTTCACATTGTATTTACATCAGTTTCCGATTGTGACACAATATTCTGCCCAGTAGGTCTCCTTACATGTACAGGTCTGTTTTCGCTAATTTTTTCGTTGGAATACAGCTGGCCAAGTCCAGTGGAGAAGACAGGGCGTTGGCGATAGGTAAGGGCTCTACTTAGCTCCTTTTGCATCTACAGATTGTCGTTATTGTGGTCTTAATTTGTAGAATGAATCTTCAAGATGCATGTGTTGTCTTAAATAGCTATCGATATATTGTTCTGAAGGATAGTAGGCTGATTAGGCCGGTTATTTCAGTCACGCCGTGTTGTATAGTCACGAACCTTCAGTTTTCCTTAAACCTTAAGATTTGCCCCAGTATCCAGATTATAATTGAAGGCAACGTCCTGTACTATGTCGGTGCTTAAACGCTCGTTTTAAATGTACCGATTCTTGACAATTTTGTAAGAATTTGTGAAGCCGGTCGCGGCTGACAATCTGTGTATCTACTTCTGATCAGTACATAAAAGAGATCTACTCTACTGTATATTCTAAAAAGTATGATCATGGCCTATACTTGAAACTCAACAAGAGAGTTACAATTTCACTTGAAACATGGAATGACGTCTATTTATACTTCTTTACAATGTATGTTGTTCAGAAAATGCCAATCTAAGTCTAAAATAGGAAAGAAAAACTAAACTATTGTTTATGTTTATAATGTTAAAAGTACTACTAGTAAAGTACTGTGTCAACTTTCCTTTCAGATTTACATGAATTTCAAATCAATATCAAATGTAAGATGGGTTTCTTTATTTCAGTTACTTTAATCTAACATTAGTTATCAAATGACGAGAAAAACATGCATATTTACTGCATTGTTTTAGTTATCTGCTACCATGCAATGTTACCATAGTGATGTAGATGTCAACATGAAACAGGACCCAGAAATTGAACATATATGCTATCCTACAATGCTATCGTACTATGTTTGTTTTGACCAATATCCTTAATTGCCTTGATCCACTTAAATCCATTTTATCACTTTCCAGGTGTTCTTAAAGGCCAGGTATTGGTCAAACTTTCTTTTGATGGCCTTGGTAAGGTCAGTCGGATTCATGTACTGGTCTTTCACAACATGACGTTCAATGAAGACCATGGCCGGGGCAATACAGGGAGGGTGGGGCAGCTGGAATGTATACTGTGCCCCGACCATGGTCAGGAAGGCCTCCAACACAGTTGAGCAGTGGGTTATGGGCTGCCCCTGGATCACAACGTACACCTTGTCCTGGCCCTTTTCAGTCTTCACCACCAGGAATGACGGTCTCTTTTGGGGGGAGCAGAGGTCAATCTCCTCGACTGTAGCACCGTCCTGGTGATAAGGAACAGATAAAGCTCTTTAAATTGTTGAAAGAAGGCATTGTATGACAGTTGGTTAGTTACATATTTATGACTTATATAGAGTTGACATTAAACACAAGGTTTAACCAGCATATTAGTAATTCTTTATGGATAATATGATACAACTAAAATTACCGCCATAGTTTACACTAAAGGCCCTTCAATTCTACCTTTCATGCTTGGCTCACACATTTTTATGACAATTTTCCACAAATTGCTGCCCTAGCAAATTCACAAGTCAGCCGTACAATTGAGTTAACAGTTAAAAACATTGCATGGCATGGCATGCTATTGAAAGTCTATGGAATGAATGAGACTTACGGCGAGCACCACAACCAGCATTTCTGCCCGCTCCAGTGGTGATGGTGGAGCAGCTGTCCCTTTGAACACTTCTGGCAGCACCTGGAGTGCCTTCCGGACCAACTTGTCTGTGGTTAAAACAAAGGAATTTGTCAAAAACTTGACAATTCACCTGTAGAGCTACCATCCCACATCTACTTGGTTTCGGACCGACAGAATTAGAAGAAGACCAGGCAAGCAAAAACAGTATATTCCCTCCTGTGGAGGGGAATTTAATTATTCATCATAATGTTACAGGAAAACAAAGGATAAAGAAATACCCTAGACCTGTTTCTTGTCACTGAGTGGACCCCTTCCTTCTCAGCAATGTAGATGCAGGCACAGCTATAGAAGAGGGCCAGGCGTATTCGCCCTGATACACGCTCATCACCTCTCATCACCTCCAGATTATTTCGGTTAGCAATTCTGAGGTAGTCGAAGTCTCTGTCGAGAAAACGAAAGTACATTAATACATTCTATAATCCCAGACCTTAATAATAAAATACGGTGTACCTTCATAGTTTTGTGATTGCATAGTAGAGCATGCAACACTTTTTGGCATTGAGAATGTACTGTATTACCACAACTAATCTTTATTTGTTTTATATACCTCAACGGGATGTCCCAATCTTGAAAGGCCTGGAGGATTTCCCTCTTCACCTGGTCGCTGGTATATGTATTGTGAATCTGTACGTGGGTGGACGCATACTCAGTCATGTCCACCCTTGCCGCACGCCTGGGGACAGTTGTTGTTCCAGCAGGGACCAGCATTATCGGCTTTCTGGTCGGATGTACCTCCTGGGTCGAGCGGCGCGGCATCTGTAGTTCAAGAGATGGGATAAATAATGGTTAATTACCCGCCATAGCATGTTTAATCGAATGGGATGCGCATGTGATGATGACTGTCGTCTCCTTTGGCCGTCACAATCTTAAAGCATCTGTCCAGGAAACGCGGAAGTGTTTCAGTGCAAAAGGCATGCAATAGATGTACAAAAGCGTCATGCTTTTGTCACTCCCAATCGGGGATTAACCATGTTATTGTGTTTCGTAAACTGTTGATTCGGAAGGACGGGATAAATGTAGGAAGAATTCCATGTGAGGTACAGTGTGGGCGTTTGTTACAAGGATGGCATTGGCAGAATTTATAAATTACACTGGAGGCTTCATGCTTCCTGCTTGCAAATGAATTTGAAATGACTTTTAATCAACTAAGAAACAGACGCAGGATACAATGTATTAGGCAGTCAATGATTGCAAAGACTACTTTAGCACAACTGTTTTTAAAAAAATTATTCGGATTAGAAAATAGCCACTTGGAAGACAATATTAGTAGGTATTCAGTGATATCCTTACGCTCGTAGGCATGGTTCATGATTTCCTCCAAGGTCCTCTTTGCTTCCGTCCCTCCTCTACCAATCTGGTAAACCTCATCTACCAACAACACGTTTTCGGCAGACTTTTCAAGTATACTCCTGACCTTCCTCTCCATTTCGTTGACGTACTGTAAGTGCTAAAGATAATCTTCGCAATCGACTCGCCCATCCCAACAACGGCCGATGAATGCGCTGCGCTGGCTGCCCTGTTTGCCGCATTCCGCTTGGACGTTCTTGACTTTGGAAGTGACTTGCTCGTGCGTAGGTGATGGGCTTCGCAGATGTTGGTTTGGACAATGGACAATTTGTACTCTATAGCGGTCCATAGTTGTTCCTTGTCCCCCTTCCGCCATGCACAGACTCTGACTCCAGGGAAGGTGGCACGGTGTCACGGCCTCGCCTTGCAGGCGAACGACACCAGCTTGCACTTTCAATGATTGCCACTGAAGCATTCCAAGATGTTATCCTTTGCCTCGGTTACAGCCCAAACTCGTTGTCGGTGGGATGGCGCGCCCTTGCCACTGTATGGGCTCTGTTTGGCAGCGTCGCGCGTCAAGATGCCTCAAAACGCTGGGAATCTATTATAATAATGATAAGTTTATTGCAAATTCCTGTCCGAAGGCTTTCGTTTATAAGTAATTTTCTATACCGGCTTCTTTCTATTTCCAGAGGATGAGCACTGACTCTTGCTAATGGCTGAGCGCAGATCAATATCTGCAAGATCAAGATATCTCTCTATATTGAACATGGTCTTACATTTTGCATAAAATCTACCGCTGTCGGTTACCAAGGTATGAAAAAAATGTATGTATATATCGGTTACTCTCCTTCTCAGCACTTTTCCGACATTTTCAGGTTTACAGTGTGTACAGTGCCACAAATAGGAATATCCATTGTAATATAGTATATATTAAACAAGTTTTAATAATGTTCGCCTACGGGTATTCGTCAGAAGACTTTGCTGTAGGTGGAGTTCGTCCGCTTGAAGGGTATGTGTACGCTCACCAAACGCTATCGTAAGATGACCTACGGCTGGGGTCGAGACTACAGATTACAGACCAGGTCCAATGTTCTGCAGGTCCAGGAATCCTGGAAGGGGGGGGGTGTACGGGCCACAGGCAGCCGGGAACTGCTCCAATGTGCTTCAGGAAGGTATTGTCTTCTCCGCAAATGTTATCTTCGACCAAGGACAACCTCTTTTGGTTCCTGCATGCAGAATGGAAAGATATAGATAAAGAGCATTATAGATAGTGGCAGATTCGAATAAATGACAAAACGCAAGCCAACTACAACTCAAATGCCATGTATGGCACAAACATCAATGCGTCACAATATTGTGGAACTAGCATCATGTTTCAGACTTCGAGAGAAATGTACGAATTGTTCCAGTACCTAATAATTTCCTTGATAAACACATTTCATTACAATTGTGCCACCACCCCCTTTGACTTGATTTTAAATTTGCAACTTACCTCTTACAAGTATCTTGTCTTTGCAAGACAAAATTGTATTAAGTCAGCCATCGCCCATCCCCCCTGGCTTTCCGAAGTTGAAGTCATCTGGAAGGCCCTCCACCACAACTGTCTTTGCCTCAACTTTGGAATAGGGGAAGCGTGTCTTGGTTCCTTATGCCTGCCCTGAAAGAAACAACAACATTGAAATGGACTGCTTGGATTGTAACACCATCATGCAATACTGTCGAATGGTTATTACTTTAATAGGTAGAAGTATGAGACTTGACTGGTGTCTTATCCTCTGTACTGGTAACTGGTTGCTATTTGCTCTAATACATGTAACGTCCATGTACTACAAGTTGTGTCCAGTTACAAGTCTGACCATTTTTTTGGCAACAGGCCTAAAATGATAAGTATAAATTCCAAACCTCATGAACTCCACCCCTGCTGTGGTACCGTCCTGCAGGACCTTCCTGTTGTTGTGGTGGTTGAGGGCCATACCACAAGTCTCTATCTTCTTCAGCTTTAAAAACACAAACTTTGCTATAACATTAAAGTCTGTAGCTGTTAACTATCTAAGCTTGTCCTTGTATTACCCAAGTAAAGCGATGTCAGGCCTGATAACGTCTTCCATTTGTAGGTGCTCGGACCCTGTTTAGTTGCCTCCTTCATGTAGAACGTTCGGATACCCACATCTCTCATGGCTTTCTCTAGCTTTTCAGCTACGTCTTGGTCAATGACCCAGCCAATGAACCGGAACATAAAAAAAGTTTTCAAATAGTCACATGAAAATGCATGTAATAGATGACACATATTGGTGCTTAGCATTTAATTGGGGACTCTAGTGGATTTCTGGTCTATAACATCCATCATTATACAGCGGTACGGTTAACTGAAACGTGTAGATTTCAACACGAACATACCTGCAACATTACATGTACATGGTTACCAATGAAGGCGTGTCCATGCTTGCCGCTTGAAATGAAACGACAAAAGACCATTCTTTATGTATATACAAAGCCATACCATCTTGATCCTGTCCTCCAGGCGGAGGAAGTTTCCTCTTGCCTTGTCAGGTTCGTCGTGATCCTCCTTTTCCCCATCTTCGCCAATTTATTCTCTTTTGCTTTAAGTACCTCCTGCAGGTCTGCTGCTTTCACCTCCTCGGCCCGTGCAGCATCTACGGCATCCACGTAGGTCTCCAGTCCGTGGAGACGGAAGTCGTGCAGGCCCTGTGTCATGTTTACACCATGCTCGCCATCTTCTAACAACTTTCATGTTAGGATGTATCCAAACATGTAAATGTGGTCATATTGAAAAGACTATCACATAAGAGTATCACATTTCTTTAAAATACAACCGTGTAACATTCATATTTCATCTTCAGATGGGACTTTGCAAGCTAACAGACATGTCGTTTCTTGTAATGTATAAGGTATGTTAGTTTCGTAATCGAATAGCTAAGCCTCACACGGTCCTCAAACCTTGTCATATGGTTGAAACAAATCGACATTCATTGTAAATCCTATATTATATGGTTCAGACCGAAAAGGCTTCCCATCATAATGTTGAAAATCTTTCCACATATTTCCATCCCTCACATTTCTTCAGGAATCCTGGTTTCTTAACTAAATCCGACAGTGAGTCTGCAATACTACGATAACAAAATGTTCGTTTGGGGCGAAGATACTCAACGCCATTCTTACCAATTACTCTTTTCATGAGCAAAGTGCCACAGGGACGGCCAATCGGAAGTATCCGGACAACTTGCCCTAGGAAGGCGCCAGCCTCGTTCTCGGAATGCCAACAAGCTCCTTGGGAAGCGGGGCTCTGATATAGCCACATAAACTCGACCCTCCCATTCTAAAGAACTATTACTCATATCAGGTTGGCCCTGCAGCTGAGAAGACGGTCATGTATGTCTCCTCTTTTGACAGGTTCAGGTTGTTAGTGACCTTTTTGTGGCCCATACTTATTAGTTTCGCCAAGTCTCCGGTTATGTTGCAGTACACTTTCCTTTGCAGAACACATAGTTTGATTGCAGGGCCTGAGAATGGTAATATGTATTCTATGTACATCGCGTTAGGGTCTTTCTGTATCACGATCTGAGTTGGTTCGCCCACCACTGTGGCCTGCTGCGCCTCAATGCCGTCTTGTAGTTCCACTCTGGCATCCGTAGTTGTAGTCCCCATATATCCGCACCTGACCTTAGTGACCATTTGGTAGTAGCATCGGGATTTTGACTATGCATCCCAGTGACCTTCACCCGCCTAGTAACCCACATGTTCGTGACCGCTGTAGGTTTTGGTGACGATGCTTACCTCCCTCACAACCCCTGCATCGCGTTGGGGTCTTTCGGTATTACGATCTGAGTTGGTTTGCCCACCACTGTGGCCTGTTGCGCTTCAAGGCCATCTTGTAGTTCTACTCCAGTATCGGTAGTCCTCCGGTCATCGAGGCTGGTGGCATGATGTGCAGGTACTCTTTCAGCAGTTGTGCTGACTGTTGTAGTAGTGTTCCCGCGATGTCGAATACGACGGGAATTCCTATCGTGTTATTAGCCCACTGGCTCCTGTCCCCGAGGTCCGCTGGTTTGCTGTTACTCGCTGGGTAATCTGTCAGTACCCCCATCCTGTCCCTGAGTAGGTTCACCTCTATTGGCCAACGTAGCCGCAACTTGGCTGGGTTGTTACTTACCCCTGGAGTCTGCAGGTTCGTTACACATGTTGCTTGGTCCAGTTGGACCGCCACCGCTTGCTTAAAGCCCTTCTCGTTAAATATTTCATGTGACACTGACGTCCAGCCGGGGACATTGTGTACACATGTCGGCCTTGTCCAGGGCTCCACTCCTTGGAGTTCCTTTGCGTGATCAAGTAGGACGTTCTGTACCTTTCTGGCTATCTTCGTTGCATTGGTCGCGTCGTTGTTAATCTTTGCTCAGTAGACTAATAGGTAGTTTGCTGGTTTCAGGATAGCAAAGCCCTAGATCTTGTCTGCCGAGGCCTTCAATATGAGCCGCGGTGCTTCTCCCCCCGCCCACTGCCATAGGCGGTCTGCCTTCTCGTCGTCTGACTCACAGCCGTTTACGTACTAGTGTTATTTTAGAAGTCATGACCGTCCAGGCCGCATCTGCAACCAATATGCTAGGTTGGTCCTGCTTAACACTTGCTCCTTTTCTGTAGGATTCATATCTTTACCTCTGGGAAGGAGTTTTTGTGGTTGGTCATGTCCGTATGTTCCCATCTTGTATTGTATGTAGTGTTGTCCGCTGTTCCTATCACAGCCTTGGTATAGCCAGAACAATCATGTGTGTACTATCATGTAACATAAATTCTTAACATATGGGACACATCAGGCTCTGTCTGACTTCCTCAGGCAAATCCAGCATGTCTAACTCTATTTCCATGCTGTAATAAAAATGGACATAGATATCATCTGTATCTGCCTATGTTAGTTCTTACAGCTGTTCAGCCTCTTGGAAGCTGTCTAGTCTGTTATTATTGAACTCCTTCCCCTGGTCTGTGCGGATTGCACCTGCTGCACCGTGCCGGTAGAAGACTTTCATGATGCATGCAGCAACTTCATTGGCTGATTTGGTCTTCAATGGGTATGCTTCCATCCACTTTGTGTAGTAGTCCGTCAATGTGACGAGAGATATTTGTAACCTCTTGGGTTTCTAGGAGGCAGGTTAGGTCGACCCCCACCAAGTCCCAGGGTTCTGTCACCTGGGTCGAAACAAAACATGAGTTGTTAAGTCCATGTTAGGCCACACCAATTTATTTTCTTGGTTAACGGAATAAATTAAAAAAAAATGCTAGATTGGGAAAACAACATGAAAACAGAATCTCAGAGGAATGTTTTTACTTTATTGCACACAGTTTCAGGGTGTGAACAGGGTCAGGTGCAAGTTTTCACGCCAGCCTTCTGTTTTCATGAATTTTGTTTTTGCTAAAAATTTTTTGGTTGAAAATGAAAAGCCGTTAACTAAGAAATTAAATTGGTGTGGCCCAAAATCTTGCTCTATTCTTAGGTTTGTGGCATCACCGATGCATTGAGTAGCTGTTTTCTGTTGGGTTGTGGCGTGCGTTTAAATGTTTAGACTGTTATTTAGTCTGTGCCTCGATACCAGGTAGCCTGTGTATTTCCCCATGTTTTGACACTCCTTCTGGAAATGGTGAGAGAGCAGTAAAATTTGATATTTACATGAGCACTTAAAGTTGCGTCACTTTAGTGTACCTACGTGCTGAGAGTATGTGTGCTTTTGAGCTAAAATAAAATAATTGAAGCACAATTACTTATTCCTAGAGTAAAGGGAGCTTGTTGAGTTACATACTAAAACTTAAGCTATAATCATAAGGTCAACAAAAATATGCATTTTAACAATGTCTCACTGTAAGTTGTGTACTTGGAATACATCATGATACGTGGACAAACAGAGCATGTTTTTATTGTGATCTACTATTTTGCAAATATACTTTTTTTTTGGTATGACATAAATAAGCATGCCATTCAGCCATCTTACTTAGTCTTAATATCTGGCAACAAAAAACATAAACAAACACAGACTTCTTTCCAGTTTCCACTTACTGTGATCAGTCTAATCACAGTAAGCCCGTAAGATGCAACAGCATGAGCATGGAAGTCCAAGAATTCTGCTATCATCAAAACAATCTACAACTAGTCTACGACATGTACCACGATTTAAACAATGCCATTCTTTGCACTTACATCAGTTACATATCTAAAGTAATGTAACTTACAGGCTAACAGCATGGTAATCTCAGTCTCCCGGTGCGGAAACAATCTACAGAAACATGTTTTACAAAACAATCAATAAAGTCACCGTTCACCGTATCATCCATCCGTGGTTTAGCATCACTGTTTCTACAGGGAGGTTTAAAGACGGTCGTGCAGAAACAAGAACACAGCATCATTCTATCTCAAGCTAAAATCATACCTTGCACTACAGTACACCTGTCTAAGTGTTCTTTCTGTACTTTGCAAATATGTTCTTCTGATAACTGGGCTAAAAACTACTACTTTCTGTCCATCTACCATAGTATGTGCACACACAGTTTTACAAAATATGCGCTTCACAGGCATAAAGGAGGCACAACCTCGGCACACAAAGCCCTTTTTCCATTTGGTACAACATTTGCCTTGTCCAATTCTGTCTTTCACGGGAGACGACTTGTACCACTCGACTACTGCAAATATATGGCTATCCAGCTTTCCATCAATCTCTACAGCATGTCCATAAAAGCACTGTATTATACCAGGTCTCAACTCACTACCCGCGTCAATGTTACCTTCATTAGTTGCCCATCGACCCATGACGCAAGCAGAGTTTCTTGACCTAGCAGCCACTTTGGAGCCAAAGTATTCTTGTCCTACCTGGCAGGTGCTATATTTTCTAGCTTTTGTAGCCATGTTTGAAATGGTACCTTCAGGATACATTGATGATTATGCGCTAGCAAGTGAACATTTTTCATCTCTGGACAGGGAAACTCTCGTGAAATTGATAGGTAGCTTAATGGTATGAGGGTCTTCATACCAATTAATATCTGACACATTGAGAGTGGTAGCAGTGGTTTGGAGGTTGATTTCAACATTGGGTGAGAAATCTACATTTACAACGTTGGTCCTTACCAATTACCTATCTACATTACTTTTCTTTGAGTAGAATTTTGCAAATAGTGAGCCCAACACCTCATGTAGATCGGTGGGCAAGGGGATGGAATGGGTTGGTATCCATTTTCTCCCTGAGTTTTCGTCTCTTTGAGGACAAGGTCAAGTTTCTCATGCGCCACCTTCCTCCTGCTATGGTCCTCAGTCAAGGGTATGCCTGGAACAGACATCCATCGACCTGGAAGCAGTCAGAATTCAATCAAAAGGTGCACTTGCGTGTTCACATTTACGATATGAATGTTTGCGACCGTACACAATGGTCTAAAAGACATGGCTACTTGTATCATCTAAAAGTATGGGGTTGTCACCAGTTGATCATTTTAGTGCTTGTTATTTCTGCAAGCATGAGCATCCAGGTAAAGCCCTGCCACAATTTTTGCATCTTTGTTGGTGGATCCCACATGCAGCCATATTAGCCTTCTGCTATAACTGTAATGGAAGAACTATAATCATTAAACCACATGTAGATGCCATTATATTATCTACATCTTTGTGATCTCAAATCCGTCCAAGAATATCATTAATCATCTACCACTCAAGATTTCAAAACAATATTCAAACCCTGCATAGCTTATCCTCATACACATTACTGTTAAAGTTCATAGTTAAAATTGTGCAATGGTTTTTAATGCATACAACACTGGTCTAAATTGCACTTAACTATGTTTGATTGCTGAATGAAAGGTACAAATATATATTAATAATGAAACATACCCATCGATGCATCCATGAATGCAAAACCCAAAGGGTTTTAGTTTATCATTACTGAAGGAGAAGAGGCATAATTTCACTACAACTTGAATTTTCACAGCAATATAAGAGTTATGGGAGAGAGTGAGTGAGTGAGTGATAAGAGTTTATTTTACTTTATTAAGGGTTGAAAACATAAAAAGACTGATTATACATACCCGTCTATAAGCCACAGCATGTTGGGACCCTGAAATGCAGAAAGGAAATGATGTGGGCTGGATTACCATCTGTGAATATCACTGAAATTATAGAAGTGAACCACAATCATAAGGAATGAAATACATTAAAAGTAAACTTTGTGGACTAAAAAGGAGATTATCCATCTATTTAGAATATACAAAGTGCTTGTGCCAAACTGAATCACTCCCTTCGGTGAAGGCGGCGTCTTTTCCTCAGGAAAGAAGCCTCTGGATCTTTCTCCCGCAACAGCTGCTGAACTGTATCTCTGTGAAGCCACATGAAGGTAATTGAGTGACATATGCAGAATGATGGTCTTTTGTCCAAGTCAACTGACTTAAAACTCACTAATAAATCGTCAATTGCAACAATAATGATTTGACATTTAAAATGAATTATTTCTTTTATTTCTACAATGAAGCCCAGAAATCGAGGTAATATAATGGTATGGGTAATAGGAAGATGTACCTCCTGACATTCAGATCATGTTCTCTGACCAGGCAATGCCACATTGTTCTGTATCCTGCCTTGGTCCCTGAAGTTCTTCCAGAGGATGAGTATGACCTAAAATAGCCATGAGTATGACCAACAATAGCCCTTAATGAAAGGTGTCCTATCACGTCATCCAGTTTTACAATACAGCACCATGGACTGCCACTCTGGATGCTGAGATTTGTCAGCAATCTTTAAAGAAATCAATTTGTATTTGCATTGAATTAGCAAGAAATCTAGTCACAATTGCTCCTTATATACTTCTTTCCATTTATATACTGGAAACAATCAGGCTATCAGTGTATCAACTTGCAATGATCTTGTGACTTATGATTCAGTTGGTTTTGAGAAGCAAACATAGAAAAAGCATGTAGTACTTGGTTTAACACCAATACCATGGAGAGGGTGCAAAGCAAATTGACAACAAAATATACTGATTGGACTGTCATAAACTCTTCATCATGTTTATGTCTTCTTTGTTGTCTTCTTGTGAACAGCACACAGCTTGCACTTTGAGCATTCCTCCGTCTGTGTCTCTTTGTGCTGCTGTTGCAGTGGATTGTGTCCGATTTGCTGAATGGCGTCAATCGGGGTGTTAAAGCTGACCTGTGAAAACAGTATAGTAATATATAGTTTACATATAATTTCTTTCAATTCATTCATACCAACATCTGTAACAGTGGAAACAAGCAATACTGTCACTAGATTAATGAAAGTGTATTAGTATCATCTGTAAGTGTATAAAAATTTGATTGGACATTTGTTGTATTACTAAGTATAAAGCAGGAATGAAAGTTCAATAAGAATTACATAATTGAAATCATGCACATCATCCATACCATGGACCTGTCTTCCATATTGTTTTTTTTCTGCCACCTTTCTCCATTTGTTGTTGTCCTGTTTCAGTCTAGTTATCTCCTCTTTCAGAGCAGTGATTTCTAATTTCAGCTTTGTGTTTTCTCGCACATCCTCTTCCTGTATATGGATAAATAGATGCAGTGAGTAATAAAGTCAGTCTACTTGTCAGCTGCTGAAGAATATTTTTCTGCCATTCCAGATCATTATAATAATGATAATTATAATAATTGCATTTTCAGCTTAGACTCTGTAATGCCACCTGAATTTTGTTATAGTACATCAGAGTAAGTCCGATTAGGAAAGGGATATGAAATAAGCAGTTATCTATTAGAGCTGAATTATGGGCTAATTCGTGCCTGATCAAGTGATGTTCCTCTTGGAAAATTGTACAGATTAGCCAGCAGTATGTGACTGTCCTGTTACAAGTATTTGAGTTCATGACATTCAAACACATTTTCAATCAAAACCATGATAGTTTTGCATAAACACAATGTGCATCGACATATGCATCAATGCTTGTACACCAGATATATGTCAAAAGTCAATTGTCATCATTGTCCTTTCGATACCATTAAATGTAAATTAGTCGTAATGTTATCGAAAAGCACTTAGTAGTACCTGGTTTGCAATTCTCTTTTGAAGGTTCTTGTTCTCGGCTTCAAGTGCCGCCACTTTGTCCTTCAATTCTTCTTTTTCTCTTATCACGGTTGTGTCGGAGTGTGTACCCTGTAACGATTCATACATTCATAATTTTTCTAGAAAACATGATTGCAGTGACCATAGAAAGGTAAAAATCTAGATGTTGTAGCCTCCACAGCACAAGATACACATGAGAAGAGTTACATTGTGGAAAAATGTCCCCGTGGTCATTTTTGTTAATTGGCTTGGCCTGGCTAGCTCCGCCCCCACCGACCGGTCCCGGGCAGACCCCGCACGTGCTCACCCCCCGTCGGCACCGACGCTCTGTCAGACCACTTCCGCTCGCGGTTCTCGGCGGAACAGTCGCATCTCAGACCGGTCCGCTCTCCGTTAAACTTTTGCCTAGGGTTTTCTGCATTTCGCGTCTCAACTGAACTATGACGGGCTCAAAGTACTGTCGGGCATGTTCACTTCCCGTTAAGGGTCACAAGGGACCTCACGGAGTGGGCAAATGCCGGGAAGGAAGTCCGCGGTCCGAAGACAGCTACGACCAGCTGCGGACAGACGAGAGGGTCCGCCGTTCCCTGGGAGACCTGCATCGCCGGAGCCGCACAAAAGAGTTCGCCAAGGGACTGTGGTCAGATCTCAGCGAAGCCGACACCGACAAGACTATCCGCGACTTACGGGCTGACGACAAGCTGATGAAATCGGTGGATAAGAGCATCGCCGATCTATTGGGTCCACTCACGGAGAGAGACCAAACCCGTGCAGACCGCTCTCGCCACCGCGATCAGAAGAGCACCACTCCCAGCGGGGCTTCAAGTGCACGGTCTCCACTACTAGGGCTAGATGGGTGTTCTTCCCTCCAGAACAACTTTCTAAAAAATTGGAGATTGAAACCTCAACTCCTCCTCCATCCTTTCTCTCAACTCTTCCTCCTTCCTCTGTCGCACCTCTGCCTCTTCTCTCCTTGGACAGCCATTTTCCTATTGCGCTAAATGGTGAAGGATAAACAACTATTACATTGTGCAGTTACTATAATTCAATTCATTACACTTTGAAACTTCACAATATACTCTGAAAAAGTATAAAGTAACATTTAAAAAGGAAATGATATTTGCATTTGAGACCAATAAGAAAAATATAAGAAAAGAAAATGTCAGACACAAATAGAGGGAAAGAAGCACATGTCATATGCCACCAGGATATGCAAACAGAGAACAACACATGTGACTTAGAGGTTTGACAGAACTCACCTTGGCATCCTGGCATCGCCTCTTGAACTCATACTGGTCTTTTTCCCTTTGGTTGAAGCTGAAGAGGATGTTGTATGCGTCCTCCTCAGCTACTCCCTTCAGTTCAGCAAATAGATATTGAGTCACACTTGTTGAGACCTGGCCGGGAAATTTGCCTTCCATCCACTGCTGCATGACACCGTCGGCCTCCTTGAAACAGCGCTGGCTCAAGGCTGCCATTGTCTTGTGTATACCCATGTTCGCGGACACATGTTCCTTCTGGATAAGATTTTTTTTAAAGACCACTTTCCATGCAGGGCTCGAAATTCATTTTTGTCTCCACTGTCACAAAACTTACATATAGGACTAACTACTTGCCCATCTTCATCTTGTATTTTCCATTACACACACTCCTGTGAATACAGTTGTATAAAGAAAACAAGCTTACAAGTTCAAGCCACCATCACTGTTCCCTGTTGTGTTTTTCAATGTTAACAATTCTATAAGAAAATCATCATAGCATGTACTGCACATGGTAATTGTTACCGATACTCTAAAGCACAGAAGCAATGAAATAGCTGTTCGAACATTCCTATCAAATAACATAATACAATTAGAAAAATACAAAGACGATTCAATCACCAATTGTTCAAATTGCATCCATAAAACTTCAACAATAGCGCGGGACAGAAAATCTAACTACGACCGCGTCCACCCCGTCCTCTTCCGCGTGAGCCGCCTCGACCTAGTTTTATGTCTTACTCTACCCTACTTTTGACGGGAGCATACTGAACACCCGGATGTGTTCTTCCTGTGGGAGCGACATGTCTGCATTGAAAGTTACTGCCGTCAGTACTTTCTTTGTGGCAATCTCCTGATCTTTGAGAGGTTTCCCGTCACTGTCCCTCTCGACGTGGTATTTGTTGTCGTCATTGTCTATGTCGTACCACCTCACCTTGAGAGGCTTGGTGGCGACAACACGCCCAAACCAGGAAATAGGGTCAGTTGTGTTGGCCGTCCCTATCACAGCGACCATCTGGCCGACATCGTAGATCGTCTGTGTTGTGGGCGAGAAAATCTAACTTTTTTATTTTATTCAAAGATAACAGAGACTTCCCTCTCAGCCGAAATACCCCAGAATAAAAGGTTCTGCTTTTTGGAGTAAATCTCAGACAACAACAACTTGCCCTCCAGGTCGTTGACACGCTGATCCAGTTTGTCCATTTGAATTTAAAGTACGCTTTTATGTCCCCTTAAACGATTTCTTTTGAAGTGTTACATTTTAGGTTACAAATAACAATTTTCACAGTGAAATTGAGGCAATTTGTCATGTCTTGGCAAAGTAAGAACAAACTTAAGGTAGATCATTCAAAAGTGAAGTATTCATGCAGCACACCGCCAGCAAAAGATACATTGCTACTTAGTAGCTATCATGCAAAGGCATTGAAGTGAAACAAAGGTAGATCATTCAAAAGTGAAGTATTCTACAGAGAATAAGAGTAATATTAAAAAGCTAAACTACAGTCTACTGCCTCTGTTGTTTCTTTGCGGCTAATTCTGCCCTCCTTTCCTCGAGCCACTGCTCTCTACTTACCTGGCCAGGGGCGTTCGGACAATACCGTTGGCCCCGGAACTGTGAGTGGCCCTCTGATGCCACGGGCAGTCCGCAAACTCTGCAGGAGTATTCTTTCCGCTTTCCCCGCCCAGCAGCAGCTTCCTCTGCGTTTCTCTTCCTGGCCCTCCATTCTGTTGTTCTGCTTGCTTGGGCTGATGTTGTAGCTGAAGTTTTAGCTTGAGCTTGAACTTGAGCCATAGCTAGAGCCATAGCTTGAGCCATCGCTTGAGCTGACATCGCTTGAGCTGATGTTGTAGCTGCTGAGGATGTTTGAGCTTCAGTTGATGCTGAAGCTTGGACTGATGTTGTAGCTGAAGTTAGTAGCTTGAGCTTTTCTAGATTAAGAAATACACAAAAACTCATATTCCTTTTGAAATCTTCCAACCCACTCATCATTGAAAATGTGGGACTTTTTTATTTCCCCGCATTAGTACCGTAGATATAGAGACCTAACGTAGAATAGCAATATAGTATGATCTTGTATTACATGGTGTATACCTTTTGTTTTACTTTGCATTTGTATTTCGACACTGTTGTCAACATGCATGAATTTGCAATAAAACTTTTTAAAATTTATTATTGATCTAAGCGGTGTCGTTTCTCCTCTCCTCTGGTCATTGCTCTGCCCTCAAGGATTCTTGTACCACATTCTCCTAGTTTTTGTGCTGCTTCCATACTGATGTCCTTGACCTCGTGAAGGCCATACAGAATTGCCTGCAACATAGATATAACAGGCCATGTATTGACCCTACAGGGAAATATATTCACAGCCTCACAGGCATCCTCAATCACTTCAATGAAACATTGTCAAATGTTCACCTTATTTGGACATGCAACCTATTTCAGTACAAGTCCTTATCTGGACATGGGACCTCTAGAAATTAGCTAAGAACTATACAGTTCAGGCCTAGAACCGGAATTTCTGGTAAGAGAGCTAAGTTCTTGCATTCAGTAAGTCGGGTTTCAATGCAATCTGTGTTAATGTCGATTGTACATTCAGACTCCTATGTCAATACTTTGTCAACCTGTGTGAGTAATGTATGAATAAAACATTGGAAGCACTCACCTCGGGCATCAGTAGAACTCCCACATTTTGTGTCAGGAAAGTGTCTGCCTTTTGCACACTTCAGATGAAGGTCTGCCAGACATAAAAACAGCTCCTCGGCCTGATTTAAAGGCAATGTAAAGTAGAAAGATTTTAGAGGAATATTGGGCAAAATCAAGTAAATCACTCACTATCCGGTTTAACGTCTCGGTACAAATGCAATCTTCTAAAGACAGGAGGCTTTCATAACTGCTCACAAATACATGTACATGAACAATGATTCCAGCAAGTGCTGATTACTACATGTACTTTGTTTAATGATGTGATGAGATTGAGTCAAGACTCGTTTTAATTGGGTCACTGGCATTCACTCAGAAGTAAAATTTGGGATCAAAATGTAGCTACCTTTCTAACTAGTAGCAAAAACAATGCAAGTCAGTGCCGCAAATTAGGCCCAATACGAAAGGATGCATTGGAAATATAGGGGTGCACATGTATTTACATAAAAAGTGAACATGAATTCATGTGAAATTGTAACAGGCGTATAAATTGATATCGCGAAATTTATATTATTAGCAAGATTGCATTTATTCAATAATTTTTTGCAAAATAAATAAGTAGAGTAAGAGTGATCATGGTGGAAACAAGTCTGAGTAGGTTCTGATGTACTCAACAATGTTCTTCTCCAAGTTGTGCCTTGCATGTGTGGAAATGCCTTAGCTGTAAAACCAAATTTAAACATTTAAACATTAAAATTTAAACAACAAATTTTAGCATCTACATTAAACAGTATGCCAGAACATGACTTTGCTCATCATAAATGCAATGATTGACAACTCAGTTTCATATGTTTCAGTGATGTGTGTAATTATGCATATTAACACATGCATATTAAGAACCATTTGAAGACATGTCTATCTACATATTGTAGCATACTGTATACATCAAAGGATGTAACAAGTACTAGTAACCTCGAGCTACAAACTCTCAACTTGTTATTAAATTATTTGCATGTAACTGTTTAAATCCTTTACCTTAAAGGGACATCAATATCTCGGAAAGCCTGCAGCATGGCATCCTTCACCTGTTCACTCGTATAGGTGTGGTGAAGCTCTACATGAGTAGACATGGTCCACTAGAGCCTCACCCCCGGGGACAGCTGTTGTTCCAGATGGAACTAGCATAATAGCCTTTCTCGTCAGGCGTGGTGCCTGATCGCGTTTTTTTTCTCGACCGCCAAGACCCTTTTACCCTCGTTCTGTCTGGGGTTTATAACACTATACCTAAAGTACTTTGATGTTGCGTCTCTGTCGACATGCTCGTTCTGGAAAACAACTATCGTAGTTACAATTTGTATAAACCTGCTTGCACAGTTTTTAAGTTTTAAAATTTGTTCTGTATTACTATGGGACTGCCAAATGTACGATATTCGATAAGTACTAGTACAATGTATTGGGCCTCTGGGGTGTTACCATTCCTGGCTTCTGGGCCAGCCTTTGTTGGTGCAACGGGCTTCAAGGCCCTGATTGGCCACGCAAAGATATCGCCAGCCTGTAAATTCGAATTACTAGATTAAATTAGAATCATGTTTGTGGCGTTTGAGTTTTTTTTAATTATAGTTGTCCGTGCGGAGGACCTGACTTTATCATGGTAACCTGTTAGCCAATGCTTATGATCAGGGGCTCCTTGCTGGTAGTTATGACTGGCGATATAACAAACTTTACCTCACGGGCGCAAGCGCCAAGGCTACATTCAAAAGCAGGTTTCACTAGTTTCTGTAGCTTTGGGCCTGAAAACAACAAGCCCAACAAAGTTTTGCTCTAAAATGTACCTCATCTTCGCAGATGCCAAATACTTCAGTCAGTTCCTTCCACGCTCACAGGCTCGCAACATGGCTATTGCAGTAAGCCACACTCACCCAGTCAAGGATGGGTACACCCGCGGCATGTAATTTCTCTTTCCCAAGCCTATCGTGGTACACCAACATGGCGTTGTTGAAACTCTCAGCATAGTGTGTGTCTTTTTCCTGTTGGGAAGGACGAAAAACATTCATTCGCAATCAATCAAGGAATCCTCAATGTTCTGTAAAAGGACACTATGGCAGTTGAGGTGCAAGGGTTGTTTTCACCAGAAGGTGCCAAAGACATATGACTACATCAAAGAGCTGCAGGCTGCCATCGTGGACCGGCGCATACAGTCTGACTGTGGAATGCGTAGGACGCAGCCAATGGCAGAGGATGACCCCAGGTGTAGGGGACACCTGTCTGCTGTACCAGCACCAACAACCTCTGCCGTGGTGGAGCAACACAGGTCTAGGATAGATCGCTCAACACAGGACAGTCAGGACACATAACGTCAGGAAGCAATACATACTTGTCAGGGCAGGGACTCCGATCTATCAGAATTAGCGATTCTACCGACAGAAACCCTGATTAGAATTTCTATCAGATGTAGAATCGCTAATTCTACCAGATCCAGATCAGAGTCTCTGAATATATACAATGAGTGCATATTTCATTACTGTCTGTTCACAATGAACCCGGTGTACTGCCCGTGTGGAAACGCACTATTGCTGTGGAAAATAAGGTATTTAGGGACCACACCGCCGCAATGATTTGCCTACTTCAGATGGCAGATAAGGCTTGAGTACATGGTAACAACGTCTCCATATCCGTGAATAGTTTTATCAGAAGTTTTATTGATACGTGGCGACACCGTATTTAAACCACGATAGCATGTTTGTAAGACTAATAATAAATTTCTTTTTGGGTCTTACCCCTTGGTGTGGACTGGGCACTGCTGCCACTGTTGCTCTGTGTTGTCTATGGGTTGAAGTCTGAGGTTGGAGGTGGCGCCGGTTCAAAGCATGCTCGCACAGACCCATGGGTGTTCCAATCAAATACTGTAAATTAATGTATTTTCGCGGGGACGACACTTCGCTCCAGAAGAAAAAATGAGTTTTTTTGCGCTGTTCGAAACCGCGGTATGTAGTGCAGTACTGATACTAGAGCACTGCAAATGCATAGTCGCGGTGTCATGAATACAGAGCGAAACGCTTTGAACGCAACCACATAGCTTTAGTTTTAGGAGGAAATCGGCTACCCTAAATAGTAAGGACAGGCTGCTAATACCGTGGCCGCCTGATGACAGATACACTTGCTTCTTCCCGTCCCATCAAAAATGTAGGCTGGGATGTCGGCGTGAGTTTGAAGAATCCCTTTGTTGTACGATTCCCAGACATGCTGTCCACTCATGGGCTCTGGCATGTCGTGCACAAACAGCTGGTGGTGGGTATTCATGTTCTGTGGGGCTTTGTCTGAGGTTTCTCAATGTTTTGCACCATTCTACACTTGTTTGGGGGAACTGACAAAGTCACCGACAGTCAACTAGAAGTAAAGCTACGCTATCTTACCTTGATCTTTGCTATCTTTGCTGAACTTTGGGGTGTGACCGTTTTTTTTTCGACTGATGAATCGGTGTCAGTTCCACCTGGACTCGTACTTCCGACTGGCGCCCTTTGTGGCTGCTGCAGCTTTGCCTGTCTTCTTTCCCTAAGGACAAAAAACAGTGATGAATTAGAAACAAGGTTTAAGTGTATCCAATGTCTGTCTTATAGAAGGTTTCTTAAAAGATGTCTTACTGTCTAATCGATTTTTGTGAATATGACAGTAATTCGCGCAACAGATTGTTGATCTTCAAAATGACAGCTTTATTGCCAACTTCGTTACTCTGGACTTGGAGTGATGGCACACTTTTGCGCGCAAAAGGGCATATCCTTTCCTGAGGTTGGCTTGGCGCATCCTTTCTTGATACCTCTTCGCCCTTTATCTGCGTATCTTATTCGCTGTCTTGTATGTGTTTCTCATTCTCGGTGTCAGAATATCTCGTTTGGAGACTTGGGGGCACCAGAATGAACCTGACACAAGGAATGTTTGTAAAGTAATGTGCCATTCAGATGAGCCACACACCTAAGATAAATAGAAAACAAAGGAAGGCATTTTTCACCTCTTTGTGGACACGTCATTTATGATATTCCTCGCAAATGCCACAGAGATGTCACTGCCTGCAAATGAAGGATTTCAGTGTTAACTAACCTGGATATAAGATTGCCATATATCATTTTCATAAGCACGTCATACTCCAGAATGTTTTCCAATGAGGTTCGAAGAAGAGACGTAATTACAAGTTTAACTTGAGTTCCACGACCTCATACCTTCGCCGACTGATGTTAGCCTTTTCGAGTGAATGCTTATCACTCAGTATGTAAATAAGGTTCTCGATTGCATGAATTTCAAGTGATCCTTTCTCTACACAAAACACAGCATTAAAGTAAAATCTTAGAAAAGAGGGCCATTGTAGCATTTCCTCATATATTATGTAAATGAGGCCATCATGATTTATGTCTGATAACGTCCACATTTGATTATCTCCCAAACGCCACAAGAATGAAATCCCATCATTTACCACTCTGGAATTATAGTATTTTGTCATAAATTATGCAAATTAGGTATTCGTTCGCATAATTACATTTACTTGTAATATTTATGATTTGTAACAATAGCGTTGTTGTGGGTACGATTTCCCAAGGTATAATGTCCTTGGATTTCCCAACGTAGATCGTTGTTATCTACCGACTCGATGCCCTAGATAGTTGAGCTATCGAATCGAACTCTACTCGAACTCTACTCTAACTCAAAACAAAGAAATACACACTGCTATCTGCGCACAACACAATCTACTGATAAATGTACGATTGTCAAGCTATAGATATTCTTACACTACAAAAGTAAAACAAAAATAAAGTTGGGCACAATACACGCTTGTAGACATGAAAGTCGTCGACAACACATTGACAAAGGATCACCTTGTTGTTGTCTTATTTTATATAAAAAAATAGCACTACGTGGAAATAATCGTAACTCATGCCACAATAAATTGATTGCCATATCTGCGAAATTTTAGGTTACGATTTCCATAGATAACATTGAAATTTTGCGACATTCGACGAGCATATTTCACAAAATTGTTCTCGGTAAAAAAAAGCTGGCGGACGGCGTGGGTAAGCGGTATCCCATCATTCGATGCGGTAGGGCAGTAGCGGCACATTCAGTTAGGATGGTAGGTGTTGTGTTGGTAGGGCGGTGGTGGAGGTTTGTTCAGGACTGCCTGCACTGCCATGTTGTTGGCCTCGGTGGTGGTGGTGGTTGTAGCAGTTGTGCGCTGTTTTTTTGTACTGGTGGGGTAGGAGAAAAGTACAAGGTTAGCATATTGTGCCTTTGTGGTGTTGTCTGCTAATCATGGTAGTGAAACAAATGAAAGGAGCAAGTAGGTAATATGATCCCAACCGAGATTCGAACTTACGCCGAAACCGGCAGCCCAGATTACGGGCACGCACGCCTTTAGCCGATGTTGGACATAGCCGAAATTGGCCCTCGAACTTGACCATACTTTGGCAACGCGTTCGCATTTTCCGGTCGCATTGTCGAGGGCACGCCGCTCGCGCCAGACATGCGTTAACACGCGAGGTTGCTTGCACTATTCGTATTTTTTGCCAGGGGGCGCACCGAACATGTCCCAACCATCTTCTAACCACTATACGTTACCCCCAACCAAACCCCGAATGCTTTCTAACCTACTGGTCGGGGGTGAGTCGGGAGGCTATGTTCGGCTATGTGCAACCTTGGCTTTAATGTCTATTGTATTGAAGGTATGTAGTTGAGTTACCTTTTGTAGTTGGCGATGGCAGCGAAAACATTTCGCTCTACCTGGTTGGTCTGGCCTGTGTGGGTTAAAATACTGCTTTAGTTCATGGAAAATGGAATTGTTTAAAATATCAATATTTCCAGTCAAGATGGTATACATGTATTTTTGTTATGAAGTATTACGTTGGCATAATATGTATCTGTCATTAGGTGGGTGGGCGTTGTACTGTCGTTTGTGGTGGTGCTATATATATATTGTAATGACATTCCCTGTAGAGTTGGAACATTGTGTACAGGTAGCAAAATGTAGGAATGTTTTGTAGGACACATGGAATCTAGTGTTGGTACATTTAAGGTTGTAATTTTTGTTCTTACCTGTGTATGTGTTGTCGGGAGGCGGTGTGTCGGGATTGCTGTTTTTGTGACTGTTGTTCCTGGTGGTGTTGGCGGTGTCCGAAGTTGGTGCCGGTGGAGAGATGTTGAAGGATGGCTGGAGAAGAGTGTTGTATATATAGGCAGTGGGGAGGCTGGGTGGTGTGATGGTACAGATGTTTTTCTGGTCCATCATTTGTAGTGCCTGGAATGTCTGTGGCCTGGACAGCCCGGTCAGCTCGAGCAGTTTATGGACATACCATAGAGCTCTTGAAAACCCTCGACAAACTGTCTGAGGTGATCCTCTGCTACATTGATCTGGTCTTGGGTGATGTTCTCTCCAAGAAGAATATGGACTCCAGTCACTAGCAACGCGTAGTTTTCGAAGTGGGCATTTGGTAGGACAACTGCAAGATTGGCAGAGAATAGAACAGCAGCCATGCCCTGAACTATGTCGCTGGAAAGAACAGAACTGGTTTTAACCGAAATGTATTAATGATGTTAAAATGCTTTGCTTGTTTAAATTGTTAGAATTTTATACATGTAGCTTTGCGGATATACCTTGCAACTGCAATAAGATATTTTAAATCCACTGTTAAACGTCATTATATACATTTAGAACAATGTATAAACACATGTTGTAGAGAAAAGGGTTTGTATCAATACTGATGGACGTTACCGAAAAATGTGGCCCGCTCAGCTGGGGCCTGATTTAGTTTTAGTAATATTTATCAATACCTGATTAATGGAGCAATAGTACATGTAATTACATATATCTGGTTGATCAAATGGAGCATTAGTAGTTTAATAGACCTGATTGATCAAAATGAGCAGTAGTTATTAACCATAACCAGAGGCACCTTACCACCGTCAGCTTTAGATATGGCAACAACAATGTACCGTTTCTTCTCTGCGCCGGTCGACGTGACATCCGTTGTAGTCGAGCGTTTAGTCCGACGGTAGATCGAGCGTCATAGAGGTCTCATGCATGTTATGGATGTTCCTCAGTGGGTAAGAATGACACTTCCTCACTCGGGTTGTACACCACTAGAGCTTAATAAGGTTAAACAGACAAACAAACAAATCTAAACGACCAGTAAGTAGGTTGAATAAGGCACCCGGGCAACCCCCATTCACTCAGACAGCCCAGACACATATTTTTTTGTTCTATATCTTTCATGTTTGTCATTAACATTATGGTCAGGTTCCCATGCGATGGTCATGTTACCATGGCATGCGCACTCTAAAATATCATACCAAACTACTGCACAAGGTGTTGTACTAGATCATTCCACATTGTTTTCTTCTATCTAGGCTCATTCCTGGGTTAATATGTTTAGCCTTCTGGCCCACCATTAGCTTGAAGGATTGATATTTGAACATTTTATCATTGAAACCTGAGTGCTGAAGTTTTAAGCCCTCTGCTGCCGGACATCCGGTGTGCTACCTTCCCTCAGCACGAGACCTCTACCGAGCTCATGCAAATCCGCCTTTCTCTTTAGCAGATGTAAGGTCCGTAGCGAAGAAAAATACCATTGTGCAAACCATCGTTAAACTCCCTTATAGACTTTGAATATCCTTTGCCATTTCATCAGTTATTTGGCTTTAAGCTGTGGTTTGCATATCGTAGGAAACTACTAGGAAGGTTCCCTCTGAAAAGAAAATGTCAATTGAGAAATTCTATGCCATTCTTCTCAAATGGGATCCAGTCACATAATCCTCCAGTGCACTCTTCTGCAGTCCTGATTTCTTTTCTTCTGAACCATGGGCCACAGATCACTAATGATTTGTAGTTAACTTTGGTACATTGCATGAAATGTCTTTTGAGCTTATGGTTTCTTTTAACCACACCAGCACCAAGAACGTTCACAGGCCCACATCATGGCTACAGCAACGCGTTACAATAGCACTCACCAAATCAGGGATCGCAAGGTTCATAGCAGTACTCCTCCTCGAGACTTGCGAACAGATGAAGCCACCACTGGTGCTGGTCAGTTGTCAGCCTTGCAAATTCTTTGGACCGTTCGATGCTGGATTTTGCTTCTTCCAACCGTCTGATTGCTGATGGCTTGACAAACTGAAGTGGTGTTGTTAGGGTTGTCCGGAGGAGGATTGCTGTTGTTCCAGGTATTGTCTGTGCTGTATACGTAGTCTTTGTATAGAATGGTTGGCAGGTTTGCTCCTTGCTCCATGATAAACTTAAAGCAGTGAGGGTCAGAGCTATTTTCTAGCTCATCCGACAGCCACTCTTTGTAGTCCCCCAGGTGCTGGTGTGTAGGACCTTTCAATTGTTTCTATTAGCTCTGGCAGTGTTGTGGCCTCTGACCTTTACAGTGTTGTAGATATCCTGCTGTAAAATTGATCCACGTGCTTATGGGTATGACCAACGACCAAAAAGCTGACCTTTACCTGAGTAAATAAAGAGATGGATAGAAATGAGATCAAAGAAAATGATAGTTGGGGATACTTCCCTTGGGTCCTAGGACTTACTTTGGCGGGAAAGTATCTTGCTATGCTAGTTAGATGGCGGTATTTCAAAATTGGCATTTACACATATTTTTATGATACTGAAATCAATGAATCATTTAAATAGCACTATAACTTACCGATGTTTTTGAGGACAGCTGTTGAGTTCAGATCTGCCTCTATATATGCACTAACCCAGTCACAGAGTACGCTTCACGACGTGCGCCACTTCTTTGGACCAGAGTTGCCTCTGTGAGGGAGACTTTTTTTTACAATTAACCAAGTTTCAAAGTATAGCGTTCTTTCCATACTGCTGTCTCCCTTATGTCGGAAATGAATCGCGGGACATTCTGGTTGATTGTTGACCCGTGTTGTTGTAGTATTTGCGCAATCTGTGGTACTCCATATAAAGTATCGACCATTTTGCAAAGATATCTTATCTGCATGGGAAGAAATTGTAAAATATAACCCAGAAACACACAGACAGATTTGTTCTCAAATCATATGGAATAATAGATTTATTTTGGTCGATAATGTACCATTGAAAGACAAAATCTGGGCAGATGCTGGCATAATCTATTTGAATGACTTGTTGTACGGGGACGGATCATTTCTTACTATCAAAGACTTACATAATCTATATGGATTAGCCATAGATTCAAGGCAAATAATGAAATATAACTCAATAAAAGCGGCCATACCTAAGAAGTGGAAAGATGTAATCAAAAACAATGGAAGAAAGTACACCTCTAACAATATTATTGAATATACAGAGAAGGTGCATCCCCTTACAACAACATGCAAACAATTATATGATATCCTTATACAAAAACAATATGTACCCCCTAGTAGAGAAAATGAAATAATACACAAAATTGGAGAAGATAACATTGAGAAGGCATATACTGCTGCTTTTGATGCTACAAAGGAAATAAAGTTACAATGTTTCCAATACAAGATCACTCACCATTACCTAGCTACAAACAGTTGGTTAAGAAAAAAACAATTTAATAGAATCTGATCAATGTAACAACTGTATAGAAAAACATACGATTGAAATTTATTTCTGTACTGCAAAGACGTTGAAAAATTTTGGAAACATTTCAGTACCTGGTGGAAGCGTTACACCAAACAGGACCTGGTACTAAATGAAAACATGGCCATATATGGTATAATTGAAGGTTATCACCCTGTTACGACATTTCACATTGTATTCTTATTGCTAAGTACTGTGTATATTCATGTTTTGTTCAAAATGTCAAACCGAACTTTGCCCTCTTCAGAAACCGACTTAAGAGCATTATAGAAATGGATAAGCATTTACAATATCTAAAACCATCATTGTAATTTCAACCAACACTACAATTAGTTAAGATTTTCCATGTATTATTATGTATTATTATGTATGTTAATAAAGTAAATACGGTACGAACAAATAAAAAGTATCGACAGTGTCGATCAGTGGAATAGCACTCCTTCTTTGCCTTTCCACTCCCGTCAAACCGGTCTTCTTTACATGTCGAGCAGGTGGTTGCGTCGATATTTTCCCAAGTATATATCATGCAGACTTTTAAACATACATGATACGTTTCGAAATAAGGCAAAAGATAGTCGATTTTCGACTTAGCGTATCTTTACGAACGGGGGACAATGACGGTGATATTTGGCATCTCAGGAGCACTGCCAACCTTCTCGACCATTCGCTGGCTTTGTTCGAAGATGTGGCCGAACCCTTTCTCAACATCTTGCCGCTCCTTTTTGTAGATGTTCCGGATTTCTGTGACCATCTCGTGGGCCTCCACGATATCCACTGCCCTTCCCTACAGTCTTACGGTAATCCCCGCTAGATGGGAGAGATACTGGTACACGACGAGGAACACTACAATGAACTGGTAGGAAGTGATGCTCTTTAGAATCTGATGAGCATCACTTCGGTTGCCGGTGTCCCAGTCGGCGTACTTGTTTCCGTACTTGTCAAGGTGGCGGCTGTATGCAATCATTTCTAGAGTTTCTACAATGAACACATAGGCTTGGTAGAAGTGTTGATACGCATTGTGACGCTCTGCCCTGCGGGTTTTGCAGAGGTCCAGGAGAAGCTTCCTCTTGGTCTCGTCTCCGATGTTGTGCTTTATCACCTTCTCAAGCGCACCGCTCCTCTTCGGGCTGTGCAGGAAATATCGGCAGAAATCCTGCAGGCGGTCGATCACGTTGCGTATCTGCGGCAAGGCACAACACGATTTACAAATGGCCAGGTTTAAGCAGTGCCCGTTACAATGGATATATGTTGCCTGAGGAGCCACCTTCTATATACGTGCCTGCACACCTTGGATTTTGACGACGTGTTGCTGGCACCGGCATATCCCTGCCCTCGCATGTTACGGGTAGGGATACCATTCTCCCTCAAGAATTGCAGGATAGCCTCTGCAATGCTTCTCCCTGTAATTCGATCTACTTGTATAAACTTCCGAAAGTCTTCCCTGACGTTATTGTTGCTGTCCACAAATCTGGCACAGATCGCGAGAAGCTCAGTGTTGTGCGAGGTCACTTCATCCGCCATGATACTGTAGAAAGGGGCCGCGTTGATCTCTTTTAAAATTCCCCTTCAAAATCATGTGTTTCCCCATAACCTCAATCAACTCGTTCTGCGTCTGTGGGGACATACAGGTAGCGTTTCTCATGGCAGGTGCTTGCAAGTGCTTTTGTAGCACTCCATCTGTCACTAACATCAACCTTAGCAACGCCAGGAAGTTTCCAGGGTTGCCGGCAGACTCCAAATCTTCCTTGTCGCCTCGTAGTGCGATGCACTGTCTGCCACAAAACAGTACTGCTCTGGCGATGGACTTAATAACCTCTCGGTTGTTTTGGATGTTGACTGCCTTTCTTGCATCAATTTGGGCGACAATGGTGGTGTGGGGTCGTTCCACTGCTTGCTTGAGTAAGGCAGCCTTTTCCATTGCTTTATCGTGGTAGCCACAGTTGGTCTCGTGACCATTGACTTTCGCACTTAGCTTGTTCCACATTCTGAATGGCTTGGCCACAAACTGCCCCTTTGACGGATCGGCCGCAAAAAGCACACACGGCATGCAAAAGATGCCGTCAACCTTCTCAATATATACCATCCGTGTCGGAAACTGCGATTACAGCCGCCAAAATACTGAGTCGGAAATGTTTTATCTTCTGGCGGTTTGCTGTGATGGCAGAGGAAGTTGTATTTCTGGGCTGTTGTTAGAGCCTTTACGTTGTCGCAAAACTCACCACTGGTCTCCCACAGCAGTTTCTATGTACCAGCTTAGTTTGAGCTGACGTAGGCATGTCATTGATATCTAATAAGGTATGTACACAAGGGACCCCTTTTGACCGCTTGCGGGTACTGCAGGCTTTGTTGCTTAACAACCAACTTCAACCAATCACAGTCGGCCTTTGTGATGATGCCAAGGCTACCTATCAAGAAATACACCATTCTTAACTTGTAGTGATACAGACATACAGTACTTGAATATAAACTTGATAAGAATAAGGTGGAACATATTTACACAGACTATTATATTAAGGATCATCCATTCATTGCCATTTACACTACATGTTAGTATACTATAAGAACACACAAGGTTTTTTTCAAACATCCATAGGATCTAGGATCAAACCTCATCACATGAAATGTCGGCATGACATCTGTGAAGCAACAGAGTATCTAAAAGTACAATTATTACAATTATAACACTAATGTGCTCATCCATAGAATCTTATTGACACAAATAGAAATACAAATGTGATATAGCACAATTTCTAACAACTGGTACTTATAATTACGCATTCTAGATGAGAACATGGGTCACGGGATCATCTCTACTACAAGTACAAGGACTGAAATCACAGTAGGAGAGGACAACTCAGAACTAAGAAGGTATGACAGTGTTTAGTCCTTCTTTGTCCTCTTTTCAGGGTCTTGCACACCCCCTTGTGGTCTGGGACTGACTGCAATTAGAAGGTTGAAGAGTACTGACTGTAGCTGCTTTATTTTGTTGGCGATGCCCCATGTCGTTCTTCCAATGTTATTTAGTCCGGCATGGATCTCCTCGATGCCTTGCTCGCCGTGGAAACCTAAGACGAATCCCCATTTCCTGATCCATTCAGCCACATGGTCTTTTAGCATGTGCATCTTGACTGGAATGGTACTTGTAGGGAAGGTTTCCCGGTGGAAAGCCATGAGGCTTTTGATTGCTTCTCCTACAATAGAGAAACAGAGGACAAAAGGTGAGATCCTGTACACCTAAAGTATTACATTTATGTAAGCGGAAAAGTAGAAAAGTGAAGAGAGGCTGTGAAGAAAGTTAGGCTGGGAATTTGACCTACCTAGCTCACGTATTTCCTCTTCTTTCATGGGCCGTGCGTGTGAATACAGTTTGTGGCACGCAGCGAAAAGCTTAAAAAGCTTTTCCTACTTCTGCTGCAGACACTTCGCCCTTTGCCCTCATTTTGTTTCATACATCAATGAAGGGTTTTGTAATCTACTAACTGGACAAATCTTACTTCTTTACAGGACAAGGCAATGGAAGACATGACAACAATTATAGTGGCTATTGAGAATGAGCTAGTGGACAGTTATGACTTCACACAATCTCTTCACCTACTTTATATACTATATTACTCTGTTTATGATAATATGAGGGTGCAAGCGCACACAAACACACACACACACTTAAAACACTCAAAACATTTAGTATGTACCTTCAGCATTGCTTGTACATGATTTCCGATGAAAGACTGAGTGATAGGCCTGTCGCTTCACGTTGTGTTTCTTCAGAACCATATCCAATTGTTTGGACAGTGGGCCTTCTGCAACTGTGATTTTGTTGGCACTCCGGATGCCCTGTGCCTTTCTCAACTAGTATTTGGGAAATACAAAAGTATGAGATTGATGTAAAAACTTAATAATGGACTTAAAGGGTTGTCAGTCAGGTTTGTTTTGATAAAAAGTAAACAAAGATGGCTATATTCTTGCTCCACTCACCAGTTTTCCCCTCTTTTCAATAAGACACTTGATGTCTTCTTCAAGCTCAACTGCATTCTGCTCTACTAGTAGTGATATGGGAACGTCATCTTCCTCATCTTCATCAAAGTCATCCTCTTCTTGGTAAATAATCCAAGTCAGGTCGCCCTCAGAACTCTCTATTTCCTCCTCAAGGGCGGCTGCCTCTGCTTCGAGGATCCTATCCTGATCCGCATACCTTGTCAGTCCATGACTTCAGCAGCATCGACTTATTCATCCGGAAGAATGTGCGTTGTCAGGTGAAAAGCTCCAGCATTTTGAAGAACTTGTGGAAGAGTCCTAAACTTATGTGTAGGCCAGGAACACATACCTGCATAGAACACACAAATATACAATATAATTATGACTAGCCCCTCTCCTTCGCTTCAGGTTAGAATAACATGTCGTTAAGTGTGTACATCTGACTGTGAAATTGATGTTTCCTTTCAAATGGAAATTAGCACCTATATTGTAGAATAGTTCACACTAATCATACCTGATCCAGCAGAATGTCAAACATCGGGGGAGCGATGACATTTTTGAAATTCTTGGAAGCATTGTTGTACACACGCGCACGGGAGTCGTGAAATTGGGACACACTCTTTCTACTCTCGTTCAGACTCCACCCTTGCTTCAACTGCCTTCCCAACTCCACAACCCCGGCTTTTTATTCTGTCTCTTCAGACGAACGGCTAGACATGGTCTAGACAAACTGCAGGACATGTTCCTGTTACTCCGATCATCAGAGGATCACACATAGTTGACATTCTTGACAATGATCGCACCACAATAATTGACAATAATTTAGTGATTACTTTGTTGGGATGGAGAACCATATTGCAAACAGACGCTGCAACAGCTTGCACAAAATGATAACAGTTACAGCGCACCAATGATATAAACCTACAGCTCTATTTTGTCCACTCTTACAGATACATGTACACAATTGCCAATCTTTATTTACTTGAGATCACTGCATACACTGCAGGGATGTGAATAAAACTACGACACTATTCTTTTTTAAAAGGGACAAAGTATCACGTGGATATAAGTATGGTCAAAATCAACTTACAATATTTTAACAATGAATGAATGAATGAATGAATGAATGAAGACCTTTATTGTACAATATCGATATAATAAAATCCAAAACGTCATTCAAACTGCGTCTCTGGGATTACCGTTCTCAGGTCAACAGGGGCGTCGTCTACAGCTTGTGTAATTGCGAGTGGTTATATTGAGGTTTGTTTCCTAAGTAGTGGTGCTGGTGGTTGTGGTTGAGAGTCAGGGATCACGGTTCTTAAATCAAGGGGGGAAACTTGAGTGTAAGTTCCTTCCGTATCCTTGGCGTTGCCGGACAGGAACATGTCGTCAAACTCCGCGTTTTCTGAGCCGGAAGAGTGTTCAGTGTCAGACGGGAACATGTCGGCGCTTGTGTCAAACTCTGCGTTTTCTGAGCCGGGAGAGTGTTCAGTGTCATCAGACGGGAACATGTCGGTGCTTGTGTCAAACTCTGCGTTTTCTGAGCCGGGAGAGTGTTCAGTGTCAGACGGGAACATGTCGGCGCTTGTGTCAAACTCTGCGTTTTCTGAGCCGGGAGAGTGTTCAGTGTCATCAGACGGGAACATGTCGGTGCTTGTGTCAAACTCTGCGTTTTCTGAGCCGGGAGAGTGTTCAGTGTCAGACGGGAACATGTCGGTGCTTGTGTCAAACTCTGCGTTTTCTGAGCCGGGAAAGTGTTCAGTGTCAGACGGGAACATGTCGGTGCTTGTGTCAAACTCTGCGTTTTCTGAGCCGGGAAAGTGTTCAGTGTCAGACGGGAACATGTCGGTGCTTGTGTCAAACTCTGCGTTTTCTAAGCCGGGAGAGTGTTCTGTGTCAAACATGTCGGCGCTTGTCGACGGGAGAGGACGCTGTTCAATCTCGGCTTACTCGTCTGGATCAGGAGGGCACGTCTCACAATCAAACAGTTCGCTGAATTTGGTGTCGTTAACCGGGGTCGAGTGTAGCGGTACTCCTACCGCCCTCGGCCCTTCAATCTCAGAACAATACGTTGCGTCAGAGTCATACTCCTCACTGTCTGCCATGTCTGAAAATAAAAGGTACACAAAATCAGAAAGATTTCCCCTTTATCTCACCTCAAGCTTGCAAATGGAAGATTTCTAATGTAACGTCTGTTAGAGCAAGGACATTATATATTAGTTGAGGTATGACAGTTATGACAACACGTGATGTATTTCATTTACAGCGTTAGTAATCCAGGTACCCTGTGTTCTGGTTTGAATGGAATAAAGATTCAAAATCTAAATAGACTTAGAACACAAAACACTTTTAGGTATCAAGGTGTTAGTGGGTATCAATGTGTTAGTAGGTGCACGTTATACATTTGAGTGCAGCTTGTAGAATGTTTTGTTCGTGTTTGATTAGATGAAAAGGGTACAATACTAGGGTACAACATACCTTTCAAGGAGGGTTGCTTAAATTCAGGCTGATGTTGGATTCGCTCGTAGAGTCTTCTTCGTGCGTCCGTGATGAACTGATACTGAGAACTGGGATAAAATTTTGTAATGCATGCAAATTTGGCCCCCGGTTTCCTGATGGAAATATCAGCTTAGGGTGAAATACGACCGTCCTTTGTCGGCCTGCCTTCGAATTCAGAGGAGTCGTAGGAGGGTTACAATAAAGGCGGCGTTTCCTTGTAATGGGAAAAAAAAAACCGTTTTTATGGCAGCGTTGTAAGAAGGGAATCTTCATCAAACATTTTGACAATGCCTTAAGATTTCATTCACGGCATGAGGAACCCGACCCACACAACTCTGATCACAGGTCACCTTTGTTTTTCTCGTCACAAACCTACTAGTTTTTGAAATGGACGTCGACTAAAGTATTGACCACAATAATTGGAATTTTGGTTGATATTGCTAAAAGATGTCATACTACATAATTATGCCTTAAAATTTGAGATATAAACCCTATTTCTGGGTGAAGCCGAGGACTTATTGATCACCCCTCGTATATCTTTGATCCTGAGTAAAGAATGTTCTTTCATCTGCTCTTTTTGTATGTTGGTATGTAAGAAAGGCTTATGCCCTCTCAAGTATTCTGAACACAATAGAAGTAAAACAGGAAGAGGCTTTGTATGTATGAAAGAAACTGTATTCCATTATGTAACATGTACTGTATCAAGGTTGTTTGTTAGCAGTCACAAAAACTTCAGTGACACTTTCTACATCAAGTGGTGTAGTACAATATTTGTGTTCCAAAACTGTATAATGTCATGTAACTTGTTACATTCTGACTGTCAATGGCTTTTCATAGTTAAGGTACATTTTAGAAGATACATGCAGCTTCTTATATAAGAAATTCTAAATCTATATAGGGCTATATACATGTAAAATATGATACAAAGACCATGTTTTTGCAATGACGTGCAGTTGCTGCTATGAGGTCAGTCTAAGGACTTGTAAATGTATATAAAATAGAAGAAAACAAAAGATAAGATAATGTTTCTTACGGAACTGGACAGCAGTTGAGACATGTATAAAATCTGAATTTTCATGTTCACTCACTGTCATACTCATAGCAAGTATTGTACAAATATGTGTCATCATCTAAGATGGGGGCGTCAGAGTCACCCTTAGACCATGTAACAGGTATAGCATGAACACTAGGACCATGTACATCTTCAGACTCAACATCGTCTTCTATTGCCTCTAATAAATCGTCGATATCTAACTTATCATTGAACACCTTGTCAACTATATACATGGTGGACTTAGCATGGTGTTTTGAGTAGACTTCAGGAAATGTTTCCAGTATGTAATCCACAGAGAAAATAAATGCACTTTTTTCAACTAAAGAATCTATCAACTGAACAGTAAATCCTGTTCCATGTGCTAATGACAGCAGAAGTCTCTTACTCCTAACAATAGAATGTCTATACTGATAAAGTCCTTCTCGCAGCAACTCTTTCTGATCATCATTGACGCTTCTGAGCTTAGGGGGGACTGGTTCAACTTCAACGCCAGACACTTCATACACTGGCATAGGAACACCACACAGTCCATTCGACACGCCACATTTACATGACTTATGGCAAACTATGCAACAATCATGTCCAGGTTGCAACGGTACAGTCGTTTTGGTTCCTTCAAAGTGGTGATACAAAACAGTTCATACTGCCGTACATTGTCATCACACCTTTGCTGGGCATAACTGTTCAGAATGCCATGAGATGGAAGGTTGTCCTTCCCAGCTCTTCCAATTTGATGCATCAGGTCCATATGCAAGGCTAGAATTAGTACATTATCAGATTATCTACCTCTAAGTTGAAACTAAGACATAATGAAAAGAGTGACTACTGATAACTCAAGGTATCAAAAGGAACCTAACACGGGGTTGGTACTGATTTGTATTCCATATCAGTTTCTGATACCTTGCAGCCGGATCGGTAATCCAATTCTCCCTTCATAACCTTTTCCAGTTTCTCGAGTTGAACCTCGTCGGAATCTTTCATTTTGAGGAAGCTCAGGTGGTGGTTCTTGATCTCGTTCCGCGGTGGCTCCACTGTAGTAAGGCTGGCCTCGTCTGTATAGCCGGCAGCTGCGTAGGCTGCCGCACGGAAGCTATATAGCTGTTCCTTGAAACCAGCCGGCAGGTGGAAATTGCCATCATTGTGCTGCATGCCAATCCTCTTGGCTAGGCTGTCTGTCAGGTCACAGTACACCTTTGCCATGTGCGTCTTGAAGCTATTATTGTCGGGCTGCTCCTGACGAAGATGTTGCAAGGCCAGGCGTGTGTGGTTGCCCCCGAGCACTTCGTAGGTGTACGTATTGACCATGTCGGGCTGAAAGGCTTCTGGTGTGATTCCTGGAAGATGCACAGCCATTATGGTAAAGGCCATGCCAGACGTCGCCTTGAACCTGGCCGTAGTGTCCTGCACGTGGTCAGGATCAGGCTGACGGCAAAGTCGACTCCAGTGCGGGGATGATGCTATCGGCCTGCCCTGCTCTTGTGTCTGTGTAACCAGACTATGCACCAGCCACGTTTTGTTTTATTTCGACTTACCAAAGTACTGTGTCTAATCTTTTAAAGAAACAAAGGGGCATAAAATGTAATGACGTCACCCATATGACGCTAAAGTCCAAATTTAGTAATCTTTTGTTCCTGTCAAAATTCAGTACAACAACAGTTCTGTCACTCTTCTTTATTGGAAAATCAATAGAATTGCACAACACTAAATTAGCCAATCCAGTAACCTTAAGGCAGCCTCTTACACGCTCTTTTGTCCCTTCATCTGTGCAGTTTCTAGGTAGTTACCCCAAGATGCTGGAGACAAGTCTTCTCGTCCCTCTAACGAGTCGTTTTGCCTTGAGATATGACTGACCACTGCTTCTTCAGCTTTTGGTCATTGTCGATTGCAACTTAACAGTTACCTTTCGACAATGGTAATGGCATAGAGGCAATGTTCTGTAGGCACGACTTAACGTTGTCAATCATGCCACCAGCAGAAACCTTCCCCAGCATATTGACCACGAGCGTACTGTTTTCAGGGTGGTCTTGCTCATTGAAGCAACAAGAAATCCACTGGAAGCAGGTACGTGCACGGGCTCGTCAGTACAGTTTTCAGGGTGGTCTTGTTCACTTAAGTCCACAGGAACAATAAGAAATTCATTAAAAACAGGTGCATGCACGGGCTCGTCGGGGCAGGTTTTAGGTTTGCGTTTTGTTTTCCTGAGTCTCCTGACCTTCTCACTTCCTTCGTAACTTCTTGCTGGGAATTTTCTTCCGGCGCCGAGCTGTTCGTTCTGCTCGTCCGGCGCCTGCCCCGCATCTGTTTTCTTGTTATGCTCGAGGTTGAGAGTGGGCGCCCAATCGACATTAAAACGATCCCAATCTTTACCGATTAAAACGATCCCAATATTTGCCAAGGACGGGGTCCCCCCTCCACTTGGAGGGAGGTGGGGCTGTCGTCATTCTCCGTGCACGTGGGGCCGTCGTCGTTTCGACCACTACAAGGGAGTTCACCCAGTCCGTCGGTTCGTCCACTCTCTTGATCAGTACTAGACTCTCTGTCGAGCTCTGCCTTGAGTGGATCTATCCAAGACACGGGGCGTCTCTAAGGCGGATGAAACTTTGGCGGTACACTGGGATCGATCTTGATCTTGTGTCCGCCTGCAATCTGCCCAATTGCGTCAAAAACATCTTTATACTCTGGGCTGTGACTGTCTCTTGTGCTTCTAACACTAACTTTATGAGGCTTAGTAAGCCAATCGGTTAGCGTTTACGGGAGTTGGCAGGGTTGGGCTGGGTGTTCTTTGGACAAGCGAACATCTTGTGTGAGCCTGAACCACAGGTCGGGCAGGAATGCTTGTACCGGCAGCTTGCCAAGTCACAAGTTTGTCCGAGTGTGTGGTAACGAAAACACCAGCCTCTAGGCGGAGTGTTATTGTTGTTGCTCTGTTGTGGCAGAGATCTGGATGTTGTTGCTGACGGGCCGATCTGGCTAAATGCGTCTACGTATAACTGCATATGCGGGATGTCCCAAGGCAGGCTAGTGTTGTTGTGGCGAAGCTGCCTGAATAGGACATCGTATCTGCCCAACCGGGCACCCCGCTCTGCGATAGACTTAATTAAGTGTGCATACTTATTATTAGCTGTGAGCTCCGCGCCAGGTGTTTCTGAGTGTATACATAGTGATACACGGAAAAAGCCAGAGACCATTGTGACAGACTTAGGTATTGCTTATTATCCTCCGAACAGCTCGCCAGCGTCAGAGTTGGTGATCCCTCCAAAGAATCTTTCCAACGGCTCACCGAGGAGGATAATCGGTGCCCCAGTACAGTGTTTCACAAGCATGGCGAGGTTAAGAACTCTAAGGGCTGTGTCTAGAGGCGCCCATGGCACAGCGTTGAGGCAAATGTCGTCACAGTCAATTTCTAAGTAAACAAAATCAGACCGTGGGAGGTGGTCGTTTTGGGCAAGATGACTGAGTCGGGAGACAGTTGCTCCAGGAATACCCCTCCATGACACTGCACAATTCTCCAGCCACAGGTCTGGGCTAAACGCCCGACCAGAAGCTGTATATTTTCTCTCGTTGACAAAGGACCTAAGTCTGCTGATATAAGAGTGGCCCACAATAAGGATTTTCTTCCGAGTCCCGGAACTTCTAGCTTCCGCCATGATATATAGGTCACCAGTATCCAAACCAACAGAAGTCACATAACCGAAGGAAAACTCACCGCAAGATGTGAATATAAGTCCCTTGCGTTCCGACGAGTACTCTCAAGTCGCCCGACCAGTAAGAGAAGCGAAGAAAGTGAACGGTACAAAAAACTCGGTATGTAAACAGACGAGTACTCCAACGTGACCCACTGAACAAGGGCAGGGAGAAAGTTTTGTTTCTCAGAAATCTACCGGGAAAGTCCCTTGTTGACCGCATGGTTTTGTCGAACGCTGATTGGCTGTTCCGGCCAGGGGACGCTATGGTAATTTCTTCAACCCCTGCTCTTCAAAGTGGGAAGCCTCATGGGCCAAAGTAATTCATATCCGGGCGTTACGTCTGGCCTAAATTCTTGTTTATGAGGCTTAGGGATAGGCATGCACTGAGACTTCGTACCGGAGATGAGTTGGCTTTCACGACGAAGAAGTGTAGGTTCTCTTACCTACCTCTGTGCCTGCATGGAAGCGAGCATTCTCCCAGCACGTCTAGCCATGTGTTGCCATAACCTTGTCTCGGTCGGCTTGAGTGCCGTGTTTCTGCCTCTCAGTCTTCTCCAATCCTTCTCGGGTAGAACGTTGACATGTGCTCCGGTGTCTAACTTGCACCTGAGGCTTTTCTTTGTCTCGGTGATGTAGAGGTCGACATAGGGAAGGTGCTTTCTTTAGACTTCATCATGTATCTGCCATACAGGAGAATACTTGATCAGAGTCAAGGAATCGGCTTCCTATCTGAATATTTTTTCTTCTCTTTTTAGGCTCGGTTCGCCTACTGTCACACCTTTTAGTTTCGTTTGCACCATTGGCTGGTCTTGTACTTTCCTTTTCAACTGTGGTGGCAGTTGATCCTGTTTGATTGATGCAGAAACAAATTTTGTAATTTCTGGTAATGCCTCCTTTACAGCTTCGTCACAAACTGTCTGACCTAGCCCTTCCTTGAATTTTTCGATTTCGTTCTTGACGATCAGAGGAACTCGGCTTCCCATCTCTGTGAGTTCTCCTCGGAATGTTGCTGTAATTTTTTCTTCAAGCTTTGAGGGTAACTCATTATATGGCTGCAGAACCAAAGGCACATGATTCTTGACAGAATTTTTAGCTCATCTGCTCCCATGGCACACGGCTTCCTGAACTTGAATCCCTCCGGCAGCCCTTTCACCACCACCTTGTGCTCGTTTAATACCTTCTTGTATGGGAACTCACGGCAACTTATTTGTGAAGTCCTTACCAAGAAAAGCACCTATGATTGCGTGGTTGATGAGGGCCTCATGGCTCCCTCCTCCCATCAAGTTCTTTGGAAAAGTACAAGCTCATCAGCTCTTCGAAAAACTGCTCAGGGGTTTTCTGACTTGTGCCTCTTCATGGTAAGGCGGTTGGGATATATCACGTCTCCATGATCGATAACCCCAGATGGCACTGGGGACTGGCCAGCCTGTATAGTGAAAAATAGTATTATATATTGTATGGATTATGTAAGTCCATGTTAAAAAATTCAAATGGTAAGAAATTAGCATGACATTGGCATGAAATCAGTGTTACAAGTCATAACTGGCTAAATCCAAGTGCTGGAACCAACCTAGACTAAATACAGGAAACACGGGGTCTAAAATGATGTTATTAGCACACCCTTCTAAAATAATAATTCTAAACTGTGTGAAGTTTCGTCGTGGTGCGACAAGGCTATATAGAGACATAGTTACAGGATATATATGGTTATGTATGGATTAATACTTCCTGGGTCGCCTTATCCAAACAGAGAAAAATAGTGAAACTCAAAATTTTCTCACCTTTGGTGATATAGTAGCGCATTCACTATGAAGTAAACTGGCCATATCCGTAATTACTTGACTTGAAGATTCTCACTTCATCCGTGTTCATCAGCAGGGACATGTTGTTTGGCTCCCTCAACTCCTTAATCTTCTTGTACTGCCTGCAATCGGTGATGTCTTCACATGTGTTTTGGCCCTTCCTCCTTCTGTCAAACCTGTCTTGAATCATTTTGCAGAAACCTTCACCTGTAGGAAAAACACAAATATATACATATAATAGTGATAATAAATTAAAAAAAACATATAAATTAACACCTAGCAGGCACTATTTAGCCTTGTCAGCACTATTCAATCTTACAGTTACGTCTATACGTTACATTCTTTTTCCTTACCATATTAAATCGTCTTTTAAAATGTCTGCATGGCTACTTACTGTTGAAGTCACAGATGTGATCCATCTTGCAATGACACCAAAAGCAGAACGATTTACTGCTGGCTTGGTTGATGCCCAGCAGTGTTGCCTAGAATGTCCAGCCAAGGTGTCAATGGCGTCTAATGTTAACAGTTAACAAGTAGTCTTGACCTTATAAACACTGGTGGCTAAATCTCTAGATGTCCCGGTTTAAGGTGGCAAAACCCAAGTATGTGAACGATTAAGGGTAGTTCACCATAAAAGGTGTCCACGAATCCGAAGTGGGCATTTGCCACAAAAGCGGTGTATTTGCGACAAAATCTGAACTCACACACACAGACATAAATGATGTACAATTTTGTACATTATCTGTAATGAAATGCGATTAAGGCAGGAGGTCGAGTTCTCAAGAGTGATTGCTGTTTGTATTTGGTTACAAAGATTTGGAGTGCTTGGGAGAGTTCTGCATAAATCAACTTGCAACCATATCTTTTGCACAGATCGGGCTCTGCTCTCACTAGATTTGGATGTAATGTCTCTGATCCTATTACAGGCCTTTCATCGTCAGAATCCGACCAGATGGATGGCTCAATTGCGTCCATCCAGCTCCTATCTTGGCCTGCACCTGAGGAAGGCGAGGGGGTGTTTTGTGAGGGAGTCGAGGGGATCTTTTGTTGAATGTAGTGCAGAACAATTTTTCTCTGAATCGGTTGGAAATGTTGGAACGTCCTTTTTTAGCAGCTCAGAATTTGAGGCCCTGCTAGTGTAGTGTTGTGACTGCCGATTTCGAGGGTGTTTTGCATGAGAACTTTTCTGTGACAAAGCTGTTTTTGAGGCCCCCCTGGGTCTGATGTCGTATGCATAGAGCCAGAATTTGACTTCGTGGCGGATTGGGACTGTGCTGCGATGGATTGGGACTATGTCGCGATTGGTTTCGCGGGATTGTTTTGTTGTTGCTAATTTCTAAAGGTTGTGTAGAGTGTGAAGGCTTTGCGCTGGAATTTTTATGTGACGAAGTTGACTTTAGAGTCGCCAATGGTTCTGATGGCCGAAGCTTAGACCAAGATTTTGACTTCAGCTCGGATTGTGGGTGTGGGCCCTTGGTTTTGAAGTCGACTGCTGCTGTGATTTTTTTTTGCGCGTTTGGAATTATCCGATGTACCCAATTAAGAGGTAGAACGCTTACGGTCCTGGTCCAGTTTTAGGTTTATGGATGACATCCTCCACAGATTCCCAAACTAATGAGATAGGGCGGAAAAAACAGTATTGATTCAACAGTAAATGTGTGTACATCTCAATAGACTATTACTACTGTAACAGTTACAACAAATGCAGAAAAAAGCTTGTTGTACCATCATCTGAAGCAACTACACTCGGTATTCATATGCATTGAAACACCTTGTGTATACAGCTCAATCAACTAAAACCAATGACATTATATACAAATCAGGCGAAAATTAATGAGCGCTGATGTTATCCATAAAATTTACTTGCAGTGGCCTGATATAATTACAACATAGCCCATATGCACTTCAATCTGTATTTAAAAGGTGCTAAAAGAAGAGGTAACGTCATTTACTATACACAAGGTGCGAGATAATTGTACTAACCTCTCTGTATGATGCTGCAGTGGGTTGTTTGCAGTCATCAGGTACCCACACCTGGCAGCCTCAAACCCTCTCGATAGGGTAAAGAACGTCCCCATCCCATAGAAGTCGATGACAGACTCCTTGCAGGATTCTAGGGACAGGGGGTCGTCTAGAAAGCACCCGAGGGTTGTTTGGCAGGCCAAGGACATCATGGCTTCCCTTTTAAACTGGTGGAGGTAGCCAGTATCTCCAATACCTGTTGAAATAAGATTACAAATACCCGCTTGATTTTAGAAAAAACATGAGACAATAAAATAGTTAACTGCATTTTTCATGATATTGAGTCAACATAGATTAAACCAAAATGCATATTTTTTTTGCATTTTGACCACATTTTTTTCAAGGTTGAGATATATGCAATCAGGTGATGGAAGTGATATTAATAACATTACACAGTCACTGCTGATCATAAACAAGAGATGAGTAATATTAGTTGTAATTGATTGTGACTTTCAATTAGCCTATTTGTCCAACATTGGAGATTATTATAACCTCAGCTGATAATGTATTATACATAGGTCAAGTAATTAAGAAATGCTAAAAATATACAATCCTTACCAATCATACTCAGTGCAGTCTTCAGACTCATCGTCTTCCCAAGGCCGCTTGGTCCAACTGCAATTGTCACTGGGCAACAGTCAAAACAACTTGCCACTGCCTCTGCATTCATACTCATGCAGCTATGTCCCAACACAAAAATGGCTGGGAGGAAGTTGTGTTGAAATGCCTCCCGCATCAGCTGTTGGAAAAAAAATGTTGATATGAAGTATAAGAGGATTGTGATGAACTGATATAATCTAATGCATATAAGTTTGACCGTCTGACCTTAATTGAATCATCAATAATACTCATTTTATCTATCGAAATTGTTAATATCATTAAATGATATTATAAAAGGTTAACTGATATTGTAGAAATCTTGTTTCTTATTCATTTATGGCAAAGAAATACATTTATGCAGACATGCTAGAGACACAAACCTATAGTGCAGCTTGGTATAAGAATATGTGGTCCAACGAAAAAAAATTGTATACCCACCACAACAGCGTGCCTCATTGGTCCCGAGTGACAGTGGTGTTGTGATCGTTGCTGTCCATATAGTGCCCTGCGTTGGCAGGAGGGTGTATTTCTGGTCCTTTTGGCTAAGCTCTTCAATCACTATTACTCCTCTTTCGTCTTCTCTAGCCAGCAGGTGTACCTGTACAAATTGCACAATTTCATTTCATTCTCACCCATTACATGCAACTTATTTGTAAGTTCTTGACGATCTACTATAATTGTTTCACCCTTGTAATTTTTTTATTAGAGTAAGCATTGCGTTTAAACCATAAATGATCAAGTCCAACAGCCCAACAGAATCATGATCAATTATTCCTATTATGAGCTCAAGTATTGAGTGTTTGGAAACTGTCAGAAATAAAGAGTACAAACCTCATTGTTGAATATCCACATGTTCTCGCCATCCACCTTTCCAACTGTTGTGGTTCCTCTCTTACACGTCAGGCGGTCCCCCATCTCAAAGTCCAGTTGCTTTCCAACCATGTGTTGTCTAAAAGCAGGCTCAGACATTGATGTTGTTAACCCGCCCCAGTCAGGATCCCCCAGTGTCTTGTTAGCATGGTGGCAGAACTGCTCCCTGTTGCAACCGATTGGAATGTACCTTTGCCTACCATATACCATGAGAAATAGACATGTTTGGTTAGTGCATCTGCAGTAGTACATCAGGAAGCATGATACTATATAATGCTAAATCTATGACTTTATGCATACTTTTTGGTACTTCCAAAGTCACACACATATATACACACATATGCACACACACACACACACAGGATACATTATACATACACACAGACACATATTCACACATACATACAAATATATATTTACACAAACAAACCAAGTACACACATACATACACACGGACATACATGCATGCACATGCACATACAATGAACGCACACATATAAACACACCAACTTTATCTTATAGATGACATCCACACGCAGATTGATTTTGGCCTGTTCTCAAAAACAAAAAAAATCTGACTTCCTCCGTCTCAGGGCCGGGCAACGAACTCCGGAACTTGCCAACTTAGATTGCCTAAAAAGGCCTGAGGAGCATTTTACCTGCCGGCTTGTCGTTAAAAATCATTTTGTAACCAAAATAGAATATGTCAGCATAAAAGTTTACAAGAATGGGAGCATCATCGGGATTGGTATGCCATCAACTTTAGCGGGGGGATGTCACGTTTGAACTGTTGTATGAGTGACTCGCGGCGGCCAGCGAGTAATTTTCCCAGACATTTTCAAACATGAGCTATCCAGAGTGGCTCTCACACGTTTCTTTTGCAATCATAAGAGACATAGGAGAGGAGTTGAGGAATTGGTACAGAGGACTCTCACAGCGAGATTTGTAATGCCCCCTCTCACTGGACCCGTGGCACGCTGGCGGGGTCACTGCGGTTGATCGAATTGAAAAGCACTCAACAAATGTAATTGACAGGAAACTAATATTTTTAAGCTTGCCGTGTTTTGTTGCCTTTTTGGTCATACATGTACGTTTTATATGATATTCCCATTATAAAGTCAAGGGTAACACAAATCCAGCTTAGGACGCAGCGGGTCCAGTGAAAGAGGGGTCTTAAGTGTGAACCATGGAATGCTTAACATGTTTTCTTAACAATGAGTTCAATGCCATGTACATGCATGTTGAAAACTGCCCTTATGGGTGTACATGTATATGGGTATTCTCATCATATATCATGAACAGTGCTTGGAGCCAAATACCTTAGCATTAAACAGTGAACACTTTCAAAAACAGACTTGATAAACACATGGAACATCACCCAGTAGTCTACAACTACAGAGCATTAGACTGCCCTCACAAGCCTGGAATCAGGATCCAGTAAACGGATGAGTGGCCCAAATTGGATTATGACCTTCCTACCTGGCCGAAAGGATCTACTCTACTCTACTCTACTCTAATACCTTGTGGCCAATTAGGGTAGTCTGGTTTGGTATGGCCAAGTAGCCAGTTCAGCCTTTTCCATGCTAACTAGAGAATCCCCCACAACAGTCAGAATGATGAACATATTTCTACACTCTCCCACTCACTCACTCACTCTGACTCACTCATTCAAACGCACACTATCACACACTCACTCACACGCACACTATCTCATTCACTCACTCACTTTCTCACTCACCCTCGCTTGCTCGCCCGCTCACTCACTCACTCTTGCACTCACTTTCACACTCACACGCACACTATTTCATTCAGTCACACGCACACTATCTCACTCGCTCACACGCACACTATCTCACACACACACACACACACACACACATGTGTACAAGTCATGATGCATACACGTGTTACTCAAACATGTGCCTCAGTGGCACAGAATAGCAAGAATTCATTGTGATTAAGATATTTGGATTATTAAAGCATAAAAATTATAGGTTTAATTTTGAAATGGTGCACAAGGGTTTAAAAAGTTATCATAATCATACCACAGCTTGTTTTTAGACGTTGGCCAAATTTAATCTAATCCAACCTGTTAGGGTTTGGTGGTAATTTATTTATTGTTAGAAAAGAAAGGCATATGGGCCTCCATGAATTGACAAGAATGTAAGAATAAGTCCAGATCTATTGATATACTTACAGTTAATTGAATTTTTTTTATCTCTTTTTTTTCTAATTTTCCATTGTAGTTGTAGGTCTTGATGAAAACGATCACTTAGATGAATATGAATGACAGAAAATGGATGGTTCAACTTGATCGTAATGAACCTGCCAAGATTCAGAGGTAAAGCACCTGAACTATAGGATTGCTGTTGGTCAACCCTTTGACTCGATCCCATAACATGAATAAAATGAAGCAATTCAAGCTATCATTTCCTGTATTCATAACTCATCATGTGGAAATATTGGAATGGTTTATCATAATATCAATAAATAGATTCATAAACTCACGCCTTCTTTTGGTCCAGATGGCAGGTTATCTCCACAACAAACCCTGCATAGTCTCCAGTGACCTAGATGAGATGGATTGAGATTAAACATTTAAAACAACATGAATTCAATTGTTCACAATAGACAACAGGGATTCGATTGTTTGAAATTGAAATCTATCAATGATGAATGTGGCTGTTTGTAAAATATATATCAGGGAAGAACGACTATAGATGACAAACTAACACAAGAGAATGAAGTATTAAAATTCTCCATCTGATCAAAACTACAAGAATAAGACACATATTTATTCGAGTACATTGTTATGATTTGATTAGTAATTAATGTTAATAGCATTACTCACCTTGTTTACAATATCAAAGGTGAAGTTAGACACTGGTATGAATACTTCCACTGGAAGCCCGGAATCTCTCTCGGTTGCATGCTTTTTCAAGTAACCTGTCATTCCCCTCCTCTCCACATATTTTCTCTCTTTACCCTCCGACATCTAGAACTTGGGACAAATGAATTGAGTCATCTAACGTTACCTTTCAGCTTACATCAAGCAGCTTTTGTCACATTTAAAGACCCCAGTAAAACTATATAAATACGGGATAATGTAAACTATAGCCTTCAGTATGCGCCTGGCAGCCGTACAGTGCACATCAGTGGAGGCCTGGCTGAGAAAGTTTACCATGTACAAGTTACTCTTCAAGTCATGTTTGAATTCTATAGATAACATATAAGAATTTGAAGTATGGCCACACATAAATAAGTTAGCTTGAAGGACAGTTAGCCAAGAAATAAAGTAATGACAACACTGGCTTGCAATTTAGTTTGAGACATTGGCTAGCAGTTATATGTACTGTTCTACAGAGCCCTATTCTATGCTGGTTACAACAACAAGAAGACGCAAAAAATCCCAAGTTATGTTTCTAGACACACAACCTAGGCTAATGTTGGGAAGATATTGGAAATTTATATCCATTTAGACACTCTAACACAACGTTGACAGGGTCGATTTGAAAGTTTGAAAATTTGAACAAGGTTGGCTTCCCCCAAACTGAAAGTTGTAGATAGCATTGTCTTGATTATCAAAGGATCTTATCTGATTGAAACTTCCTTGGATTATGTGACTTTTTGATAGATATCTGGGCCATTCTGCATGGTTTGATACTGTTCCTAGAAAAACCAGTACAGAAAAAAGTTTAAATTCTCTGACAGTTATTATGGTAATCTGTCCCTGCTATTGTCCCAGGCTGGCAGACATCTAATCCTTTTATGAATTTATGTGGTTATGGGGGATTAATCCAGCCCTCAACCTGCTGGGTAGCTCACAGTAGGAGCACTCCCTTTACGACTTCCCCAGGGCAAGGTTTTGGTTCCTTTAACTGAGAGATATGGAAAGTAAATATCTACAATATTATGTTATAATGACAGTGGTGAAGTTGCCAAGGTGCTCTAAACTAATACTAGTAATAGTATACCAAACATGTTCATAACAAATATACAAGTCGAAGTATCAAAATCAAAGGGCAAAGAGAACTGCAAAATGAATGGTAAAAAGAAAGAGAAATTTTTCGAAAGAAATTAATTAGTTACAAGAAGAGGCATTTTCTATAGTTCCTAATGATCGCTACTGCATTTCTCTATCAGACATGATCATCTATCCCCAGCCATATTTTGAGTATTCTGTTTTTAGACAGCATTTCAAATGAAAAATTAGATACAAAGAAAGTGACCAGTTTTCCAGCCCCTAATGCAAATAAGTCCTGGAAAAAATCTTAGACATTAAAAAGTGGACCTTCGACCGTGTAAAATTTTGAAAAATTGAGCATTCTTTAGATTATGTCATTTCCTGCGTTTTCGAGAGGATCTCAAATGAGTGATCAGAGATAATAGCCTGGATGCCAGACCCCCAAACTCTAACATATATTTCAGACACATCCAGGTTATCCGAGATACGGTGAGCAGTTTTTTCTAGGATTCCAGCACCGCTGGTGATACAACTATTAAAGTCAGTCTTGAAAAAAAATCTGACTGTGCTTCGTTTGTGTATATCTTATGTGTATAAGACCCCGTTCATGATTTTAGAAAAATACAACGGTTCCAACCGTTTCGGATATATTCCACAAATATGAACGTTTCTTCAACAACAAAAAGTCTCAGGATGTGTCCATTAAGGGGATTTTAGGTAAACGTGACACATTTTCCCGTGGTAGCCGGCATTTTCGGTCCCCCTCATAGGAAAATCAACAACATCTCTTATGATGCCGTTGAAAACCTGTTTTTCAACCGTGAAGGCGCTTCTCTGAAGACCTAACACAACTATATAATAAAGTATAGGGTAACAGGTCAACTCGCCCCAAGTACAACTCGCCCCAACTATTTACTACCAACTTGCCCCAAATTCGGCCTTATCAAACGTGTTTTTTTCCTGATTTTATATGCATGGATCCTACGGTAACAGGTCAACTCGCCCCAAGTCCAACTCGCCCCAAAAATTTACTACCAACTCGCCCCAAACCACGCTTTTTTGTTAGTACTACACTTTTACTGCACTACTGAGATATAGTCACAGTAATTGAAGGGCTCTAATTGGCTGAGGGGTAGTGGTCATGTTCTAATGAAAGCACCAATAGTAATCATATCATTCTAATATACAAATTAAACATAACTTGTTCGACTCACATAGACCTTTACTTGTGTCTCGCTCTCCAAAATATGGTGTACTGAGACACTACTATAATCAGGTACAGGTGGACCTGGACCGGACCTGCTACCCACCCCTAGGGACGCATGAATAAGAAGTAGGATCAGACCTGTCGGCCTCAGTATACAAATGTATTTTTCACAGACACGGTGTACCTACCAGCATTTAGTCGTTGATGAACTTGCACGTAAAAAGTCTGTAGTGACAACTGGTGGTGACTTCGACAGAGAAGGGCACGCAGCAGATTTAGGAAAGCCACATCTGCTGGTAAAAAGAAGGAAACGGTAAAAAACAACGACATGGTAAAAAGTATATAAAACTTCATTTTGGTCTCAGTCTAATGGCACATCGTGTATGCATTCTTCTTGCGAGGATGTTTTAGTCTTTGTAACAAAAACAGAATGATTCTGTTCAGCACGCTTCCCATGGCACTTTCCTGCACTAACCATTAGGAGGATAGCGAGAAATAGTTTGTCTAGTTCTATAATGATGAATTTTTTGTGGATTTTTCTGTGCTGTTTAAATACCGAAAAGTAGGAACCTTACCTTGTTAGTTGTTTGAAGATCTTAGAATATTAGAAAAAGGATACAAACACCCACTAAACTGTACTATATACAACGTTATATGATATGAAATCGACACTAACTCTAACAAAGGCTCAAACCAGTAGCTACCATGTATTTTCTAATTCTGTCGGTGTCGTCTTATACAAGATTGACTTCAGAGTACATATAGTGTGGTTAGAACTATTCTATGTAACGTTTCACGTACCTTATACTCAAGATGGTGTGGAGGCGCTTCACTCGGAGAACGCTGAGGAGAATGCCCTGGTTGTGCTAACGTTACTACGCTAATGTTACAAAGCAGGGCGGATCTTATCACATTTAACGGTATTACTCTTAAAACAATCCAAAACACGGAATCCTACCACGATTTTCCACAAGTCAATACAAAAACGTCGACCAACATCACAGTATCAACTGATTCGGAAATGTTGATTAGTTATCAGTTAGGGAAGAGCTCACTTGAAGAAAGGGATAAGAACCATTTTCAACTGAAGTGAACTTTTTGTTATAGAATATATAAATGAAAATATACATCAGGTATTTTCACAGAGTGGAGTATGCTAATATGTAGATTAATACGTTCACAGTAGATTACCGAAATGCAATCATAATTATCTCGTCAAAATGTTTGAAAGGACTACCCCACCTCAGAGGGCCGGACGGGTCTAATGGATCAAACTCCGGCGCAGATTCCGGGGTCCTTATTCTAGGCCTTCGACCCGACACACCACTGCGATCTTTATCTCTCGTACTCGTCGTAAAAGGCCTGGACGAGAATCTTGGCGTCCCCTCCATTTTCGCGATTGAATCTAATTTGCCTTTCAACGTTCCGAAACCAACGGCTATATAATCAATCGCTCTTCCCTTAGCGGACTATTACACAAATGTATCTAATCTTCCTCTTCCTTATTCACTTCCTTACTGTTCCGTGGGAGTTTCTGGCCTAGAATGTAAGGGCTCCCTGAGCACGGATATGGGTCACATCACCGGGATCAGTGGATCTAAGTTATTTCTGCGAGGCAAGGCTGTCCCTGCTCTCTACAGCATGCAATAGTGTACCCTTCCCTCTGCTAATGTTTCCAGCACCACCTGCAACTCATATGGGTGAGCAAACCAGAGTACTCGGTAAGCAATGCCCGGAAAGTAAACGATCGATTCCCGCGTGGTCACGCGGTAGCCAAACCCCGTCGCGTAGGCAAGGGCAATCAATACATCGCTCTCGTTTCCGGGCGATACCGCGATCAACAATGCCCCACTTGGACCCGAGGACATGAATTTAGCTAACAATCCTTTTGCCTAACTAACATATATATCGTTCCTACTTGTTTTGAAGCCCTCAATTCTTACGGGAAAACCAAACTCCACACAAAATCAGATATACACAACACCCTACGCTAAAGCAAGGCTAGCTAAGACCGGCAAGACTTGTGTAGCGGCACTCCATCATCCCAACAACAGAACCACCTACCTCATAACTTCTCATCCTCGTCGGCCTTGAAGTCCAGTTGATGGGGTCTCCCTTGCGTCTTATTTTGAAGTTCGTCCTGCTCGCGGTGCCAGATGAAAGCAAGCTGTCCTTCGTCGGTGAACTTGCCTTCTGATGTGATAGCACGAGTGATTCAGGCAACTCGGAGATGTTCTCGACCAGATATTTATTCTCAAATCCACAGATGTACAGGAATGTTCAAGTAATGGTGACAATAACATGAACAGTTCTTCTCGCTCTGCGACTAAGTCAAAGTCGTATGAATGTCAGTGACCAACCTTATTTCGGTTAGCATTTCTGAGGTAGTCGAAGTCTCTGTCGAGAAAACGAAAGTACATTAATACATTCTATAAGCCCAAACCCAGACCTTAATAATGAAATACGGTGTACCTTCATAGTTTTGTGATTGCGTAGTAGAGCATTCAACACTTGTTGACATGGAGAATGTACTGTATTACCATAACCAATCATTATTTGCTTTATATACGTCAATGGGATGCCCTCATTTTCGAAGGCCTGGAGGATTTCCCTCCTCACCTGGTCGCTGGTATATGTATTGTGAATATCTAGAATATAAGTACCCCCCGGAAAATTTCAAAATTGACATGTATTACTATGTCTATGCTACTTAGACGTGTTCTGTAGGTGTATGTGCGCGTCTATGACCCTGTTACTTGCAATTAGGGATATAAATGGACAGCAAATAGAGCCAAAAGGCAACACTTGTAGTTTGGAAATATAATTATTGTTGCAAAGTAAAACAAGATGGCTGTCTAGTTACAAATAACTAGTCATGCCTGAACACAAACTTACACACAAACTACCTTTAGTATAACATGATGTAAAAATAAAAGAGTACATAAGCATACTTACAATTAAAGTACAGTAAACGACCACAAAGCTTCGTTAGCACTGTCAAAAAGTCATCTTATAGCTTAAAAATATAATCATTGATGAAAAAAAGGCTACCTGGTAAGAGAATACTATACTAGTAGTGTCATACCTTAACAAACCTTCAATGTACATTATAGTTAAAAGCCACATAGCAATATCAGCTCTGACAAATCATCTTATACTTATAAGTTTGGAGATGCACAATAAGATTAAGCAATGATACAGAGTAATAGAAGAGGCTTCATGGTTTCCAATATACTAACCAGCAAACATGTAGTAGATACGACTGAAATGTTGCTTGATTGTAGGTGCTGCAATGTTTTTAATGGTATCATCTTGCAGCACCTCGTACTCATACTCTTGTGCTGCATACAGCCCTGAAGATGTGCTACTACACATGTACTAGCAACGCTGACATGTTCAAAATACCTCACAGCAAGCCCATCCTGTTCCCCCCGTACAACTATGCTGGCATTTCAAGACCCCCATACTTAACTAGAACATGATCACTTACATTCAGTGACACAGGTGGCATGGGTGTACTGTCTGAAAAGGAACATGGTGGAGTAACAGGACTAGTGCCAGATGGTGATGGAGACACAGATGTGGATAAAGACGGAGACACAGGTGTGGGTGGAGACGGAGACACAGGTGTGGATGAAGATACAGGAACAGGCATGTCTGTGGTGGACACCACCAAACTCTGTGCCAGAGATGTGTTTGACTTCAGTCGATTCTTTACACTGTTTCGGAGGAGTAATGGTGGCAAGGAGGTCCCTGATGGTTTTGGGAGGCTCCTTTGACATCTCCTCATTGCGAAATGCCACGATCTATGCTCCCACTAGCATAGTCCCGAACGTACATGTCCTCAGTTCCATCTAAGGCATTTGAAATAAATCTAAAGTTCTCCTTCAATGCCATGGAGGTGTCTATTCTTGAAGTTGAATATAATCAGATTTACTTACCACTGGAAGACTGCTTGTCGAACTTCTGGTATGGCCTGCTTTCTCCCGCCCCCTGATTGACGGTACTGTTTCTTGCGCGGAACCTCATTCACAGCAGTGGGGTCTTCAAGATTTGACTCGTACTCAAGTAGGGCGCGCCGAACAACTTGCTTTGTTACCAGAAAATCTTGGTCGTCGCTCGCTGCTCTCGCCAGCGCTGGATAAGCTTGGTACTTGTCGGGACATTCAACAGTGACGTCGGCGCGGAAAAGTCACGGGTGCGTACTTCATTGTTTTTTTGTTTAAAATCATTTCACGATTCGGGACGGCAAATTTGCCCAGAAATTTTCCCGATTCTGAAAAAAAAACGTACCGTCTAAAATAAGAATGTACCGGGCGGAATTTTTTTGCGATAAAAATAAACGTACCGGTACGTTTATTTGAGAGGTGAGAGTACCTTAAAGCCATATCTTTTAATCATCAGGTCTGTTATCGTCATCACCTGGTCATCACTTACAATACGGATGGTGTGAACCATTCCGAAGTCCATATCTCCTGATAGTGTCTTAAACCAGAGAAACAAATGGGAGTTAATTTTCAAGAACTGACCATGGCAAACTATGGACAGCTTTTATTACTCCATCATAATGCCAGGAGTCTATGGACAAAATAAAAAGGGGCAATTGGGACAAATAATGGCATGATCGCTCACCCCTACGCTTTTCCATAAGTAGTCTGATTCTTTCATGTGTTTAGGTTTAATATATACATAAAGCTCCTCCCCACGTATGGAAATCTATATACCTGCACTGCGGTTCAGGAGCATAGCTTACCTCTGTACTTCTGAAAAGTTCTGGGATGGTGTTAGCATCCTGTCTTTGTAGTCTGACAGATAATCTTGAGAACATCTGATCGATATCTTCGTGTGTATGTCCAGCTATCAGATATCCCCGTTTGATTCACGTGTACATGATACTGTGAGTCATACATGTGTAATAAGTTCATGCTACTGTCTGTGCGGCCCGACCCGGAATTTCATTCTCAGCCTCTTCTACTTGAGCTTGAAGATGGGAGACTTCGTTTCCTCTGCCTTTGTGCGTGCTTGTGGAAAGGGGGAAGACGAAGACAATCTCGACCAACTGCAGGATGTTGGGAAACTGGTCTCTCCGCTCAGGGTCCAGGAATAAGAGATCCTGTTCATCATCTGCACTCTACACTGCTGGTCCTGCCAGCGGCAGTGTACTCAAAATGCAGATGTACTGCCCTGAACTTCTGCAGCAGGGTGGTGAGGGCCTCTTCAGGTGAGGACGCCAGCGGGTTCCCCCATGGTTGGTTGGCTTCAAGACCTTGTCCTCTAGAAGCCTGCCCACTTCCTTCACCTTCTCTCCATGCCTTTTAAGAGCCTGTATATTCCTGCAGGAAGTATGATGCAACGTAATCTCAATTTTTTGGAATCATTTTATAATCAAACTACAGTACAAGCTTCAAACGCTCACAAAGGGCCAACAAAATGCCAAAAGGATCACAAAATAATAAAAAAAATGTGACTAAAATTCAAATGATAAATTTCTATTTCACGCCATGCAAGGCCAGGGTGAAGGCTTTTAGGAAGAGTTAACGAACCTGTGAACATCTCCACCACCTCCATCATCTGGGCCTCGTCTTTCATTGCATCCAATGCTGCAAGTTCAAGCTTGTGTGCTCCGCAGTGGAAGTATAGGAGGTGGGTATCTCTTCTTGAAGCAGTGCCGATAGCCCACCTGTGTGTCCACTCACGGTGGTCTGTCACTAGGGTATTCTTTCCCGTTGCTACGCGCGTTCGACAAGGTATCGGGTTACACGGGGCAACATTTTGGCTAACGGCAAAACATTTATAAATAAACAAAATAGCAGGGACGGGAAAAGTTTGTAAAAATAAAACGAAATTAGCGATTTTGCAAACTTTGAATGTCGTCAATTTGCGCTGAATGGCTGATACATTTTGCTCCCAAACACGATAATTTTCAGGTTTTAGGGAGACCATTTTTCCAGGCACACATCGCAAAGGCCTGGCTTTAAATGTCAATGAATATCTCTTATCTTCATATTTTTCGTCGACCAGGAACAAAACAAAACTTTGTGTTTTTGGGATTTCTTAATTTCTTTTTCTAAGTATTGTGAATATCGACAAATCTGTGGAAAAATGGCATTTTTTGACATTTTTCGCACTCAATCACCAATAATTCAAAATCAAGGACATTTTTCAAAAATCCCAAAAACACAAACCTCGGGAAAGCCGTTACGGTCATTTTTAATCGTTAATGAGCTTAGTTAGATGTTTCTTGGAGCCGTACTTTTACGATGTTTGAACGCATGTCATGCCGCACGGATAGGGGGAGGGGGTAACTGACACCGTCGTAAACAATCCTTCTAATATTCAATGTCACAAAAAACGACACTTGTTGCTTCGTTAAATGTTAGATGTCCACAACAAAGTGCCAGCATAGATATACCCTCCAGAAAACAGGTAATATTCGCGACAAACGTAGTTTTTTCCTGACGCGGGGAAAGAGGCCCGGCCGCGCAGATTTACAGTAATAACTTCCGATGACCACAGGTGACCCCGAATCGAACGCGCGTTCGGATTCGATTACGTCATTTCGAACATCGTGGAACAGCGTTCGAATTCGGCTGGACATGGGAGTTTCTGAGCATGAATTTGACCACCGTGACTCAATGACAGATGCACCATCTGTTCCCAGCGCCATCATCTTCTCCTTCCAGTCCTGCATTCTTTGAGCCCCCAGTCCTGAAAACAAAAGCAGGACTGGAGGCTTTATAATCGTTTTCATCGGTACATATTCTAAAATCACGAAAATATTGCTACCTTGAAACAGGTAGGATCCTCGACAGATACATCGAGGACTGTAGTCAATCACAAGGAACATTTTACAGCTGACATGTGCATAGTTGGAACTAGCTTGTTAAATATCGTTTGCGTGGTACAGAGAACAATAGATATATGTCGCAGATCGGTCACTGAGTCTGTTCGTTTAGAATGTTGGTCATGAAGGGTATGGGACTGTTCCGATATCTTTTTGTCCTTGTTCTTATGACAGTCAGAAGGGGTTTGTTTTGAGTGTCCATCGAACCGTGATATCGCCCCAGGTGGACCATAGTTAACTACGCATCGTACATTTGGGATGTTGAGTCCCATGCTAAGGGCTGTGGTAGAACTAGCGAAGCAGAAATTGCCCCGAAAGAATGTGTTCCTCTGGCGGTGTCTGGCTATGAAACATTGCTTCACGGGAGGTATATAAAACCTTCTTACCAACGTAAGAAGGTTATCTCAGGAATCAAAACATCAGACTACAATAACTTACCCTCAAATACTAACCAGTTATGTCAACTGTCATCAGATTCATCCCTGACAAATTCCATACGGCTATTCTCCAGATAAACCCCCCTAATCAGAGCCCTTGGTCCCCTTGTTTGAGGAGCCTCCAGACCCTTGCGATTCAGTCCCGTCGGGTAGTAGTTGGCCAACCCAATAACGCCCCCCTCAGTGCTGTACGACAGCGTCCTGTCAAGTAATATCTGACAGCCCAGCTGCTAAGCTGAGGACTGGGGCTATGCATATGTCAGGTGCACAATCAAAGGAGACAGCATCAGCCTAACCTTAAACCATGCTAACATCAGGGCAAGTTCGCACACTGGAGACCACCGACGATGGTTATCAAGCACAGAAGTCGCACTGGCATCCATGGGTGTTCGGGATGCAGACGTCAGGTGCACAATCAAAGGAGACACAGACGTCAGGTGCACAACCAAAAGAGACACAGATGTCAGGTGCACAACCAAAGGAGACAGCACCAGCCCAACCTAAAACAATGCTAACATCTGGACAAGCGGACCACAACGCAAAGATCTTGATGAAAAGGACAAAACACCTGCATTGTCTTGGAAGGAGGAGCTAGATAGCCTAGTAAAAATCCTGAGAGGTGCGTCGTGAACTTGTTCGCGACGTACTTAAACTCCCTGCCTGAAAAGCATGGTAGCTTCTACCGCCGACCACTCGCCAACACCTGCCCACCAAGGTGTTCTCTGCAAGTTGTGGGGGTGAACAAGCTGAAAACGTACATGAAGACCATGTGTGCCAGTGCCAGTGCCAGGATCCCTATGGAGGGGAGGAATATAACCAACCATAGTGGCAAGGCCACCTGTGCCACACAAATGTTTGCAGCCGGTTTCGATGAGCAGACGATTATGGCTTGGATCGGCCACAGATCAAGCGCAGTGCGGGCATACAAACGTCCCAGCGACGCGTTGTTGAAGGATGTAAGCAACACCCTGCAGCCGCCCAAAAAGCCAAGTCCAACCAAGAACAAGGTCAAGATTCTGGAGACAACTGCAGCGACGGCTGCAACAACAACCGCTGCACCACCAAACACAGCTACAGTGACATCACCAGCTGCCAAAACTCCGACCTCCAACGTTCCATCCCGCCTACCCAAATGGACAGAAGATAATAATGGACTTTTAGGGTTTTCACTGGACTTTTAGGGTTTTCACTGGACTTTTAGGGTTTTCACTGCTATTAGAGCACAGCCATCGTAAGTTTATTTGGTGTTATTTTTAATTTTAATGTATTGGTTCGGCATGTTGCCAGGGTTACCCAACTAGCCAGGGTTATTTTTCTAGGTGATAGTCAAGAAGCTAGTTAGAATGAGATGTTATTTTATTTTTTACGATTTGTGTAAGAGGATAGTGTTTATTGTCCGTTTTTCCGTTTTTTTTAATGGTTTTGGTAGGATTAGAGTAAGAGGACACTGTTTATCGTTCGTTTTTTTCGTTTCTTAAATGCCTTTTCAAGTTTTTGTACGATTTGTGTGAGACGGGCGAATGGGGCATGAGATACGAGGATTATTGGTATGAGGCAGTGGTACGTTACACTTGCTGTCGCTACAAAGAAGGCCCCAAAGGAGAAGGCTGCTGCAAAGAAAAGGCGAAGGACAAGGCTGATGCAGAGAAAAGGGCCAAGGACAAGGCTACAAAGAAGAGAGCCAAGGACAAGGCTGCAAAGAAGAGAGCCAAGGACAGGGCTGATGCCGAGGAGGAAGAGCCGAGGCAGTAGAGAGTTTGTGGTTTGGTGCGAAACCAACCAGGTTGACACCGGAAGAGTGTCTGGCAATGCGTGTAGATTTGTTAATGACCAAAGATTCATATGCCAAGGAATATGCCTTGATGAAAAGTAAGGATTTACTTGTGTTGTGTCCACCGTCTGAATTGAATGCCTTCGAAGTCCTCTAAAAGCCAGGGACAGTTAGGTATTCAGTTCAAGGTGACTTTCAAGGTGACTATCTGACTAGCTGTCAGTCAAGCCGCCGCTAACTACCCGTACCTGCGCCGTGTAAGGAACACTGGGTGCCCTGCTCATCTACTTTGCAAGATCATCAAAACGCGGCGACGCTCTGAAGGAAGTCCAAAAGGCGTTCGAAGAGCCAGTCCTGAAAATGCTCCAGCTCCACAGAGTCAGATGGCTAAGATTTGGAAACTGTGTAGTTACCCGAAGGTCACTTAAAGCTCTCCACGAAATGCTGGGGGAAGCTAGCGGCCTGTACAACTATAAGTTTGTTCAAGCGACACACATGTTGTATGACGTTTTCGGGTAGCTGAACATCATGAGCAAGATCTTAATGCTCCCGATGCAGCACCTTTGAAGTTCTTTTGCATATCTTTGTGTTTTCCATCTGGGACATTATATTTTTTTACATCGGTACATGGCCTCCATCTCTTAAAATATTGTGTACTTGTCGGTTTAATCCAGTTTGAAATAAAAGAAGGCTTACATGTAACCTTTTAACCGATAGTTGTTGGAAGAAATGTTTTGTCATGTACTCAAATCAGTGAAGAATATTCTGTGCAAAGTGTAGTAAGAATTTTTATGTCATGCCTGGGCCTGATACGGGTGTTCCGGACCGTGTGATAACTATCCGGATCACATAGGGTTCGGGAGGGTTATCACACAGCCTTCCATAGAATATTTCGAACGCATTTCGAACGCGTCGGTTGCGCGGCCGTCGGAAATTCGAATACCGGATTCGGAGATTGGAATCAATGTTGCTACAGTTTCTTGTTCGAGGACACAAACTCCCTCAACTTCTGGCGCATTCCGCATTGAAATGTGTGCTTTCTCGGGTGGGTATGGCCAAGGTATGACATAAATAAAATACAACACGTTGTATTCCGCATCACCCTCGGTCCCAGCCCTCCCGTGGGTCGCGGTCGGGCTGGTACCTCGGGTAATACGGAATACCCCGTGTTGTATTCTATATGGACATATACAAACTTGTTTTGACTGTTCTAGGAGCAGAAAAGTATTAAAAACATGTTTGATTGTAAGATAAACACAGGTCTGATGATCAAACAATGCCGTCACAATGGTTTATTGAAATTTGTTTACATAACAGCATGGGCATTAAAAACTATGTGCATCTCATTTAGAAATGTTTTCTGGGAACTAAGGTATTTCGTTCAAATGTATGGTTTTGTTGTCAACCAGCCAACCTGTCGAGAGCAACCACCTGTCCTCAGCAACCATTTTTACTCAGTCCCTTGAGTGGTTGATGAGTACAGGTTTGACTGAATAATAATACCTCTTAGTTCCTGGATACTTCAACAAGTTATATCCATTAGATATTACATGCTATGTGACATCTTGATAGGGATTAAAGGTATATCAAATGTACCTACTTAATGGTATATCAAATTGGGTAATAACGTTAAGAGATTGCAGATTATTTAGTAAGCTTCAGGTACATAAGCTGAGTGGGGCACCTTTGAAACTATCATGAAGATTACGTAGTACTCAACTGATTTAGACTTATTTTCTATATCTACCAGTTTTTAGACACAGCTAAGAGGAAGCGGACCGAGTTTGTAAGTGTCCCTTTTGAATTTCTATTTAAGCTACTGTTGTTAAAAAATCGTGTTAGAGATTCTGTATGGCTTCTCCAATTCAAAAAACTTATTCTGATTTACTGCCTTCTTGGCACATGCATGTATTAACCCCAAAATGCTGATTCTAATGGTTGAGAAAGGGAATTGTCTTCCTAGTCTTAAAGTTTTTTTAAAGCACTATCTGTTATGTTAGAATAGTGTTTTGTTCCATTGACTCGCCAATTGCAATTTGCTACAACTTTCTGTATTGTACAATGGAAGCATGGGGTTTATTACAGAATGCCTTTTTCCTCTTTCATTTTGCCCGGACGCTTCATTGACTTTCTGTAAAGTTGTTGAAGAAGACAAGTATGTATGGATCAAAGTCTCAGATTGAAAGCAAACAACAGGAAGAACATATTTTTGATAGTCCCATTACAGTTGAAAACAACTTATAAAGCAGTACTTTGAACGACGTTAACATGTTTTAATTCCATCTGTTGATTATCTCGTGAAGAAGGTTACGTTATCAGTGCCTTAAGCTTGTCTGTGTGTGTTATATTGTTACATGTTGTTAACGCCATAACCCAAAGGAGTTGTGGACGGATCTTTGATATTTCCTTGGTGTATGGAAGACAAAGGTCAATTTCGATAAAGGGTTTCAATGGTACTGCAGCAGAACTTCCAATCTTGGTAAAACTGTTCTGCTCATGTGGTATATAGTGGTATAGATTTGGGCGGCCTAGTTGCTTTCTTGGTACTTGAGTGGGGCCAGGGGCTCTTCTTCTGAAATTTATATCATAGTCAAGTACAGCTCCCTTGGAAATCAGTGGAAGGAATGTGATGATAAAGGTGTGCAGCAGAAAACATGTACCACACAGTTCACCATGTTACATTTCTATTCTTTGTACTTGTGGGACTGTGATGACAACACTGAGAACAACAATGAGAACAACAATGTGCCAATAAATGTTTGCCATATAATTTAAGGCATCAAAACAGTGAATGTGCCGGTAAAGTTGTAGCCGAATATATTTTGTATGCATTTTTATGTTTAGCTGCACTGATCCATGTACCTGGTATGTGTATCTGTATAGGTGAATGTAATTTTGTTGTTGTGCATGCAGTTTCGAATGCACCTGCACAGTTTGAATTCCATGTGTAATATGCAGGGAAAAGGATTAATACCTTGTCATGCATGCATACTATAAATTAAAAGCCAGCCTTGATTATGATTAAAGAACTGAGAAGCAATGGTTCCTTTTAAATCCGATATCTGTATTAAAAGCAACTATGTGAACAATTTTGGTCCAGGGTTTAGGAATTGGGTGTCGGTATTATACAAAAACTCATGTAGCTGTGTAATGAACAATGGTTACACATCTGACTGGTTCAGCCTAGAACGTGGTGTAAGACAGGGAGACCCCTTATCAGGTCTTCTGTTTATACTAGGACTTGAACTACTAGCAAACAGACTACGTTCTGAAAAATACATTGGTGGAGTCGTTACCAACAATCAGCTAACAAAAAACTTAATGTATGCAGACGACACCACAATATTTACAAACAGTGTCGACTCTGCAAAACACTCCCTGGCAGTATTAGAAACATTTGAGCTCTGCTCAGGACTTCAAGTTAGCAGGAAAAAAACAGAAGCCATGTGGCTGGGGGCGTTTAAGAACAGAAAGGATAACCCCCTTGGTGTACATTGGCCAAGCAATCCTATCAAATGTCTAGGGGTCCTTTTTCTTATGATAGAAAAAAGTGCGAAGAACTTGACTTTGGTCAGGAAGAGATCTAACTTTAATAGGGAAAATTCTCATATACGAGTCACTGGCTGTGTCCAAACTTATATACAATTGTTCAGTGCTCTCTACACCAGAAGGCTTTGATAAGGTTAACTCCATAGGACTGAAGTTCATATGGAGTAACAAGCCACCTAAAGTCAAATTGTCTACCCTAATGGGTGATAGGGAACAAGGAGGTTTAAATATGATGAATTTCACATGTATGATTAAAGCACTAAATGCCAGCTGGGTAAAGAGGACATATACATCCAGTGTACTAGAAAATCACTTTTACCATTTTGGAGGTATTTTTCTGTTTAAATGTAATTTTTCTGTGAAAACTTTGAACTATAAGAATATGTTACCTTTCTATGTAAGCATGCTAGCAGCATGGGAGGAGCTGAATTCACGCTCCCCCCAAACTAAGGAGGAAATCAGACGTGAGTTTCTTTGGAACAATCAACACATTCTGCAGAATAACAAATCTATTTTTTGGAGAAAAATGTTTATGTATGGAATAAAAACAATACATGATATAGTCGATGAACACGGTAATATCCTATCTCCTGAAAGCCTAAGGAGAAAATTTGTTATTCCCCTAGACGCTTCAGATCTCCTTAGATACTTGGGTTTGCGTGACTCCATTCCTCAAACCTGGAAACTAGCCTTGAAAGGTCCTGACAATACGCCTGGATACAATAGTAACGCACAGGTATTAGAGATAGAAAAATTAACAAACAAAATTCTGTATAAGAAATATATGCTAAGAAGGTTTATGCCTGCAACAAATGAACACAATTTAGTAGCCCTTTTCCAACATGATGTAATCCCTCGTATTTTTGCTGCTCCAAGTCGACTAGTTGAAACCAAATTGCAGAACTTCATGTTTAAGATACTACACAATTTTTTGCCGACAAAAATGTGGTTGTACAAAAGAAAAATAAGCGAATCTGGGTTATGTCCACAATGTAATATGGAGCAAACTATAATGCACCTGTTGTATCACTGCAAGTGTGCAAAAAGGATCTGGATAGAGTTTTGTAAACGGTGGAAGAGCGATACGGGAAACGTCATTAAGATAGAGCCACATGAGTTAGTGTATGGGCCCGTCGATAAGTCGGATAGACTGCATCTCTTTATTACTGTAATCAAATTCTACCTATACCAAATGAACATAAAAGACTCGCTCCACATATCAAGTTTTGAAGAATGTAAGATCAGACTCCAGCTGTCGTGTGCCAGACGTGAAGACGTCATCCACTGATGGATGAAAAGATGGAACGTTTTATAGCCTCTTCTTTGATATTTTTAAGTTCTCCAGTATTTTATGTATATGTGGTTTTAATGTTTGTTATATTGTGACAATCCTGTATGAATTTATATATGTTTGTTGTATATGTTGTATATTTTAAATAAAGCGTTTAAAAAATTTAAAAAAAACAATGTACCAATAAATGTTTCCCATATAATTTAAGGCATAAAAACAGTGAATGTTTCCATGCTCAGAGCTCAAAGTATCACCCATATACGCAGGTGAGTGCCGGTAAAGTTTAGCACTGGGGGAATACGACAAGAAGGGGTCGATGCAGGAGGGTTGACAAAGGAATTCTTTAGCCTATTTTTCCGGGAATGCACATCCCCGGGAAGGGGCCTTTCCGAATGCGAAAGCAGCAGTCCAGACTGCTTGCTCCCTCTGTGCAAAGGGTCAGCTGTAAGGGGTCCCTTGCTGAAGATTGTGGGCCAGGCCATTGCTGTATCTGTTACAACCAGGGCAGCCATGTTTCCTTTCCTGTCACCCCCAGTGTTTGCTTACGTGATTCAGGATGAGCCCGACCAAGAGACGTGGCCAGCAGACACCTTGTTGCCATACTTCCTGCCGGACAGCAGTGTCAGGGCTGTGATTGAAATGGTGAAGTTCTCTCTTTTTATTGCAGCCATGCAAGTGCAGACACTAGATGTTTTCATGTTGATAATAGTTAGCGTTATTGGTACAAATACAATGTACATGGTTTCCCTGTGGGACTATTTCACCAAGATCTCAAATTCCTATGTTTATTTTGAAATGTCAATTGGTTAAGGAACAGCTGTCACTAGTGCATCATTTCCTGAAAGAAAATTTATTAAGTTTTGCAATAAAAATAATCTGAATAGGTTCCACAAGACATCCACAATTTTTTTTTTACTAGACTGGTCAAGTCAATATGTGTGTTGGCATTGTATCTCTGTTTAAGCCTTGCTCTGTTACACTGACCTGGGCACTTCTTTACATTGGTGTACTTAGTTTGGGGTGTTTGTGATCAAGACAGCATTATGTAATGCATCATGGAAACAACACAAGAACTTGTTTTGCATAAAGATGTCTTTTGAATGTTATGGTGCATTTATTTGCACTTTGAGAAATAGTCTCAAGCTACCTGTGTTTTCAAAACACTCTTGAATATTCAATGATACAGCAATACGACCAGATGAAAAAGTAAGGATGACATGACTGGCAGAAGTGAATATGGATGGGATGACACAGGCACGATGGTATGAAAAGTTCTAATTCCTGTTCTATTGTATTTTCCTTTGCTTTTGTATACAGCTGTTGGAATGCAGCAGCCAGGAGGCACTGGAGTCGATGCTCGCGGAAGAAAAAGTCACAACAATCGATGGCCAAGACGTGGAGAGGAAAACACTTAGTTCCATGCTCCTTGACATGAACTTCCATACACAGTTGACAGTGTGACAGCAGTTGCCCAGTGTGGAGAGTCCACCAAATAGATTTTCCAACACAAGCCATACAAAACAGTCATTTAAAAACACACTACCTACTTTCCAAACCTAAAGTCTTTGCCCCAAATGCAATTAGAATGTCTAATATTTCTTCAGATCCCTGATGGATGTTTGGGGTCTGATTTTGGTCATGGATACATGTATTTGTGTTTAGAGGTTCAATTGGTTTTTGTCTGTACTGATGTATCAACATTAGCCACAAAAATGTCCCAAAACGTACACTACCAAAAATGCTTTTTCTTATTTTTCTTGTTTTCTTGATTTTTCTTATTGAGAGAAAGATTTTCTTCCATTAAGAATTTCAAGAAAATCAAGAAACCTTACACAAAACCTTTGAATGTTAGATCTTACATTAAGAGTTTTATTCTTGTTTTTCTTAGGTGAAGATAGGATTTCTAGTATGATTTTTTATCAGCAAGAATATTCTAGAAATGCTAGTCAATCTTTCTTCCTTATTCTTCACACAATATTTGCTTCTTGTTTGGTCAAATGGAGGATTTTACAGAATCTGCTCTTAAGATTTTTATTCTTGCCATACATGAATTTTTCTTTAGACTTTCATTTCACTAGGAAAAAATTCTTGACATTTCTTGTTTTCTTAATTTAGGAAGTCTGAGAAATATGATTCTTGCAATTCTAAGTAATATCTAAGAAGATGTTAGGATTTTCTTGACCAAATACAGGTATTTTCTTGACCAAATACAGTTAAGAAAAATGAGAAAATCAAGAAACTGTAAAACAAGTAATTCCCAAGTGTTTTTCTGTTCGAATTCCTTTTCCACAAAGTTAAAGAAAGATGATTCCTGCTTTTCTGTGTTATCTAAAGATGGAAAGTGAAATGAAAGTTCGAATTTGCATGATTTCCTTTATTTTCTTAACTTTGTAAAGTTCAAGAAGATAATTATTGTTTTTCTTGTAATAAGAAAATAAATTATGCTAATTCAATACTCCCATCATCCTTTGCTGTAATGTTTGAATGTGGACCGTTGAGTTTGGGCTCCGGCTGCATTTGCTTGATGTGCGCTTTAGATCTTACAATACTAGGGAAAGATGCGGCTAGTTTCATGAGGACACTTTTTGGTATCATGTGGGACTCACTACACAACGTAGATGACTTGTTTTAAGTTCCAAAATGCTTCCTCAGGCCAACGCCATCAACAGATATGCTCCAGGTATGTTATAGCCTGTCTTGCATGAAAATAACTTATTTCCCAAGTAGATACTCTAAGTTTTGTGTTTGTGGTTGCATGATACAGCCAACCAGTAATTGCAGAACATGTACGTTTAGTGCAGTTATACCTAAAAGGTACTAAAAAAATTAAAGTATATCATTTTCAAGCAAATGCACAAGCCCCCCTCCCCCTACATGTATACGGGGGAGGGGGGCGATATAAGCAATGACAGTCACTAAGTCTTTGTGTGTTTTTCTAGGCTTAGAAACCTTTGTTGTGTTTGTGGTTGCATGCCAACCAGTAATTGCAGAACATGTACGTTAAGTGCAGTAATACCTACAAGGTACTAAAAAGTATAAGTATAACATTTTCAAGCAAATGCACAAGCCCCCATCCCCATGCATGTATATGGGGGAGGGGGGCGATATAGGAAAATGACAGTCACTAAGTCTTTGTGTATTTTTCTAGGCTTAGAAACCTTTGTTGTGTTTGTGGTTGCATGCCAACCAGTAATTGCAGAACATGTACGTTAAGTGCAGTAATACGTATACCTACAAGGTACTAAAAAAGTATAAGTATAACATTTTCAAGCAAATGCACAAGCCCCCATCCCCATGCATGTATAAGGGGGAGGGGGGCGATGTAGGAAAATGACAGTCATCGTCATCTGTTTTTGTGTGTTTTTCTAGACTTGGAAACCTGTTGGACCAAAGAAGATGCCCCCGTCTCAAGTTTGGAAAATCTTTCAACAATAACAAGTCATTGATTATAAGAAGGACAGCTACAACACTGCAGAACTGACAATTTTAGAAGGACAATTAGTTATTTGTATGAGCACAGAGAAAATGTGCTTTTATGACACAGCATCAAATGTGAAACATTTATCGAAACAATTGTATTGCAAACTGGTTAATCTTTGCAATCCTTGGTTAAGAATGGGCGTTAGAAAGAAAAATCCAAAACTGTGTATTAAACAATTAGATCAATAATAATAAATATGATTGGAACATGTTTACATTATATTATCATTGGTTTATTAAATGGTATTCTTGATTCAAGACCCCCATCTTAGTTCAAGAAACTGTTTCTAGGTTTAAGGAATTTATTCTTGAGGACAGAAAGGTATTCCTACAACAAGAACCTCACTCTTAGTGCAAGAAACTCATTCTAGGTGTAAGAAATTCATTCTTGAGGACAGAAAGGTATTCCTATTACAAGAACCTCACTCTCAGTGGAAGAAACTCATTCTAGGTGTAAGAAATTCATTCTTGAGGTCAGAAAGGTATTCCTATTTCAAGAACCTCACTCTAAGTGCAAGAAACTCATTCTAGGTGTAAGAAATTCATTCTTGAGGTCAGAAAGGTATTCCTATTTCAAGAACCTCGCTCTCAGTGGAAGAAACTCATTCTAGATGTAAGAAATTTATTCTTGAGGACAGAAAGGTATTCCTATTTCAAGAACCTCATTCTAAGTGCAAGAAACTCATTCTAAGTGTAAGAAATTTATTCTTGAGGACAGAAGAAATAAGGAAATGTCAGTGAGGACGTAACAAATATAAACTTTTTCTTAGAATATTTTTCTCTGAATTTAGTATATCTTAGATAAAAATTCTGTGCCATAGAAGAATCATAACAACAAGAAAATTTATTTCGAGGTTTCTAGTCGATATGTGTGAGAAAAAACAACTTGGTCAGAGAAAAATATTCTAAGAAAAAGTTTATATTTGTTACGTCCTCACTGACATTTCCTTATTCGTTCTTATTCTTGCACACAGAATAATTTTCTTTCTGGAAGATAATTTTTCTTCAACAAAGAAAAAACAAGAAAAAACAAGAATGCCTTTTTTTGTAGTGTACATATTAAATGTAAAATGTGTTTTCAATGGAACAGCCTTTACATGAGGGCTTGTAAGAATGCTGTATAAATTTTGCTCCTGCTGTGGTCAAAAGGAAAAAGAGTATTAAGAATGTTCTGAGTTTGAATTTTAGTGTCCATCATTGCTAATTTGCACTTTTATCACTTTTATCACCTCAAAGTATATGGGGCAGGAGATTCTTTTCCACCACCTGGTGCGGCAGCGTTTGTCTGGTTTGGAAAAGTTGAAGTGTGGCCTGAAGACGCTGAACTGTCTGCAGATGATACAAAGTGATCCAGAGTACTTTCGGTAGTTACACTTTGTTGCTAGTTCTTGTTTTCTTAACAACACTACTGACCTTAGAACATTTGTCTTGTGTCTGCCTCATGCTTGTGTGTTATAATATGGTTTTAAATCAGCACATTGATTCCCCTAGGGCATGTTGTAACAGTATTCAGATACAGTACTCATTGTTTCCTATCAGAGTTTTGACCAGTGTGAAGTTAAGACCTAGTTCTGTCCTCAACAAGCTCTTCCAGTGCCCACCCATAATGTTAATGTAGTTTTAAAATAATTCAAAATATGGTATACACCATTTACTACATGTATATCTATGTATACCCTTCTCAGGAGCATGTTAACTCATTCTGGAAGGTTGACATATGCTGACCTACGGGGCACTATACTGCCGACCATCTTGCGGATGATGGATGACAATAATTTAAGCACAGACCAGAAGCAGCCGGTTGGACATATGAAGCGATTTATGGATGAACTGGAAGGTAATCCATGGTATATATCTATGTTATCAGGAAATCATGAATTAAATGTAGGGGCCTAAAAGATATACATTATATACATTATCATTCTAACCTACAGTGATTGTAGGTTCCAGTATAGAATGACTAGAAATTGGACCTTTTATTCAAGTTTCAAGCCACATGAAATGCTCTGGATGCCTTTAATGTTCACAGCACCGAAAAACCACGTGCACACTGAAGACCACCAACGATTTTTCTTGGACATGTATACGTTATTGTGCTCTCTCTCTTCCAACAATAAGTAACGAAATTCCTGGGAAAAGACCGAATAGAAGTTAAAACGCTACTAAGCGCTGTGTATGATAGAAAAAGTTAATCTACCCCTGGGCTGGAAGATGAAATCGTCCAAACGCGAGGTTCGCGTTGGATAGAAACTGTCACAGAACTAACCGGAGTGCAGTGGAGACCTGGTTTTCCTTGAAGGAAAATAGTCTGGTGTGGCACAGAGTCTTTCTTTTCAGTGGTTACAGTCTTACCATGACTATATGGCACGTGCTGCTTCACATGCTGCATGCGACCCCACCCAACTCAACCAGACCGGATTGGGGTCCGCGCCGCAGGTTGTCCGTCGCCATCTTTCGTGGACCATGGGTGAGTTCAACATTGACGTAGATGTCCTTTTTAAGCTGCTTGTCTTTCAACTTGACACAGGGCCTTCTTCACGTTTTGTTAATTGTTGATTTGGCCGAAAATTCATTCAAACATGATTGAGCAACGGTGCTTCACATGCTGCATGCGACCCCACCCAACTCAACCAGACCGGATTGGGGTCTGCGCCGCAGGTTGTCCGTCGCCATCTTTCGCGGACCATGGTTGAGTTCAACATTGACGTAGATGTCCTTTTCAAGCTGCTTGTCTTTCAACTTGACACAGGGCCTTCTTCACGTTTTGTTAATTGATGATTTGGCCGAAAATTCATTCCAACATGATTGAGCAACGGTTGGGAGAAGGCAGGAGGATAGGAAAAAACATGTGACATGTTTATATCAAAGTTGACCTATTCTTTTTTGTGACCTATTAGGGTATGGTTTGTATCGGTACAAAAATACTGTAGCAATGCATGTGCAGGAAGTGAGTGAACCTGGTTAATCTTGATTTCTTCCATCTCAGTATGGCTCCCACATGACAGTCGGAGCGGCTTTCCGGGCCTTCCACACTCAGCTACATTTCCTCCCAGAATCTCGTGTAAGAATTCACAACACACGGGTGCTCCTATGCGATGAAGTGTCCATGCTTAATTCTGCCATCTTGCAGAAAGTGCACTGTCTTAGTCCGGCAGAGAATTTAACATGTGGCCTGATATGGATGTTTTTATTCAGTGGGATATTTGTAGATATAATTATGCATATCATATCATACATATGATACTGCACTATGAATAGTTCACAACATATCCTGTAACAACTGCCTTGCTGCTGCTAATAGGGTTGAATTGTTAAATGTTATTACATATGGTGAAGTCTGGAGCCCGCCTCCCTACTGAAGGAATCCCTCCCCCACCCACCTGGGCTCGGCCCAGACGGACTTGGACGACCAAATCAACAGGGACCTAGAGGCAGTCGGCCACACCATCCCCACTGCCTGGGTGACAGCGTGGAACAGGTTGACTTGGAGAAGTCATCGAACATAAGCGTGTAGGTGATCTTTCCGTGCTGTGAGCGTTAAGACCATTCCCTCAAACACAAGGGACACAACGCAGCTCATTTCCTCGCCTTCTTCAGTGTCAAAAACAGCAGAGTTGATACTGGATGCAAAGCGCACTCTTTACAAGACCAACGGTCCGAGCACATGTACATCTATACATGGGCAGACTTTTCTGTCTGCAGGTTTACATTGGATCTGTCGCAACAGAGCCTTCACGAACACGGCCAAACTTCAAGCGTTTTTTTCTACAGTTGTATATGTCAACGATACCCCCATATACTGCTTAGAGAACATCCAGCGGTTGTGGATGCTACTGTAAAGAAGTAGTCAGGTAAAGTTGGCTCTATATATAATAGTTTATCCTTAGTTACGCAAAGTTTTATCTGTTCTTATATACTGATGGATCATTTTCTTTTCCAGGAATACCCGTTCATTTATTTACATAATTGGTTGTTCAGATCTGACCTTTCATAATATTTCACATTTTCCTTTCTACTACAGATCTGACAAACACAAATGACAACATAATGTCGACCATGAAGAAAAGGGGTTTGACAGTCAGTAAGGAGATGGCCAACAGTTTTCACGATTATCTACTCTCTGAGCTGACAAGCCTGGCCTACCAGCCGATCGACCTCACCCTCATCAAAGCACCGCGGTATCTGGTGTTTGCTGGGCCTCCTGGCACTAGACAAACCAGCACTGCAAAGGCATTTGCAGGTATGCAATACAATACATGTGTGTGTGTGTGTGTTTGCAAAAAGCCATCATGATCATAATTATCCCCCGTGTTCTGCTTTTGTAGTGTTCTGGACACTTTGCAGTTGCAATTTAAGTCTTTATTCAACAGTATCCACTATGTCCTATTCTCCACAAGAAGCCTTACTGCTAAGTAAATCAAGGGGTAGATGAGATAAGATAATCCAATTCATAATAGCTAGTGCAAATCCATTCAATGCTCTCAATGATTTTATTTTGACGTAGGAAGAAGGACCTGCAATATTTCTGATCATGATAGTTTAAATCTGAACAAATAACAGTAATCAGTCATGTTACACAATGCAGATCATTTCACTGAAAATATTAACAATTCCAAACTTTCTTCCATGTAAACCAGACTTACCTAATACTGACTTGTTTATGATAAATGTGTATAGACTTGATTATGATAAATATGTATGAATAAATCATATCATATGTACATGAGTATTTGCAGGGAATCAGTACTAGTCCTTGTTTAAGTCCTTACGACATTTGCTCAACGCATTCCATGGTGTGCAATGCCAGGAGGAGGTGGAAAACAGACGGTACCGACCAGTCAAACACTGGAACCCAAACAACTCGGACGTCAAGGAACTGAGTCGGATAATGGAGAAAAGACTGGGGAAGAAATCATTAGCGTCTACGAGATACTGCATTGACAGCAACAAAGCCGACATTACTTTCTATGTTCCCTTCTTCATAACTATTACAGCCAATCTGGAAGCCGTGTTACAAGCAGAGGAGCCTACCAGACCGAAGCCAGCACAACAAGACGATCAAAATGACACGGAGGCGTACATAGACACTCTCGAAAGTAAGTCTTTAAATTACACATATCTTTCTAATTACCTTATACAGCATATACAGTCAAACCTGTATTAGCGGTCACCTTTGCATAGCGGCCACCTGCCCATAGTGGTCACTTTTTGTCGGTCCCTTGGATTTTTCCCATTGACATAAGCATTAAGAATTAGGCTATAGCGGCCACCTGTCCAACGCGGTCGCGGCCAGACGATTTTCGGTCCCGAGAGTACAGTAACACTGCCGATAACGGTCACGGCGCGCCGGTAGAAGCCGCATCGCCACCGCACGCCGGGTTCAAAATCTTCATTTTTTCACGCAGTTATCAAATTTATGCGGCCTCAACTGGATAGGATCATAATAAAGAAAACCAGAATGTTTTATCTTTGTTTGACGCGAAGTCAAGTATAGTTTTCTTCACATGGCTTGCGTTTGTACATCGTGGTAAAATTGACAATTTCTGTGCATTTCGACTGGACAAATATTACGGCAGCCTTTTGGAAAATACAACCCACACATGTACCTGATGCGGTAAGTTCGTGAAATGTTTGAATGCCGGCCCAATTTCCGTTTTCACCGGGAATTTATTCAAATTGTGCTCAAAACGTGTTTCGCGCAATTTTCAAAATGGCGCTGATGCAAACTGGATAGGTAGCAGCATAAAGGTCAACGGAAGACACCACTGTTACGGAGGTATGATATACTAAATTTATTTTGCTGCAAAGTATCACTGAGGATAATTACTAAACCAAAAGCTTCAAAAGGAATGTGGATAATACTACTTTGATGTAAAATTTGGGCTGTTGCAATTTTCTGAAAAGACAAAAAGCCTTCAAAAGAGCGACCTTCTTCTGAGTACCCTATTAGCATAATGGTAGATGCTGATCAACACAAGCCACAACAAGAGACTTAGTAAAATTGTCGCCACGATTTTATGTTTGAAAACGGTCGAAAACGAACAGTAAGTGACAACTGAGCAACATGTATTTTGTTCTTAACTAACTAGGAGTAAAAGAACAACAATCGAACTTCTAAAATGTGCCTTACCTGTTTACATGTGTACTGTACGGTGAATAAATGTATCTCAGTGGGTACTGAAAATATGTGTCACTCGTGGTCAATTAATCGACATTTTCTCCATAGCGGCCACCTGTTCTTAGCGGCCAGTTTTGGCCAGTCCCTTGAGTGACCGCTATAGACAGGTTTGACTGTATTACACAGACGGGCAAAACAAACAAACTATGACCTTAACCCCATGTGATAGGACAAACATATCAGCACCACCAAAAATATAAAACATCAATCCATAGTAAAGAAATATATCTATAAGTCATGTCTTTGCGCAATAATATAAAAATCCGCCAGGTGGCACGTCTCTATCACAATGATACCATATACTATTCGTACAAATTGACAAGGTCGCAGATCACAGTATTTCACCGCCTGCTCTAGACAGGGATCCAACGTCCTGCTGACCGTGGCTGTGGTGTGACTTGGAGCCGTCCGAAACCTCACCTTGACAATATTTACCTCTATTCCAGTGTGTAAAAGAGGGGGCCCGGGAACCTACGTTCTGCTGGCTGGCCGTGGTGTGTGGGAGCTGCCTTCAATCATGCCAGATCACTTTGTGCTATTGTACCTGATACTGCTGGATTCCAATAATATTGGCAAGACATTGTAATATATGCTCTCATTCTCTTCATATCTACAGCCATCTTAACAGACCTACTGGACCCACATCAGCCGGCTGCCGACCCAACAGAATGGGATCCTGATGGCCTCCTAAGTATGAATTTAATATCACATATATCTGTCTAATTATACCTTAGGTAGCCTTCATTACACACGTTGCAGATTTGTACTGAGTGGAATACATCTGCAATTTGACCCTAAACACATTGTTAATACTTTTCATGAGAACAGTTTACTATACTCACAAATCCTGAACAAGCAAGTCTACAATTCAAATCTTTGAGCAATAATGTACGATTCCCGCAGGTGGCACGGTTGTAACCCAATAAAACTACATTCCTTTCGTGCAAATTACCCATCCATGGTCTCCACTATGCGTCCAAAGGATCCCTGTGCTATATTTTATCTACTGGCATGGTGCATCATTATCACAATGATACGACATTATAATTGATGTTCCCTTTTCTGTCATAACAGCCATCTTGGAAACCATACCGCAACCGCAGCAGCCGGGCTCACAACTACAGCAGCACCACCACCAACAACCAACTCCAGTGACGCACTACCGAAGAATTGCTCCTAAACTAACGCCATTACCTGTCCCCATCAGCCACATTTCACCATACCCAACCTTTGTCCCCAGTCTTATTTCACCACCCGCAACCATATCCCCTGGCCTAATTCCACTCCTACCAAACGGCCCCATTTTCTCACCGATCACAAACCAGGGTGGTGTGATCATGGGACCGTTTGGAGAGATTCATGCCTTCCACCCTTACAACCTTGGCATCAACCCAACAATACCCATGGCCAGTCGTCCAATTGGTGTTGCATGCGCCCCCGAAGATGTGAATTTCTTCGGGGGGAATTTCAAGGATGTGAGTTTGAGGTTAGGAGTTTCTATGAAGTGAATTTCTATGTTGTGAATTATTATGTTGTGATGTCATCGATGTAAATTTCGTTGATGTGATTTTTGATGATGTGAGTTTCGATAGGGGGTTTCGATGAGGTGAATTTTGAGAATGTGGGGTGGGATGAACTGAATTGCGTTGAGCTGAATTTTGCAATTATTGTTGTGAACGTAAGTTTGCCTGTGTCAGAAACGCATTTTGTTTTGTTTGTTTTTCTTTATTGCGAGACCAGTGGCAGCTATTTCATTTTATTTTTTTGGCTTTATTTTGTTTCATAGTGATGTGATGTGATGGTAAGGAAAGATGAAATTTGTTCGCACTTGGATTCTGTTTGATTCTGAGACTCTGTTTGATGGACCGGCCCGGACTGTTGAAGATATCGCTATTAAAACTTGACTATGTGAAAGAAAAATGTTGTGATTCGATCTGTGTTACTGGTGTTTTTTCTTCTTAGGTTACGGTGGTAGGTGTAGTAATTTATCATCTGCTCAGTCTGAAGTAAAACAAAGACTAAAAGATATCTATGTTCAAAGTGTTTGCTCAGAACTGAACTCCTGTGGCAAAAAAGAGAACCAAGGTAACAAGTTAAGAACCTACAAATTATTTAAATTTACATAGGAAAGAGAGAAATACCTTGTCATTACAAATTTTAACCTTCGCCGCGCCATGATTAAGCAAGGGATTAGCGATCACTTACTACAGATTAAAGCTCGTAGATATAATCGGACTCCTCCTAGTATCAGTCTGTGTATATTTTGGAATGAGAGCTATATAGAAAATGAAGTACACTTTGTTCTAGAATGCTCTCTTAATAAGGATATACGCAATTCTCTTGTCAGTGCCATATTGCTAGACCAAAGATATGCACATTTAACAAAGGAGGAAATTTTCGCATATGTGATGTCAACAGCTAATTACGATGTAATGAAAAAACTCTGTGAATTTGTTTACAAATGTTTCAAGAAGAGAGAAGAAGCGTGTAAAGCACAGTTAAAGCATATCGTATTTTTCTTTGTATCATCATCATCATCATCATCCACTGGTTTCTGCATCTGCAGTCGTTGAAACGTCCTGCAGCTGCATTCAGTCTTTCTTCATCTTCTTCCACGTGTCCTTGCATCTTGCGAGCTCCCTTAGCTCTCGGAGTTTCTTTCCTGTTGTGGGAGGGCCTCGCCCTCTGTGCTTGAGGTCTCCCTTCAGCATGCTGAGTAAGTTCACGCAGTGTCTTCCCTTGCGTGCTTTGTATCTGTTGGATCTCAATGTATCTTTATATCCTCTTGATTTTGTAATACATTTAGCCCGTGTTGGGCATGAATATGCAATAAACGTCATTTTCATTGTCATTGTCATTAAAGTTGTTAAAAGTTTACAGAGAGCAAGAGAAGTTGATATTCTTCAGGGTATCGAGCCCAGGTGTGAAACCCCGACAGCCGTTTAACATAGTTAGGGCACCAGTGTCAGTTGTTTCAGTTCAGCCACAGGCGAGCACACGGACTAGTCTTGTGGTTCGATAATTATAGTGTTATTGTTGTTGCTGTTTACAGGAAGTAATGGTTCTGGTCTCCTGACGGGGAATTTGTGTTAGTTACGATTTCCTTTCGAGTCAGGAACATTTTTGGTTACCCGCTGGGTGCCCGTTTTTTCGATTTCAGCCAGGTTAACACGTTATCTTTTCGCTTATAATTTTTTAATTAAGCTTAACCTGGGCAGCGTGGGAGCCATGTTGAGTGGAAAGTAAATTGGTTGTGGAAACTTTAGTTTTGTTTGTTTGTTTGTTTGTTTGAACCTTTGTTTATTCATGATAAGCTCAAATCGGCACGCAGGCCGCTTTTCATTGAGGTCATGAGGGAAGAGGTAAGGGTCAGATACAATATAACAGAGATACACAGTTGTCTTGGGGTTATTGTTTAATTTTTACGTCGTTGAGTTTCGGTGTGGGTATTTCTACTTGCTGTATATCTAATATTTGTAAGGATTATAGTAACATTTTAAAATTAAACGTTCGGCGTTTGCTAAATTAAACTGGTGGACATGAGGAAGATGCTTGGGTTAGTTCTACTGCAATGTAGGAGAGTTCTGACTTAGACCTCTCAGTTAAGCCACGTAAAGTATCTGTTAATAGCGCACATAGAATTCAGAAAGGCGTTCCTTGCAGGCAAGAAATTTTTAGAAACACTCGAGGTGTTCCAAGCAGATGCGTTGTTCAAAAGGCGGCAGCTTATTCCTGGTGTAGGGTCCGGTTTCTGCCATTTTTAGGTGTAGGTGGTTTCAGATTCTTGGCCAGAAGTGTTGGACATTCAAGTTTGTTGGGGCTCCTTTGATCGCTTTGGGCCTTTTTCTAGTCCTGGTGGATGTGTTTTCGCACCTCTCCGCGTAAAGAGTTCAGTTTAGTCTGCCCAAGTGATTTCCAGGTCTCTCGTTTGTCCCGTTAAAAATATTTTGGTTAGTATACCGTGCTAACGAGCGACAGGACTAGGCGGGGGGATTAGGAAAGTTCACCTTAAGGATTGCGGTAATTCCTGTTTAAGTCTGAGAACAGGGGTAAGGCAACCGTAATATACTTTTAAAGGAGTCCTAAACTCCAGAAGGCGGTGTTATTTTCCACTAGATTATGTATCAATAAATACATAATCAGACGACTTTTTACAAAATTCTGCTTGTGGTAAATTGCACAAGGTGAGTTTTGTAAAACAATATGATACTCACTAAACCCGTGCAGACCCTACCCATGCATTCCCTATGCGTAAACATACATCTTTAATCGTAAATATTTTTGGCATAAATGAGGGTGGTTAAGCACAATAAGAAGGCCAATTGTTGAGAAGATATAAAAGAACACATAGCCAGAAGGTTTTTCTTAACCACCCTGACATTCTTTTTGTAATCTAACTTTTGTCAGGCCTTGTAAGGCACATTGTATTAAGCCATAGGCTGAGGTTTTTTAATTCAATTAATTAGAAAATAGAGGGTCACATGGGGAATTTAGTAGAATACTGGATGCTTTTTGATGCGCACGGAACTAGTGTGTACTTAATCGTATACTGTAAAAAATACCAATTTTTACTTCCAAAAATTATCATCTATTGGAAAATAACCCCCCCCCCCTCTGGACTTTAGGACCCCTTTAAGCTCGCCCTCAAGTTTCTTTACATTAATTCTATAATTATTTGAATTGTCAAGGACAGGTTAGGTTCCTAAAAAGAGGGCCGGCGGGCGGGGCGACAGAGGTGTGTTTAGGATGGTGCAATTTTGCTGCCTTGTTGGCTAATCTGGTTCTTTTTGCGTTGATGCAATATTTTTAAGTTAGGGGGTGTGCTGTGGACGTATTTGTTATAGATCAAGGATGCATATGGAAAGGTAGGAATACCTATCCTTTATTTTGTGGGGTGTTTGCGCAGTCCGACACTTTGGGGCCTATTTTGGAGTAAATTAGTGGGAACTCGAAAGGGCTATGGAAGTGTTGGATTGATAGTTAATTCGGGTGGTTACGAACCTCTGTTGGTGGTTTAGGTGTGGACATGTGTGGTCGGTACCTTTTCTCAGTTTCTCCGTGTGAGGCGAGTATTTCCTAGGTATGTATTTGCTCTACTGGGTAATATTGCATGGTAACCGATGGTGTGGGATCCAGGTGGTTGTGCTCATGGTTCATATTTTATTATGTCCTTGTTGCTTAGGTCGTTAAGGGGCGGTGTTTCAGGTCTTTAAAATGTGTTTACTTAGACTCATCTTTCCTCTCAATCCTGCTTCGAGCACCGGGGTATGCAAAGCGTTCGACTCTGTCAGTCGTGAAGGCCTGTACCTGGTCCTAAGAAAGATAGGATGTCCTCCCAAACTCTTAGCCATCATCAAGGCCTTCCACGACGGGATGTCAGCCTGTGTAGACTTTGAAGGTGATGTATCTCAACCTTTTTCAGTGAACTGCGGGGTTAAACAGGGATGCGTGCTGGCGCCGACTTTGTTCGGCATCCTGTTATCCACCCTCCTATGGATTGCCTTCCCGCTTCCTAACGGCATCGCTGTCAGTACCAGGAGTGATGGAGGTCTTTTCAACATTGCTCGCCTTAGGGCAAAGACGAAAACCATCACAGTCCTGTTGCGCGAACTCATGTTTGCCGATGACGCCGCGTTGTGCTCACACAGTGAAGCAGAGCTACAAGGCATGTGTGACGCTTTCAACAACACCTGTTTTAAATTCGGGCAGACAATCAGCGAGAAGAAGACAGTTGCCTTTTCCACGAATGCACCCCCTCCACACATTACCATAAATGAGACTACACTCAACGCAGTGGAGAACTTCCGCTACCTTGGTTCCACGGCCTCATCAGGAAATCTCAACCGTGAGGTCGACACCCGAATCGGTCAGGCCGCCTTTTCGGGAAACTGAAGAGTCGTGCGTGGGAAAACAAGTATCTTACGATCCACACCAAGGTGCGAATATACCTGTCATGTGTTCTGTCAGCTCTGCTTTATGGTAGCGAAGCCTGGGCATCTCATGCCCGTGTTGAAAGGAAACTTAACAGCTTCCATCTCAGGTGTCTCCGGAAGATCTGCGGGGTCACATGGTCCGACAAAGTCCCCAACCTGGAGATCCTTAGAAGATGCGGCACCACCAGTCTGTACCCAATCCTGAAAAAGCGCAGGCTGCGCTGGTTGGGTCATGTCTCCCGCATGGATCACTCGCGCCTACCACACCAGGTATTGTACGGCCAGCTTGCAGAGGGCAAACGTGGCAGGGGACGCCCCAAGCTCCGCTTTGTCGACGTCTGTAAGCGGGATCTAAAACTCTTCAACATTGCGGCGGACTGGGTGGACTTAGCTGAAGATCGTTCTGCATGGCGGCACAAACTCCAGCAAGGTGCGGAAAAACTGGAACTTGACCTGGAACTTAACGAGTTTGCCAGAAGGCAAAAGAGACTCACACCATGCCAAACAACAGCTTTCATCTGCGCTGTTTGTGGCAAACACTGCAAGAGTAAAGCTGGTCTCGTCGCCCACGGACGAGTCCACCGACGCTGAACTGATCGTCCGGCAGGATGAAAAGGAGCTGATGATGGTGATGTTGCTTAGGTCGTTAAGGGGCGGTGTTTCAGGTCTTTAAAATGTGTTTACTTAGACTCGTCTTTCCTCTCAATCCTGCTTCGAGCACCGGGGTTTCTGAACGACCCTCTACTTCGGTAGGCCCCTAACCAGAGGTTGTGTGTTCGTCCCAGGGCTGACCTTGGTTGGATAGAGATCGGTCGTTGTTTCAGCTTAGCATATCTTATTAATAGGGGTCCTCGTTTTTTACTGTATTGCAGCCCCGTGTGCGGAAATCCGTTAGACGAGAGTGGCACTTTCCCGACTGGGAGTTACGGGAACCCTTCGATCCTAGGGAGGCAATGCAGGAAGCTTAAGCGAAACAGCGGCAGATCCGGTTTGTCGATTTCCAAGGTCGGCCCTGGGGCGACTCCAACCCCCTAGTGTGCAGGATGTGGCTTCTGGATTTGTGAGGGCGGGAGCGGAACTCGTCAAGTTTCCGGACCCGAATCATTTTATAGCGGCACAATTAGGTCGTCATACTGCTGAGTGGGAATTGATTGTAGTTGATCATCCGCATAAGGATATGTTGTTAGAATGGGTGGACAAGGGTGTAGACGTGCACAAATTTATCACTCCGTTCAAGGGCACTTTTGAGGGGAAGCGAATTAACGCCTCTTTCCCTACTCCTCATGTGTATGTTAATCACTCCTCGTGTAAGCCTTTCGCTAGTTTTATCACCTCCACCTTGACCGAGAGGATTAAAACGGGCGCAGTGTCGGTATGGGGGAAGGTAGGTGAAGTCAGTCCTCCGTACTTAGTGATGCCCCTTACGGTAGAGCCGACGAAGCCGCGTCTATGTTGCGATCAGAGGTATTTGAATCTCTTTATTAAGGACTCACCGTTCGCTCTAGACAAGTTGGTGGAGGTCACTAGGTATGTAGAGGCAAACACTTTCCAGACTAAGTGCGATGATAAATCGGGCTATGACCACGTCGCTATCCAATACGTAGGGGTAATGAACGCGACAAGTGCTGTAGACAGGACAATCTGGGAGCGTGAATGAAGCGACGATTGGTGGGAAAACATTGTACTTGGTACATTACTTATGTGATAAGTTGCGACCCTAGCCTTGAATCGGCCGAAATCCCCGCGGATCGCGATGGTCTAAGACCCCGTTCACACTCATTTTTTTCAATCGCGATTGAAGTATAATCGCGATTGAATCGATCCGATCGCGATTGATTTTTTCAGTGTGAACGCTCCCAATCGTGATTGGAACGATCCAAAACGATCCAATCGCGATTGGATTGTAACTACCTCCGGAGGTAGTTTGAGAGGATTAATCGCGATCGGATCCAATCCAATCCTATCAAATTTTGAGTGTGAACACAACTACGATTCACTCCATCGCGATCGGCGGGGATTTCGGCTGGTTCCGGGGGTGGGAGGTCATACATTCGGGTACGTGGGGTCATAGTTCGCATCGCGCGGGAAAACAAACCCAAGCCACACACGTCAGATCGCTCTCTTACAACAACAACAACAATTTTTCATCGTCAACAATGCCCAAGAAGAAGGATAAAACTCCGTCAGCAACTTCAGCTGGTGGCAGGTGGCGCGATGAGGAGACCAGGGTCTTCATCGCAATCTGGGGGAGAGAGGAGGTGCAGACCAAACTGGCGAAATGTCACCGAAAGAGGGACATTCACCAGATGATCGCCGATGGCATGGCGGAGCACGGGTTTGAACGGGCATAAATAATCAATCGTGCTTCAATCGCGATTGGATCACGGCGTACTTAAATCCACTTGGCGAAAAGCAGTGTGAACGCAAAAGTTTCTTTGCGTTCAATCGCGATCGGATCGAACAATCGCGGTTATACTTCAATCGCGATTGAAAAAAATGAGTGTGAACGGGGTCTAAGTGCGATGATAAATCGGGCTATGACCACGTCGCTATCCAGCCCGCTTCAAGGAGGCTGCTAGGCTTTCAGTGGGCGGGCTTCTGGCTTGTCTGCAACACATTGCCCTTTGGATTTAAAGCATCTGCTTTCATATATAATACGTTAGGGTTGGCAGCGTCAGGCCACATCCGCTCGCTGGGTGTGCCTGTTACCCAGTACATCGACGACAGACACGCTGGCCAACTTCAAATGGTAGGGGCCCAAGATCAGCGGGGGGTGTGTTCAACTCAGGAAAACTTCCAGCGAGCGGAGGCAGCCGTCTTTATCATGACAACTATTTTAGTGAGAGTAGGTCACATCATTGGTTTGGAGAAGTCGGTGTTGATTCCAACACTGTTTGACTTTCTTAGGGTACACGATAAGATCTCTGACGTGTTCGTTTGGCATTCCTACCAAAAAGAAGCAGAGTTTTAAGTCTCTTCGTCAAGATATCCTGTCGGATTCGACGGTTGGTTTGAAGACCCTTCAGAGGTTTGTGGGAAAGGCGGTGTCTTTCATCTTGGCCGTCCCTGCAGCGCGGTTGTTCACCAGGGAGTGTAATTCAGCAATTGGCAAGGCCATCAAGAAGGGGGGTAGGATCAGGATTGTGGGAGATCTGCGCAAGGAGATTCAGTACTGGGCTTTTGTGGATGACTGGGGGGATGATTGGCCTTGGAAAGAGGAGAGGCATGTCGTTGTGACTATCGCCTCGGATGCCTCAGGGGCTAAGTGGGGCGGAGTGATTCAGGTGAATAGCCCGAGAGCTGTAATCGTGGGGGATATGTGGCTTCCTCATGAAAAAACCTTGGGAATTCCGAGCAAGGAAGCCCTGGCCTTGTATCGAGTCCTGCAAGCGGCAGGGAGTGAGGTCGTCGGCGCCAGAGTGGATGCTTTCGTGGATAGTCGCACAGTGATAGATGTGTGGAAGGCGGGAGGTGGGAGAGCGAAGACAATCTTTGACATTCTTAAAAGCATTTTTCACCTGACGATAGAGCGTAATTGTACGGTAAACCTACACCATGTTCGCTCGGCACAGAATCCGGCGGACCGGCCTTCGAGGACGTTTGCAGCCTCGGACGCTAAACTCTCCTCGGCCGCTTGTAGTATAATTGAGCGACACTTTAGTCTGCATGTCATAGATGGCATGGCTCTCCCGTCAAACGCCCAGACGTCGACATTTTTTTTCCCGGTTTCCAATGCCGGGAGCGGCGGGGGTGAACTTCTTTGCCTAAACTTTGGCGCAGGGACAGCACTTTCACGGCCGTAAAGGGTATCTCTTCCCACCCATTTGTCTGATAGCCTCGGTACTGGCGTTCCTCAAGAAGTGCAAGTTTCAGTGCACCTTAGTGGTTCCGGAATTCGTTCCGGCGAAAGTTTGGCGGCCGGTCTTGGAGTCTCTGTCGGGCGCCAGGGTCCTTCTGGGTAGGGAAGGCACAGTGGGCGTCATCCTTTACCCATCGCCTCAGGGTTTCGTTCCGGCGAAACCGCTGCCCTGGAACTTATGGGCGCACGATATCCGGTGGTTTCACTAGTTAGTCTTGGCTAGGCTGCACACACGGTCGGGCGAGGGGTGGTGCTGGTAGGCGGAAGAACTGTTGTTGAAGTGTTGTTATGTCAGATACACAGCCTAAGATATGCACAGGGTAGACCCATTGAGGGTTTGGTGTGAGCGCATTGTCTGTAGTACTTGATTAGTTTAAGACGGTGGTATACAGAGGTGGTATACTCCTGGCTTGGGACGTGTTTTTGATATCCAAAAACTGCTTCAGAGCGGATTCTGGATAGAGAGCACATTCTGGATATAACAGTCCCTCCTGTCAGGACGACTTCCCGCGCCCAGGTCCCTCCCGTCAGGACGACTTCCCGCGCCCAGCTGCAGGTCCCTCCCGTCAGGCCGACATGGAGGACGATGTCAGGAGGCTGACAGATGTTCCCAGGGGCCCAACAGAGCTGCGGACTGTCGTTACTCTATGACATAAGGGCTACTACTGGAAACATGGACAGCGCCGTAGACCAACTGATAAGCATTCTGAAGCCGACCACACCGTCGCCTAAACGCAGCTGCCCACCCAGACTGACAAGACTGTCAACCATCTTCCCTACGGTGAGCAATTGGACATTTATGATTGTATCTGATCGAAGAGCTATCGAAAGTAGCCTCCTTCGTTAACTTCCCCAATGAAGCGCCGATGTATCATTATTCTTTTTGTTTGTTCGCGTATTATACTAGACCACACGAGGTTAATTGAATGTACGAGGTCATCTGATTATTGTAGAAAGATCTCTACTGATTTATTTACCATAGGGACTTGTTGTTGACTGTCGATTTCAATTATAGCATATTTGAAACCGTTTCTGATGCTACCAGCATTCACATGGTATTATTACATCTCTCCAATTATCACCTGGCTGAGTGATGTATTCACGGGGATTGAATCTGGACGCCAAGAGGTGTCAGACAGTTTTATCTCCCGAGTTGGGATCAACTCGAAGCATCGGTTTGTGAATTGCCGCCTTGTGTTTACAATTTCTTCCTTTGTTCGTACAGGTCGACCGAGCAATCCTGGCGGCCGTAAACCAGCAAGCAGAGAACACTCCATCGGCCGTGGAAACGGTAATGCGTCTCTTCCATTCGCCGGACATTAGGCCAACTCCCGGCGGGCGTTCCAAACGGAGGGGGAGGGTCTTTTTGCCGGGAATGAAGTAAAACGTACACACACCAGGATGGCGTACACCCAGGAGAGAGGAGGAAACAGTAGGAAAGGTAGTCAACTTTAACAAGACAGTAGAAGCAGCCCTGCAAACTGCGGAGGACATTTCGGGTGGTGCTGGTGTTCGACACCAGGCCGACCCACACCCGTCAAAAAAAGGATTGTGCCATGTAAACAATATGGTGAAATGTGCGACAGACGGCAGAAGTACTGTCATGCATGTGCCGGAATCATTTCGAACCGCGAGGAGAGGTACTAGGTTTTTGTTTTCTTGTCTGGAGCTGTGATTTTGGCCCAAAACTGAAACTCATGACATATTACGCCTTACGGCGTGCTGCCGAGAGAGTTGGAAACCGTATTGCTGTGTTTTGTTTTTGTTTTCTTGTCAGAAGACCGATGACTTGATGATTTTGACCCCGAAACTGAAACTTATGACATGTTGTTACGGCGTGCTGCCGAGAGAGTTGGAAACCTTATTGTTGTGTTTTGTTTTTGTTTTCTTGTCAGAATATCGATGATTTTGACCCCGAAACTGAAACTTATGACATGTTGTTACGGCGTGCTGCTGAGAGAGTTGGAAACCTTATTGTTGTGTTTTGTTTTTGTTTTTTTGTCAGAATATCGATGATTTTGACCCCGGAACTGAAACTTATGACATGTTGTTACGGTGTGCTGCCTAGAGAGTTGGGAACGTTGTTGATTTGTATTGTTCTTTCTGTGTAGATTCTATATGTATTTATAAAGTTGTTGTTTTTTGTTCTTCATTCATTCAAATCGTTTCGTTTTATTGTAATAAAAGTTGTAAGTTAGATATTATAAACATTTTAAGAACAGGTGTTGATAAAACGGGAACAAAACGGAAACGTAACGCAACGTCAAACAAACTGAAAGCTTCTCGCCTTTAACACGAATGGTGCACACACAATCGCTGGATCAACTGTTAAACTTGGCGATTAAGGACTTCAGGAAAGATCTGAATTTTCTTCACAATTCCAAATCGCCGATAAAAAAAAGATTTCTTCGCCGAGGTCACGATTCTCCCGGCTTTTTAACCCTGACTGTGACGGACTGACAGCGACAGGTCACAGTACTTTTCCATGACAATGTGGCACGTGGCTAAACAAACATGAATCCCGATCATCATAGTGGCGCAAGAACGTTGAAACGTAATCAGTAGCAGGTGAAAAAAGGCTCAAGTCGCAACATTCTCCTTTGGCATTCTTCTGGCAAGACCCCTCCTGCATTTTACTTTGGTCCAGGAGACCATTGTGGGGAAGCACTAGATTTCTATCAAGGATGATGAAAACAAAAGCGCTGTTTCCGTTTGATTTATTTACCACGGGGTGTCTCCGCCCATTCATGAAAGAGACACGTGCGCGTTCACACTCTGGAGAAACCGTATAGTTGCGTAGACTGCAATAAGAGCTATAGCCAGACAAGTTCCCTGAAGAAACATAGGACAACACATTCTGTATTCATGGAGATTGAAACAATAATCCTTTAAAAATATTTTTTTTCATTCTTTGTCTACAAAGGCATTCCAATATGCCTGCAAACCATGTTGCCATTGGGGAGTCTGGAGGCGGTGATTGTTTATTCAATGCCGTAAGCACACTGCTGACTGGTAGTGACAAGCAGGCACCAGCACTTCGCTTGGGTTCTGCCGAGTTGAAGATCTTATAAAAATCCTTTTGGAAATAGAGGAAGATGACTATATGACAAGAGAGGATGACATCACCAGACCAAGGAATAGGTATGTCGGGCAACCACGACATAAGAGAGGAATTGATATTCCTGATGCACACATACAAGAGGATGGAAATGGAAAGTGGAAAGTCAAATCACAGTCTGAAAAAGACGTCTGGCACACAGTCACTGCCACAGCATCGCAATGTGACAAAGACCTTTGCTTCGAGAAGTGCCAACAGCTCTGCTGCATTGGTTTGTGCTCTCACCTCTACTATTGTAACTGATGTTTCAATACTCTGCAAGCATATATACATAAGGTACATTCTTATCAGGTACGTAAGCATCCGCGCCGGAACATTGCATTGACTCCCGAAGTCAATCATGTTCCTCTTTATACAACTACTTCAAACAATCAGGATCTCATCCCCGAACCATCAAGGCAGGGAATGCAGAAAGCAATAGGAGTGTACATGGCCAGGTTTTAATAACATGGTTGGGAACAAGGACATCAGTAGACAAATTCTGCCTTATGCCTTTGGTAAAATGAAGGAAGTTGTCTTACAATGTGAAGCCATTGAATCCGAAATTACTAGATTAAAGTCAATGGATCCGAAAGAAAAGATATTTCCACATGAGAAGTTGAAGCTTCAGCCAATGACCAAAGCAAAGAAACGCAAAGCGGCAAAAAATGTCTTCCTGGTCCTTCTGCTGAAAAGCGAAAAAATCTGTTGGAGACAATTCTATTTGAGGTAGGTGACAAACGTGAAGCTATTGTGATTATCAAAGATGAGTCAGCAACATCTTCAAACATACAGTCCTGCCATGACAAAACAGAAAAGTCAAGCAAAACAACAAACAGGCAGTCACATTATAGGCAAAGCCCAAATGATAAAGCATCTGGACGATGTTACAAAGGTTTATCACTGAAACAGCGGCGAAAAAAGGCATCGTTTTACCCCTATTTTGTCATCCGTAAATAAGCTTGGGAAGACAATGTTTAAGAATGGACCACACAACCTAACCATTGTCCACTTAAAGTCTCTGGAGCCTTGTATTCCCACAAAAGAATTGCAGTCCGTGCAGTCTCACGATGGACAGCTGCTGATCGAATGAAGCTGGACACAGACATTCGTCTCCGGCCAGCCCGGGTTCCTATCTCCACAGGCCCTGAGGCGAGCCCTGGATGTTGACGGGTGGTACTACATGGCCAGAGTAACTGGAAAACGTTGCGGCATGGTCTGGTGACTCTTGTCACATTCTGCAACAGCTCGACGCCCATTACATGACGAACCTGTTGCTGACTTGAGGACATGGGCCAGTGAAAACAAGTGCTCAACACAACAGGTAAATTAACTCATTTTTCATCTGTAGATGGTCATTTGAAGCCTACTTTATTCCTGGCCTCGGACAACGAGGTCCTTTTGATATCTTTGCTACCGACTCATGTACAATAAATAACTACAGAGAACAAACAAAACAATTAGTTTTGTGGACCTGGGATATCAGTTCGCTAGCTGCAAGTTGCAGTGGGGGTATTATGTCACAGAGCACAGTGAGTTCTACTAGTATCCATACTGTACCCGAATCGAACACCATCAGTAAGACAGAAGAGAAGAGGAGGCAACCGAGAAAGAACGACACAGTGGCATTTTTAATGATTAAAATAGAATAAAGTAGGTATACTGGGATGGAACTAATGATGTACATGGATCTCTTGGTAAAAAATATTTACCACATGTTTTAGCTCAGACTTTAGCTACTTTTCATCTTTGTCAATTAGATGATGGCCCTGTATGCTTTCAAGAATTCCTCTGATTTGCACATCCCATGATGCTCCTTACTCAATTAGCTGGACGATGTTCCCCATGGTCAGTTTCATGGAATGCAAGACAGAAGGATGTAAATGTCTACCTACTGCTAATGTTTGTAGCTTTTCAAGAACATTTCCTGAACACGTGTAACTCCAGTTCAACACTGCCTTTTTGGGCAGTCACTAATGGATATGGTTTTGGGGTGGAGTAAGCCTGAAGAAGATTTTATCTTCATATTTCTGTATTTTGGTTTCATCTTATGACTCGAGGAATGGACAAACTATGAAGTGGACAATACCATGTTTTCCTGTCATATCAGTAATATTCTTACAGGCTACTTTATCTGTAGATGGCCAGTTTGAGCCTGCTTTATTCCGGGCCTCAGACCACAGAGTCCTTTCTATACCTTTGTTGGAGATTCATGTATAATAAATGCAGATAACAGACCAATTAGTTTTGTGCACCATGGATGTCGGAGAGACTTGAACACATTTCTAAGATCGTGCACACACGATGTAAATGAAATAAGAGGTAAACAGGGCGCCACAAATGGCAAAGAAGGTACGGTCTCCAGCAAGACACAAGACAGCGTAGGAATACTTGAAGAGGGCTTGGAAACATTCAACTCCAACTTAGCAGAGCTGAATGACACATATGTCTCCCTGACATGAAGTCCCCTTTAACGTTGGCAACAGAAAATGTCCATGCTACGCATCATTTCAGACATCCTACAGTCACTCTCCTGGAATATGTGCAGGATTTTGGTAATACAATGAATGAAAGTCTTAAGCGATTGGCTTTCTGGAGCGTCTACTACCATACTCACCCAAAGCCATATTATCCAATCCCAGTCACAAAAATACACCTGTCCGGCCTTCCACTCATGCGCTCCAGAAAGCCGACACAAATGACGGCAACCGACATGGCAGTTATGAGACAATGGGCCGCTGACTATGATAAAGCTGTGCGGCAAAAGACTGCGCCAAGAAACAACTATGCACAAAGCTTGGACGCTGCCTCTCACACTTACAGAAGATGCCAGATGCCTGTCCTTTGGTTGATGACGTGATCTACCCACCCAATGATGAAGAAGAAGTCCAGAATGAACCTCCAACCCATCCACAGAAAAACGACATGGACGCTGAAGCACGGGACCAGGACCCAGACCCTACAGATACCTGGCCAGTTAATGAGGATAAATTCGAGAGCGACGGAGATGCTAAAGAAGAGGACTCCCAAGAAAACCACGCATGGTGATCGACATCGCTGGTAACAAGGTCCGGACAAATCGTGGCCGCCAATCGTCGTCTGCAAGGATACCTATTATTTTTAACAGGAACAATCTAACGTCACAAACTTCAGTCACTGTACAAAGTATGAATCAATATTTCATACAAGGAGCGATTGATGGTTTCAGTAGTACTTTTCTTGGAGCGGCAGGGCACAACACAGCAGCCCAAACACGACGGATGTTCGTGAAGGGCGCAGGACAGTATGGCTTCCCCAGTCGAATCAGAACGGGCGCCGGCACAGAAAACGGACAGGTTGCACACCTAATGACTCAAGTTAGAGGCCCCGCTCACAGAGCTCACATATCTGGAAGGAGTGTTCACGATGCGGAAAAATGCGGGACCATTCCACAAAGACCTTTAAGGACCTCTTTAAGTCATTTAAAGAGGAAGGAATATTAGACCCATCCTTACAAATGGACATATTCGCCTTTCAATTTGTTTTTATTCCCATAATAAGTGCAGCACTAGAAACATACAAAATTCTTTTTTCAATAACAATCCCATTCCAAAACTGGGATATCTCGGTTATCAAGCAAATCGTCACAAACATCAGTTAGAGAACAGTTCAACGGTCAGCAACGAGCAGATATAGATACTTTAGAGCAGGAAAACCATACAGAGGAAGAGCAATTGCTCAATTTATGTAGACGTGGGAACTTGGAACTCAGTGAAAATAACATTGCGGAATTGTTTAGGACAGTTTCTCCATTTGTCCTCGACAACAGAAGGAGGAGAAGTATCTCTTAGCTAGAGGAATTCTCCCGAGTCTCTTTGGAGCGTAACTTGGGAAAAGCCCCTATCCTACTGGACTGGACATCTTGTCAACAGTGGACCATACTTAAATCATGCCATGTATACTTTTTGCATTATCATTTACGAATTAAGATGCTAGCGCTGCTGATTTTGGTTTACCTTGACCTGCTTAGTGTCAGCGGTACCCATGAAGGAAAGAGATACGTAGATTACGGGCGAAGAGGTATCAAGAAAGGATGCGTCAAGCCAACCTCAAGTAAGGATATGCATTTTTGGGCGCTAAAGTGTGCCATCACAAGTCCAGAGTAACGAGGTTGGCAATATTGCAAGCTGCCATTTTGAAGATCAACAACCTGTTGCGCGAATTACAGCGTAAATGAGGATTCAACAAGTTGACTCCGCTTTACAGATAAGGACAACTCCTTATAAACCTTGTTGCTACTGCTGCACTTCGTTGAAAACGAACTAAAAACATAAGCCGTTAGTCTAAAAGAGATAGACCTGCTAGTATTTACTGCTGCACTTCGTTGAAAACGAACTAAAAACATAAGCCGTTAGTCTAAAAGAGATAGACCTGCTAGTATTTAAAACAGACCCCTAAACGTAGCCAGCAATAAAATAGTCACAACCTCATGAAGAGAGGAAAAACCAACTCGTGGGCCGGGGGGGCAGGTTGCGTTCCGACACTCTCACCTGCGTAATGGCTATCACAAAAGGAGGTAGACACATTTTGTGCTGATAATTCCATCGGCCGATGGTGTGCAGCTGGCAAGAGTACACACCGGCCGAGGACGTCAATGTAGATAGCCTGTCGGGGGAAATAGTAGGGGGCAGCTAATCCAGAAATACCACGCTCAAAAAAGGCCACAGATCAGATCTTTTTTCTCTCTAAAAATCAGCCTGTATATTATACAGCTCACTATGTACAGATGACTATTGCAAGCTATTTACAAAATGTGATGTATAAATACTTGACTGATAGATTGACAGACATGTCAGCAGAATGTACAGCAATGTGGTAAATGATAATTACATAACTACAAAACATAATTAAACAAGTATAAGATAAGTTAATAATGGCATTATCGATGTCCAGATCACCAAGCCATACTGGAGGCTGGTAGAGATGAGGGGTGTTCACATTCTCGACCTGTCGTCTCAGTTTAAACAGCCCTGACCAAATTCAAAGAATGGATGCACGATACACGCCCTCTGTATCAACTAACATGCCACCACTTTTCCAGACAACAAGCCCAGCACAAGTCGAACTCTTCCAGTCACAATACGATGAAAACTCTAACATGACCACCATGACCAATCAAACAAAGCTAGTGCATTACTGAACAGACTGTACTTGACTACGCAGTAGCTCTTGCTTCTCCCTGGCGCGCTTGTTCACCGCCAATCCCAAACATAAGAGGCTGGCGCCGGAGCTTTTTGACAGCAGGAAGTTGCAGGACTACACATATGAAGTCATAGACGGCAACCACACCCGCCTGGCCCTGCAAAAGCTGCACAGTTAAGACCCCAACGAAGACATCTACAAATAGCCATGGCCATTGTCTACTGTGATTTGCCAGACAGCTTGGCAAGAGAGTTCGGAATTGACCACAACAAGATCCGCTTAGCCCTGCCACCTTCCGCACCTGACCGTCTGTTCAGTTTCAGGGCCACTGCGTATGCAGAGACCGGCTAGACGGACGAGGCTGACCTCACCACCGTGGAGCCACTACTCATGAAAGACAAGGAGTCACGATGGATAGATGGCCTGATCACGATGTTTTATGTTAAAGGCGTAAGTTTTCTGTTGTTATATTACAAGCTGCTAGGGATATACGGTGTGCCGTGCTCATCCTGACTTATGAAATACTGCTTCGTTAAGAAAGACATTGAAACTATACAATAATCTATAATTTGACATAGGAGAGCAAGGTACATTCTCAAAACCTTAAAAACAACTCACATTACAGAAAATTGCACCCAAAGGGATTCACCGTTTTTGGTTTTCAGGACTGGGTGCTGAAGGAGTGCAGGATTTCCAGGACTTAAGTGGGAATTACACTTGGAAACACAGCAACTCAGCGGTGTATCAGGACCACTTCTGACGCCTTCGCCCCGAGTGGTAACCAACAAGCTGGCCGCATTCAGACATTCAAGGATTTTCTGCATATCATGCATTCCGCTGAAGATGTTGTACAAAAAAAAAAAACATTGTCAAACCGAAAGCATTCCGGGCTTACCGGTTCAACATTGTCTTTGAGGCTGCAGCAGCTACGTACTTCCAAAAGGATGACATTCAGAAAATGCGGATGCATCAGGAGCATGAGAGACAGACCATGAGTAACATGACCGGCCTGGTCTGTAATCTTGTGGGTGAACGAGATGTAGGTAGAATTGCCTAGTTTTTCTGGATAAATTAGCTTTAGACGACTCGAAATCATGGTCACTGCGTTCCAGGCTTCAGTTGAGTGATGATATATTGGATGAAAGCAAGAATGAAGATGTATTTTCTTCAAATAGTGAGATGTTCTAAAGATGTTCTGTTAGGCCACAGCAATGTTATTCTTTGGTTCTCGGAATTTTTGAAAATAAGCTTAAAGTGAAAAAACATGTCGAAAAGAAAGCCAGATGACCAGGTTTACACCTTGGGTGCACTCAGTTTTATGGATAGAATAGTCATAATCAAGTTCTCCTTCTTGCCCTCTGCTATATCATCATTTTAAGAAGTCTGAGAAGCAAGAAATTAAATTGCCTGCCACGTCAGTTGAGTCCACGACCGTTGCGCCAGTTGTGTCTAACCCTGCCATGTCAATTGAGTCCTCGACCGTTGCGCCAGATGTGTCTAACCCTGCCACGTCAGTTGAGTCCTCGACCGTTGCGCCAGATGCGTCTAACCCTGCCACGTCAGTTAAGCCCCCTCCCCCCCCCCCCCCTACTACGCCGGGCGGGGCATCCACGGGCGCAAAGATGTACAGCATCTTCTCACCAGGAAGGAGATGGAATGAACCATTCCATGTCATGGATACCTCAAGTGAGTACTGTATATTGCATTGGTTATGTGCACATAGAGGTCCATGCTGTATTGCATGATATTGTTAATGTGGAACCTTTTGCAATGGTTCTATTTTTGCCCTCACAGCGCAGAAGCAAAACGCTACAAAGATACATTTTGGAAGTCTACTGCAATGGATTTACAGTGTCAATGTACTATGGAATTGTTTCAACCGTGAATTTAAAACATCTCGAAAACCTCATTGTCCCTCCCACCACAAAATGTATTGACTGCGAAATAAATGCAGTTACAATAAATATTTTCTAGTATTGAGGTTCTATCCCACAGATAAACACATTTTTTTTCTATTTTACTACCGTGTAAGGGAAGAGATTATTGGTGGTCTATCCAAAGTACGGGAAAAGAAAGTCATGCTGTTCATCTTATAAGCAAAGTCCCATTCACAGTAAAAAGTCTTTGAAAAGTTATAAAAGGAATATTGAAATATGACCTTTTCTCACCTCTCTTGGGATAAAGTAAACTGAACTTTTTTTATTGTAGAGGCCAGAACACAGAGACAGAGAGAGTACCAAGAGCTCTGGAACGCCACGGCCACAGCAAAGTCATCAAAGGGGCTGTCTCAACAACAAATGATGCGCAAAGTAAACGAAGAATGGGCAGAAAAAAAGGAAGCCATGAAATCGAAGCCGGGCCCCCACCCCCTCCACATTGTACTCCTCTCCTTGATCTTGTGCCTGACCTGAAGAGAAAGGTGAAGGCAGGAAAGGAGGCCAAGGTGGAGAAGGTGCTTCAAAGGGTAGAAAGTGGGAAAGACATCGAAAATGCGGCAGACACCATCAGAAAGAACCACACAGATGGTATAAACACTGCATGTGCGAGAACCCATGTGAACAAAATGTTACGGCTTAAAAATTCAAAAAAAGATAAGGTCATCTTTTACAATGTTCTTTTAAACAGGGTTGAACACGTACGCTTGCCCGATTGCCCGGGGCAAGTGAAAGTGCTACTAGTATTCGGGCAAGTGGATATCCTTCCCCACTTGTCGGATCGGGCAAGTGAGACTTTTCATGCAGTCTGTTTCAAAACAAAGTATTTTCTAACGAAAAGATCACAAAAACACCACACTACTATGTATCTTATCATTAGAAATTACATTTCTCTCAAAATATTCCAAAAGATTATGAATTCAACTAAAAACAGGACAATTTGGCTCATAATCGTCACATAATACATGTCAACAAAAACACATGGCTCTCTCTGTTGGTAAACCTGCTGGCACCAACCTGCTGGCAACAAATCCCATGAAACATGATATCCCTGTGAGCACTATCTCAATGTAGCAACTTCCCTTCTTTCATTGAATAGAAACATTGTGGATATGATACAGGTCTGAGGGTTCCCACAACATTGTAACTAATTGAGTATATACTCCGGATATTCTTAATTTCTGTTCAAGTTCTAAATGTTAATACTGCAAAAGGAATTATTTGATTCTTGAAGGTGTTTGATGCACATGTATGGATTGATATTGACTGATGTTAAAAGACAAATTTCACAACAATGATTCAAAACTGCAATATCATAAGCAGCCTGTTTAGTTGCATTAGACCCACAACACTCTAAACGAAATTTTCCCACCATTTCACAAATACTTATAGTGTATTTTGATTTTTTCTTGTTTTTTTTTAAGAAATGGGGGAAGATTAATAGCCCTCAGTGAACACAGGAATATTGTAGTACTTGATGAATGGAATGATTGACACACAACATTTGTTGAAAACTTGAATGTTGTTCTTTATGTTATATATATTAAGCCTGTGTCTTTACCTTTGAGTTTTTGCCAAAATTCTTTTTCAATATTTTTCCTGTTGCTCCGATTTTATTTCTGTAAAAATTCGAGAAGCAACAACTACAATTGGTGTAAAAAAAGAAGATACGTTGTAACATCATACTTCTTGATCAAGTTTTTGTCAATTCCCATAAATAAAGTCATGACATCAACACAGCTTGGTCTTTTAGTTAAAACTTTGCTATAATGGGTAGTGGCCATGTTCTAAATAGAGATAAGATATCTAATAGGGAGGGAAGGGGTGGGGAAGTGATTTGATTTCGTGGTAGGCTGAAAATGGAGTGTGCGCAGTGGTTTTGAGTTTGCATTTGAAACAGTAATAGCGCTAATGCCACTAGTCACACAATGGAACATCTTTTTGCCTTAGTTAAAGGTCTGTATAGAGTTCAATTCAAAAGCCATGCAAACGTTTACGTCGCATGTGGTCAGAATTTATTGGAAGCCATTTTGGGCGATTGGTCGATCGTAGGCAATTTGTGGTCTAATGATTTCTATCTCGACGACTTCCATGTGTCTTTAAATCCCGATGTGCAAACGATGACCATTGACAGTGTGAAAGGTCAAGTTTTGATTCGGACCTCAGATGGTTTGTGGTCATGTTTCATTCATATGTTGTCGGCACTTTGTTGAAACATCAAAGATGTCCTGATCATGTCATCAAAGATGTCATCAAAGACTTCCTTAACTCCTTGTCATTGCTGTGACTTTCACGGCAGAGTACTGAAGTTGACTACCTGTGTTATAGGCACGTGTCGAAAACCTCATGATTCTCTACATCGATGTATTCCCTCCATTGTTTGTTTTTGGAATAATGTCTGTAACGCGAGAGGGATTATTGACACGCGCTTCAGATTTTATGATATTATGCTGATTTTTTAAACTGGAACACACTAGGGACCGTATTCTAGAGGCCCGAACTCTGCGCCATGAACAATACATTGCGTTGATGACCCTGGCGGAGCAGACAGGTACTGCATACCCTGCCACAAACCAGCATGGGGGTCAGAGCGTTACTCCAAACCCTGGCGACGTCTCAGTTCAGCATGTGGGCAGACAGTAGCTGAAGTTGTGGTAATATTCTTCTCCTTATTTCTCCTTTGAAAATGGACATATAGTTTTGAGTGTGTCTGTATGTCTGTCCGTCCGTGTGTGTATTTGTTTTTTTGTGTTTCCAGATTTCTGTAGTCAGCATAACTCAAGGACCTTTCGATAGATTAAGATGGTATTTGGTATGTGGGTAGGTATTGGTATGTGACCTTCGAACTGCAGCAGAACTCACGTTTTTTGTATGCTATGATATAAATGTTTTGGTGGCAGATAGTTTGTGGGGAAAGGACGAGGTGGTATAGGTTTGCTGGAACTGCAGGGGCATTTTTGTCAAAATCTTCCAATTGTGAGAGGGTACCACACAAATAACTTTGTGGAAGCTCAGTTTCTTGTTTTAAAAGACACTGTCTTAAGAATAGTACAAGAGTACAATGTAGTGGGTCTTATGGAGATGATTACATCAGACTTAGAAAACCACTACAAGACCAAGTTGCTGTAATTAGCAGATGGAAGCTTTGATGGTACCTACAGACGGCGGTTTATGGGAACAGGCAAAGATGGAGCAACAGGATTTCGGATCCCCACAGAAGAGGAACAGAGCACCTGCCTGTCGTTGGTGCAGCAGTTGGACAACAATGTCTTCAGGATTGCAAGTGGATCTAGTCCAGGACAAAGGTACTAGTACTGCAGAGTGTGTGAGAGTATCTGTTCATGATTTTGCAGCTGCAGCAAATTGATGCAGACCTGCACCTTTGCTAACAATTATTCTAAATATTTGCCTAGAAGGGTCTGAATGGGTTGGGCAGGGTGTGCACTATTTATTTACTTAGTTGTAAATGGCTAAATTATTTGTTTACCTGTTTTGCAATTGTACAAAATTTGGTTGTCTTTTTGAGATACCGGTAGCCGACGCTTTAAGAAGACGAGCGAAGACTCGCAGCGGACAGCTCTGAATGAGACGATCAAGGAAGGATGGCCACCCACCAAAGAGCAGTGCAATCCCAGTATCCGTGAATACTGAATGCTAGTACAATATATTAAAGGTGAAGATTCTGCAGACACTGAAGGCTGAAGTCTCTCAGAAAGGAGACAACATAACAACAGAAATCCGTCAGTGTCTGGAGGATTTCGGCATCAAAGGAAAGGTGGAGGTTATGACAACATACAATGCCAAAGCTATGACCACGGCAAGGATTCGGTTGTCTCTCAACTGTTTCGCACACACTCTCAATCTGTCAACACAAAAGGTCATGAGTCACAAAGGCAACTTCACCCATATCCACTCATTGGCAGTGGTTATTAGGGAAGCGGACATGTTAATTTTTTCTCCTGGCAGGGCATTCAGTGCCTTTCCTGCTTTTGACTGGAATCTTTTTGCAAACATCAAGTATGACAAACTATGGGACTGGATAAAAGACAGGCTGAAACTGTTGGCCCCAAGATTCTTTCAAATAGATACTTAAGTTGTAATTATGGTGATACGGTGATGACGGACTTACAACTCCATGCTCTTCAACTGTCCTCTGTAATATGAATGAGTTATATTATGTTACTGGATACGTAACTATACTCATATTTCTGTTTCTGACATCTCGCGTGTTTTGCAGGCGCCCAGCACTGCTTTGTGGCAGTGAAGCAAGTTGGAAATTCTAACCTTGCCCGCGCAGACCTGTTGCAGGAGGCGGACTTTCTGGCTAGGGTGTGCCACTGTCCCATGTGTACGTACATTTTTTGTTTCTATAAGAAAAGTGTAATCTACTGGTAAATAAATCAAAATGAAGAGAGCATTCTAACCTTAGGCTAACATTTATATTTTATAGGAGGGTGCAGATGCATGGGTAAATGCGGAACGCAAGTTGCGGTGAAAGGCCTCAACAACACCTGCTATGCTCTGGTCCTCAAGGTCGACCAAGAATACAAGAGGGGTAACATTAAAGGCCAGCCGAGTAAGAGGTTGGAGTTGACGCATGCCCTGTTCCAGTGCCTCAAAGGCAAGGCCCCGGACAAGCAACATTTCTGGCTCCAACGCTTGCTGGAGGGAACCACGACGGTGTTAGAAATTAAGAGGACTAAGACCCAAGCGGACCAAATGGCGACCGACGATCACAGCAAGAGATCCCACGGCAAGTTATACAGCTTACTTGAAGTAACAAGTGACGCAACGGAAGACAAAATCATCTCCGCATACAAAGAAGAAGTGAAGAAACACGAGGTTACTGTCAACACTACCAAGGACAAGCGCCTTCCGACTGAGGCAGCTAGGTAAGCAATGCTTTCATGTTCTGTCAGACAGAACGAGTTGACAGTTGAACGAGTCTTACGCACGCACAGAGTAGCATTCTTCCTGAGTTCCAATCGCCCCTGCCTTCAAACATACATGCATACTAGTCCCATCTGAAAGGAAAAGCTCTGCGTCAACCCAATCCACTTGTCCTACGAGGAGAGAGAGTGTAGTGAATCAGCAGAGGAAGCACTGCCAAGAAAGAGAGAAACGTTGCAAAGGACATTCAGGGAGTGGCGATTGTGGCTATGGCGCCATGGGGCACAATGGCAAGTATGGAACATACACTATGTAATGTAACAGCACAGTTAGTTCACTTTCAGTTGCAGCAGTCCTTTCAATCTGGCAGCTGCGACGCAATGGAACTAGATGGGGCAAGGCGCTGTTTTTCATTTCTATCTGCAGCAGGGTTGAAAGTTTCTACATTCATCACAGACAGGCACAAGGGCATCTGTAAATGCACTAGAGAAGAGCAGAAATACTACACATTTCTTCGACTTGTGGCACATGTTTAAAACTGACACTGGTGCACCTATGCACATTTCATTCTATTGTAATATCATCTTTATGACTTGTGTGTGCTTTTAAAAGCCTGGCCCAAGACAAGCTGCCTGCGGCTTTGCTGAGGACGGAGAGACTTATCGATGTCAGAAGGCTTCCTTCAGAGGCTCAGCTGCCTGGAAGGCTTCCACTCCACCCTCAACCACTGGCATCCGAAGATGATTCACTACTCCTGGTTGGAGAGCTACTGTAGGTAATCTTTTCGATTCTGTCATTTACCAGCCAGCAAACAATGTCGTTTTCAAGAAGTGCTACTGCACAAGTTGATTAGTTAATTCTAAAGTACATTGTGTATCAGGCACATTTTAGCTGCGTCACACTGATATCCCCACTCTCTGGTCTAAGCTGTTCAGGTTATCTCCTTTTCTATTGCTTTCTGACTCAGTACTTCATTACTCAACTTAGTGCTTTGTAATACCAGTAAAGGGCAATGTTGATTAACGTAGAATACAGTAGGTATATTCCCACATGTTCTTGAATGTTAACAGTATGTTTGTGAATGAGAAATATGGAACTTTTATTTTCACACTACATAGAACTGAGGTCGACTTCAGCCAGATTGACACAAGTGGAAGGAACGCCAGTGATCCAAAACAGTGGCATTATGTTGAATCTTCACAGAACCCCGCAGACCGGAAGATTCGCCTAGTTAGTTAGATTGGTAAGCCAGCTTGTGTATGTTCTGTTATAATCTTGATTTAGTTCGTTTTGTTATTGTTATTAATTAGACTAATATGTTACCTTTATAATTATAAGTTGAGTCGTGAGTGGGAACATCCAACTGAGCCAAGCTCAAGTCGGATATTCAGGAAGAGCAAGTTGAGATGTAAAAATCCTCAGTGTACCCCAAGCTTTCCACTGAGGGAAATTCAACATCATATTGTAGATTTGTGTTGCCAGTTCGATTGGGCATACTATCGATCCCAGCATTGTATAATGATTAAAGGTGGAAATTCTGTTAAACAAGATTTATCTTGTTTCATTTATATCAATCTCTAGAACATCTGAGAAATCCCTTCAGTTCATTTCTTTACCTCTGGCGCATGCCTACTTAAAAAGGATGTAAATTAACTATCGTACAATTTCGAAGCGGCCACACCAAAAGCGGCGAACAAAGGATGCCAACGAGCCTATGTCATACAGCTGACATTGGCACTGAGTCTGATTGCAAGATCGACAAATGTACGGGTACGTGTTGGTTCACTACATGACCATTTCTGTCTGCTACACATTTTTCATGAATATAAGCAAACGATCACACACTGTTTTCTCATGTAATTTTTTATGCCACGGGATGCTGAGCAACACGCAAACTACAAAGTAGCTGCCAGAAAGTGGGCTGAGAATCTCCGTGACACCACCTATGTGGAGGATTGTACACCCTACATACACTGTAAGTTAATAATATACTAAACATCTTTATAAATGGTGAGAAAAACATGCATTGCAAAGAAATTGTTAGTCCTGTGTAAAACATATGAAAAACTTAAAAAAGATCTCCAGAGTAAATATTTGAGTACTGTACAAATAGTCAGGTATCCGTAACAACACAGAAAACGCACTTTATGCCCGCACACCATTTCGTTGGTATAGGGTTCAAAATTATTTTCCTTTGCTCAGCATTACAGAATGAGATACCATTTGACCTGGTTGAGCAATCGGTCACATTTGCAACTCGCCACAAAATTTACTTAACAAAAGTAACTTAACTGAGAGAAATTGATCAAAACGGAGTGGATATACTCAAGAATGGGAGCAGTGTTGCCACTGCTGTGACAGTTTAACTTACAGGTTATTGAAGCGCACTGTTGTGTGATGTACGATAGATGCCAAAATAGTCAAAGTCCTATTTGTCAGAACGACAGTGCGACGCTGCATTTCCTTACAGGAAAATGCATCTAATAATGACTATTTTTGGACAACCTTGTCCACTAAAATTGTAAAATTCTTGCAACATACACTACGGCAACAAACAACTAACTCTTCCAAGCCCTGCTGTGTCCGTCTGTTTATGCAGTTTTGTCAGACGGCCATAACAACGAAGTCGTTCAAGACCTCTTCAAGCGGTGATAAAGTCAAAGGTATCCAGAGTGCTTGACTTTGATTTGCCGAGCCCTGTGGGAGGATAATCAAAATGGAGCCAGCTCAAGGTGGAGTAACAAATTGCTAGGACAACTATTCTAAAAACGACAGCTCGACCCAAAAGTTCCATCTGGAGATGTTGAGAGGATCATGGCAGCCTTCTCTAGTGAGTCTTGCAAGGAGTTGGCAGAGGTTCTCTGTGAGCCTGAAATAATCACATCGTTTACCTCAACCATGTCTGATCGATGCGCAACCAATCCTCTCTTCAATAAACATCTGGAGGAAATACGCCGGGAGCTTCTGCCTGCTGTCGAAAAAGAGTGGGAGACACTAGCTGATGACGTGAAAGATGAACTGGGTAGCATGTGCAACTACTTCTGTAAAATGCACTTGCTCGTAAACTTCGCAACAGAGGCTAATTCCACACTCAAGATTTTTGAGGATGCGGTTTCAGAGGGGACAAATCTATTTGTCTTTTCACAGCAGGGAGAGTCATTAGGGCTGCTTGTAGTGAGAAATCCTGTGGAGAGAGTACATTCCGTGGAGACCCAGGTACTCAAACATAAGAATTTTTTTTGCACCACAGATGAAGACCGCAATAGTCTGCAACACTTAGAAAATATGGAAGGCGTTTGTGAGCGTGTGATGGAAATACTTAGAACAGCATTTTACAATGGCTCTCCACTGCAGTGTTTCAGAGGCGTAAAAGACAGCCAGTATTGTCTTCAATGATGAGAAAAACTTGAAACATTTCCTGTTCCTTAATGAATTAAACAAACTATGTTGTGACTTAGAGTACAAACCAGTCCAGAATGACATCCTTAGGGAGCTTGTGTCATTATGGGGCGTTGATAAAGACTATGTGGAATTGTATCTGGACGACTATAAAGTACTTCGCAACGAATCCGGCCCTGAAGGAGACAATAAAACAACTGCCTGGCTTAATAAATATACTACAGCAATTTACAGGGTAGATGACAACTGGATTAACAATGATAATCATGAGAGATTTGAGAGGGAGCCATTACCTGATTACATTAGATGGCTTGTGACAGGTGGCGAAATACATTATATGCCCTATGAAAAAATGACAAAATTACCACGTGGCGAGTGGGATGAAACCTCAGGTCTTTTTCTACCAAGTCGGGTGTTAGACTTGATGTATAGAGCTTTATGGATCTGCTGATAGGTTTGCCTTGTTGGCATTTGTTTCACCAGAAGAATTAGATAAGTATTACTCACACCAAAAGGATCAACTGAAAAAAGTCTATGACCAGGATAAAAAGAAAGGAGAGTGGTCAAACCATGAACTGTACAAGAAATTTACTGTAAAAGACCTTAGGAAAAAATGTTCAGAGGCAAATATTCAATGCAAAGGAGCCACTAAGGCAGCACTCGTTGAAATGCTAGATAAAAAAATGGAGGCTGAGGGCCAAAACTGTGTTACACCAGATATCAGCTATGATGGAAACTTAGGGAATGTGCCGGGTACCATTAGAGCCCTTCAGAAATTGTCATCATTTTATCTTCGGGATGTGCTAAAGACTGAAAGTTGTTGCATTGGTGGATCTAAAGGATGGAAGGCCTCAGTCTAGATAATTGATGACCTAGAAAGAAGTATGCAAGAGATGATAGAAAAAGAGAATTGTAAACAGAAAGAGAAAGAAAAAGGGAGAAAAAGATAATTTTTTCAATAAGCGTAGGGCAAGGTCTTCCTATAGGAAAGATGCAGACAATGGCCCAGAAAAGAGTACACATATTCCTCATGAAATGTATTTCCAGATAGGTGCTAGAGTAAAGGTTAAGTGGTCGAGTGAGGAACTAGGACTTAGTGGGTGGCGTCCTCGTTGGTATGTTGCAGAAGATACTGATGAAATAGAAGTAATATATGATGAGTAGACCTGATCATCTATATACAATTGATGTAAGTACCTGGGTGTCCAGAGGGAAACTAGAACTTTGCAACCCTGTATTCAGATAAAGATGTGTTCAGAACTGACTATAATGTGTTGACAATTCAACCGAGAATAGAGGAAAGATCAATTTGGCACTGTGCTAAAGGATTTCTGCAAACTGATATCTAGATAATAATGATTAGATTATGAGCTGCCATGACTCAACATTTTTTCGGCCACTCAGATCTCCAGCCAGCTTTCTCCAGGGATAAATCGATAGTGTTAATCAACAGCATTTGTACTCCGTTTACTGCGCCTTTTTTTCTTTTGTTTCAGGAAAAAATTATTATGAGCTGGCATAAAAGAGAATGAAGACATCTGACGTGATGGGATGAATCATTTTCAGATGAAGGAACAGTCAACAGAAAATGATCTGTAGATGCATCCGTAATGATATCAACAGCAACTACAATGTGACCCAATCATCACACCTCAAGCTACATAATTGTACTGATAGGTAACTGAGAGGAAAGATTATGTGTATATGGTGGAAACCCTCATTTAAGAAGGCACACAGCAAACAGGTCTGAATGTTACTATTTATGTTGCGCTATGGATTCTGTACCAAAATACTTTTGTTCCTATGTAAAATAAAGGTGAGAAATGGTGATATCTAATTGTCAATGTGGTATGATAGACAGTTTTATCATACAGTGAACCATCTATGCATATGGTAAGTATAACTGTGTCATGCATTCATCTTAATTTTGTCACCTTGCAATAAACACATGTATTAACGTATCTCGAAGTTAAGATAATGTTATTAAAAATCCTGAGATTGTATGGTTGACTGTTGAGGAGAAGACTGTGTAGTTGGTAAGATATGCATATAGATATATATGATATACTGATTTGTAAATACAGGGATATACTGATTTGCAAATAAGATTCATTTGTAAATAAAATTCACCAATCAATGAAGGACTCTTGACTCTTAAACGTTTTGATCTAAGGAAATTCTCACAGAAGGTACTCTAGAATAGCACGATGTCCTGTATGTTCGTAAGCCTAGCTACGCCGGGTGGATGCTTCGTACGCCTGCGGGTAACGATTCCACTTTGGTATGCTATATTGTATTGTTTTGTTTTGTTGAGCACCACTTCCAACTCCGGCCGCACTTACCCGTGCACCCTGGGTATGATGCCCCATAGTGGGTTTTTCCCAGTATATCTAAGACTAAGAAGCAACCAAGAGGCAAAGCTGACCATACTTACAACAGGACGAAGGGAGAGGGACCAGCTTCCATATCAGACTCTGATGGTTGGACTACTGACTGACTTTTCTGAGACTGATGGAGAAGAAACAGACTGACTTTCTTACCTTAACCTTCAAAAATCACATTTTATTGCCCCATTAATTGTTTCTTCAATAGTAAATACAGCGCTTTGGTAAGTCGAAATAAAACAAAACTACAATTCTCTAGTGCATAATGATGAAATCTATCAACTCGGTTTCGCGCCAAGGAAAATTTACTAAAACCGATAGTTATAACAAAATTATTGATTTTTAATTAGACAAAAAACCATGCCTCGTATCTGCAGATTAGAACCCGGAAGGCGTTGGCGCGACACTACGTTTGAGGATTGAAGTGTTTTCTTCAAGATTAGCCAAATAAATGTAATGAGTTACCCTCCGCCATTAGTAATCATAGAAAAACATGAGGTCATAACGGCCATAAAGATGCTCCTGGGCTGCCAAAGACGCATTTGGGGCTGCAAAACGCGCCGAAACTTAGTCAAACTCAGCCTGGCATATTGACCTGTTGTGACCCCAAATTAGCTGGTGAAATCTCGTATAAAAAAAGAAGCATCAGAAAAAACTGTTCGGGGGAGTCCAGGTGGGTCGACGTACAGAACAGACACTGTAAGACCAAAACTGAAAGCCATGGGTATGGATGTCGACGACAGCGACACACTTGTGTCTTCAAGGTCACAAGAAGCGGAAAGCACTGTCCCGTCCTCACGCAGACTTTCCTTCTCGAAATCCGAGAAAGAAAGATTGAATTCCGAGAAAGAAACACAGAAGCGGGAGTCCATTTTGTTCGAAGAGGGTTACTATGTCAGGTTCAGACGTTTGCTGACAATGTGAACTCTAACATTAAGTGTCGCTCAAAGGGATGCAATGGAAGTTTGGTTCCCCTACAGTTTGCTAAGTTAGGTTTGTGCTCAATTCATTCATGATGATGTAACCACTCCCATACAAAATGTGCAGTACAAGTCTTACCTTTTCATTTTCAGGGTGACCATTCAAAATGCCACCATACTGCCAGGTGTCAAGTGGAGGGTGCGGACTATGTCCGTACAGGCAGCCCATCACCAACCCAGGTGCGAAAAGAAGCTGCTAGACTTTTTACACAAGACCGTGGTATACAAGAAGGCGGAGAACTACAATGTACATTCACGTAAGCCAAGCTAGTAATAAATTGTCAGCTTACATGTACTGTAAGCAATAGAAATCTAAGGAATGTGCTGTAAAACACATTGATGCTTGTAGTCATGTTATGAATCATTCATATATAGCCAAGGGAAAATAAAATAAAAACACCACATATAAAAACAAATTTCATGGAGATTTGGGGTAAGACTCTTGTTTGCCGAGTAAGTGTTTTCAACATCAAATCCCGTAGAAACAGCCCTGCAGACTCTCTGTGCACTTACAGGCATAGTGGGTTCCATTGCCGAAGTTAACTTAAAGGACACTGCCATCAGAAATAAGGCTAAGCTGGGCCTACAATCCCTCCTAGAGGTACATTGTACTTTTTACTTTCGCTAGTAGATTAGCTTAATGTGTTTGTTTATGTGATTGTGTGTACCTATACTTGAGAAGGCTATGTTTAATTGATATTCGGTGTGTGAATAGCCTAGGTGATGATGCGACCTCAAAGTGATTAAAGATTTTGGGCCCCCTACCTGTAGGCAGGCCCCGGGTCATTCCTCAGGAAAGGCTTGTTAAAGTTATGTAGAATAAATATTCACCCGCAATCTTCTTTCTTGGGTTGATAATACAATGCCATCTAAGTATAATACAACACAAAAGTGTAAAGACTTTGAAAACGACCTGAGTAAAAATTATACTATCGTTTGCCGTTGCAGTGTTTTCAACATCAAATCACGTAGAAACAGCCCTGTAGACTCTCTGTGCACTTCCAGGAATAGTAGGTTCCATTGCTGAAGTTAACTTGGAGGACACTGCCATCAGAAATAAGGATAGGCTGGGCCTACAATCTCTCCTAGAGGTACAGTGTACTTTTTACTTTCGCTAGTAGATTAGCTTAATGTTTTGGTAGGGCAAAATGTGATTAAAGATTTTGGGCCCCCTACCTGTAGGCAGGCCCCGGGTCATTCCTCGCGAAAGACTTATGAAGAATGAATATGATCACAGGGGAATGAATATTAACCTGCAATTTTCTTTTTGGGGTTGATAATACAATGCCATCTTTTTGTGAAAACCTGAGTATAATACAACACAAAAGTGTTAAGACTGTGTTGGTTGTCAGTTTAACTTTGAAGAAAAAAAGCTACTTAAAAAAGGCATTTCATTGCTGTCATACAGGGGTGTGCCTTATTATAAACACCTGATCTGTACTCATGTGAACTTTTCTGGATCTTATATTATAATATTACACGGGTAAAGGATTTTAAGTGATGCTCTTGATACATTGTCTAGGATTTGATTATGAATACAATAATATGCAGCAAGTCTTAAACATTTACCAGTTTTGGCATATTTCTCCGCTCATTTCCAAACAAATATCCCTTGTGTCAACAGATAATGAGGTTTGGTATTGACCTATCTACTGACCATTTTGTCAAGAAATCTGCATTGTTTTTATATTATGATCATATGTGATTGGATACACAATGTAATAATAGTAACACTGTGTTGGTATTGCACTTATTCTCACTGAAAGTACTGTCAGTAGAAAATGCATGACTTGAATCGTATTTGTATTGCAATTATACTGGGTGGTTAAATGAAAATTCCCCAACACTTCCAGTTCATCTTGAAATATCTGATTACTGTAAATACCTCCATGGGTTACAATGAGTTTTCCATCAACTGTGTACTACAGTTCAGTAGAGTGATGTGTGGTAATATGTAGGGTGATCATTATTTCCCATGGGCAGTGAGTTTTAACAAAATCTTAATGCAGGGAGCTAACTCCATCGAATATTTGCCGCATCGTGATGGACTTTGAAGTTGGTCTGATTACAGCGAACGAAACGGAGTTCCGAGGTGCAAGCATCCGCATGTGGAATGTCTTTGGCAGGGACAACGACGCTCGGACCAACAATCACGTTTAAGGTAACTTTTATTGTATTCCCCAATAAGGTTGTGTATTTGGTGCCGTTTGTATTGATCGATGTAGGTATGTATCTTTGGAACAAGTTTGGCACCATCACATCAGGGTATGGATCATCCAAGAGGGTATGGATGAATCGTTATGACATTTGTCTATCAAAGAAAGGATTAGAATTTGGACCCCTGGCGGTTTTCCTTCGCACTGGATCAGATTTTGCGGTTTTGATATCTCGTGTTCTGGACCTGGGTTACGATTTTTGAGTAGCATATATATCTCTTGGCATAGTGGTAAAGGTTTGGGCTGCTTTTTGGAACAGCAAGCGACATTTCCCTGTCATACTTGCCTGCCTGCCTACATGCTCAAGCCAGAGACTGGCCCCTTGCTTCCTAGGAGGCTCTTCCAGGCAGTCCTGTGACAGTGCGACCTGTCATACTTAAATTAAACAGTTTAAACTTGTTTCAGATGTAAAATCTAACGATGATGTTATGTGCTAGCATTGTTTACAAAATGAAGAAAAACCCTTATGCGTTTAATATTCGTTGTTCCTTATTAGGCTTCCACCAGAGATGGAATAACATCATCGGGCGCAGGCATCCAGTCCTCTGGCACTTCATGAGGAAGATGAAGGACGAACAGCGCTTGGTGGAGGTGAAACTGGCCAGTGCCCGCCGAGATTTTCCTAAGACACTGACGATCAAAGGCAAGTTAATAACCATGTTTTTGGTTCATTAAGTTCAGTTGTCCTTTCTTCATGATGTCAGAATACATTCAATTTTCTGCACAGACTTAGAACAGACCAGGGCTTTGGAATTAGTCCGTACCAGTTAATCTCCAAGCAGAGCCATTTTCTTTATGTTTGAACAGCAGACATGGAGGAAACGTGGCAATATATAAAGCCCGACAAAATCGCCTAAATTGGCTAAAAACACGTCAAAAAATTAGCCGGAGCCGAACCTATGCTTAGTGGGTATTCCCAGGTGAACAGGCCGTCAGGAGACATAGTAACTGTACCTTTCTCTACTCCCCAATCAGAGGTTTGTTGGGAAGATTGTGACCTAATCATATGCGGCCATGTTTTCTTTCCACCGACGCGGGCTATTCGAGCGCATCGAATGATGATATGCGTCTCCTGCACTGGCAGGAGAGCGGGATGGTAGCATGCGTACCTGTTTTAACAACGAAGCCTAAGACCCGATTTTCTTGTTGGTTTGTAGGAAGATGAACTGGAGCTACACCTGAGAGATCCTGAGACGGTTGAGGCGGGTCTGTCAGGACCCAATCATCCACCTTAGTCCTAGACCCCGCGAAACTTCAAACGGCCCTGCACCGGGTGGTGAAGGCAGCCAAGGCGGGGGAGTCAGAAGACGAAGTAAGGTTCTGTACTACAATCACATGGAGAGCAAAACTACTTTCAGTCAGAAGACGAAGTAACCACGCTTCAGAGAGATCAAAGGCCTCCACCTGACGCTCGCCGCCAGCGCGGGCGATCATCTGAAGAACGGTATTGACGAAAGAAGAGCAGCGCTTTGAGGAGGAGGCCGAAAAGGCACGGGGATCGATTGGGGGCCACGGGAGGGGCCAACCGACGACCCCCGGGGCACTGCTAGCTAGATACCACCACGTGGCCCCGGGTGTACCAACCAGCGCCACAGGCCTTCACCTTTGGTGGGGCGCCCGGACACCGCCAGGGCAGGAGGCAACCAAGGGGACGACCCATGAGATTTGGCGCCCGAACCCCAGGGGGGATGGCCAGGTCAGAGGGCGGTGCTACAACTGCAACCAGGTGGGCCATCACGAGAAGAATTGCCACCTCCCCCAGAGAAGCAAGTTCTGATACGGTTGAGTTAGAACAAACCACGCCACAGTGGCGCAGAACGCTACATCTCCCAGTTGCTCCTAGTACACACCCACACGGTGGCACGAGATATATATGTTATAGTCTCTGAAAAGAAAAACACATTGGGTACAACCGTCCAACATACTGAGTGTGTTTGGATTGGTACCACTCATTTCCAGTGCGGTCACAACTCACAAGCATTAAGAGATGGAAGTGATGTTTTTGTGTTATCAAAATGCAGATAATGGTCACCTGTATGTTAAGCTGACAGTGAGTCCCTCGCACTACCTGTGCTAAAAATTCAGTACAAGTCATGTACATGTACTCGCCTGACCAGAAACTGGGAATAAATTTTGTTTGATGATGTTTGCGCAAAGTATTGCTCTCATGTCTGTACTTGACTTTTCAAAAGATACACACGTCGTTTCTTCATACATACAGATTACAACAAAATGACTTAAAAGGTATAAAGTACATGAGTAATTAGTTTATGTTCTTGTCATCTCAATCAATTTCTTTACTTTTACTGGTTCGTTCTTCTACAAGAACCTCTTTTACAAAGCATGACATGTCAATAATTAGTATAGTCATGCCACTTCTTATGCAAAGTAAAACACATGTGATAAAATAATTTTTTTTTTCATTTACATCTGGCAACTCAATTCATTTAGCAACGGGGCCTGACTTCACCTTATTATTCTACAGAGCACGACATGTTAATAGTTAGTCATGCCACTTCTTATGCAAAGTAAAACACAAATGTGATAAAACAATTGTTTTTCATTTACATCTGGCAACTAAATTCATTTAGCAACGGGGCCTGAATTCACCTTATTATTCTACGGAGCACGAAAACAAAACTCCTAACTATACATCTGTAACTTTATCAATGCTTATCCATGTTTCGTGTGTGCAGGGACTTCACCGTGCTACTCCATGCACGTACTACAACTACAGCCTGGAGCTGGTGTCCATCATCAGTAGGCCTACCCGTCCGGGGACGACGAGGACTGGGCCCTTCTCAACCTGGCCAACCGCCCCACCGCTGATGTAGGGGTTGACGATCTCTTCGAGGACAAGCCATGAAGAGGCTCCCCACCCCGGCATAACCTTACCAGTAGCGAAGTTTTAGTTGGTCCTAAGAAGTCCGAGAGGTCATGCCGATGTATTAGTTAGTCTAAGAATAGAGTACCATACACTGTACCATATTCTCGCCTTTACACTTCAACATTCCAGTAACAACATCATCTCATATGCATGTACAATCACAAATCTATTTATATAAAACAAAAACTATTTATGTAAAACTCTGTATGGAAAACTTTATAACTATATATATTATGGAATAAACTTGAGCACCCTACATTTCCGGACTTAGTGCTTCGGCTAAAGGGGCATGGACGAGCACCGGAGGCTGCAGGTAGAGCAGTACAAGTTCGGGGGTGACGTCAACGGAAGGTACATGCAGTACACAGGGAGGATCAGCAAAAACGTGCAGGACGGACTGAATCATAGGCCGGTGGAAGTGAAGTCCATTAAACAACAGGCAAACAACACCAACCCAAGGTGCGCTGTGAATCTCTTCGAGGCGTACATAAACTTTCTGCCTGAAAAACATGTTAGCTTTTACGTGGGGCATCACTGGATCCGGCCAGGATCAGTTATGACCTTAATACACGGAATCTGATTTCATGCAAATGTCATGCCATTTGTGATTTGTAACATGGTCTTACATAACCCATACATATCAATGTACATTTTCACTTCACAGGCGGGCCAGCCCCCAATGCTATTGGGGGGTATCGAGCATGGAGTCGTAATCTATCCCTACCTCCTAACCAAGAAGAGGCACAAGTCAATAACCTCTCAGCAGTTCTTCAAGGAGCTGATGAGCTTGTATTTCTCCGATGAAGAACTGTTCAGGGGTAACCTGATGGGAGGAGGGAGACATGAGGCCCTCAACCCCGCCATCACGGGTGCTATTCTTGGTACGAACTTTTATTGCTACATCTTTAGTGTTAGTTCTATGGCATAGTGAATCTGACGATTTGTGTACGATAACTGTAGATGATGCAGAACGGTTAGTTGTGTGGACCTGGGACTTCACTTCGCTACCTACATGTACAACTAGCAGTGAAGACATTTAGTCACAAGCTTCCCAGAGTACCATGTGTTTCAGTAGTGTTCATGCTGTTCCAGAGTCTGAGTACATATATATCAGACTCTGATAGTGACTCTGATACATGTAGTTATGAGGCAGACTCAGATGAGGACAGTTTTGACCCCCATGAGCTATCATTTGAAGTCATGGGGGTCGCTTAACGCCAACGTTATCAAGAGGTGTAGGAGGATGCGCATATTGCCATGACAGAACATAACAAAACTCCCGAAGCAGATATTATTCCCGAACCTGACAATCCATATGATCCACATGCTACAACTGTCCGGATATACACAGACAAAGGTGCAGAGAGGGTGGGCTATATACAGCAGGGCCATATTTTCATCCAATACAAACAGGCTGGCAGGTGTGAAAATTGGCAAAATTGCATTTCGAACAACGTGGTACCACCCAGGATTGTACATGAAACTTCAGATTCAAAAGCTTGGGAAGTGGGAAGAGGTTTGTATTGCTACTGTTAGCCTAAGAATAGACCTCTTTCCAGTTACGGCGGCCATTTTGAATTCCCAGAGGTCAGCTCGGGGTCATGCACCAAAACGAGGCAGTCCCTGACTCAGCTCCTACTATAACCCTGGGTAATGCCAGTTATACCATCTTTGGTTGTACATTTCGCCCCTCTAAGATGAAATAATCTAATATATGTGCCTTTCATATGTAGAAAATATTGTTGTGGACATTTTGACTTATTTTTGGCTAAATTTTTATTCGTTTTCCACAGTTTTTGATGGGTAACTTAAGGACAGTGTCTACATTTGTATATCCTCCTTAATATCTTTTTACTAGTAGGTTTAATACAAGACATGGAAAGACTAGCTGCAGACTGGCATCCTTGTGGGTAAAAACTTAGAAGACAATTGGCAGTTGTTCCGACAATTTCTAGATGCCAGGATCCGTTCTGCAAACAAAGCTGTATGGGGTGATTGGGGTCCAATGCAGAACTCAGTGCAGTGGGAAAGGTGGGGTACAGACTGGTTGCGTTCTTTGTATATTTGTATGTCAGTTTGCTCCAATGATAGTTTTGGTAGCATACACTTCCACAAGTTGAGTCCAGATAATTGTGGGCTGAAATTTAGCAGATCTATCCTGTGATTTTGATGATTTCTCAATGCTAAGATCGGCATGGCAAAGAAAGGCTATACCCGTAAATGTTCTCGCCAGTGGGACAGGGATCGACCCCAGTCTCTACCAAACTAACTACGCTGGCAACTAGTGATGGGGACGCATATGTGATTTACCCCGCCTTCCCCACTGAGTTCTGCATTGGACCGGACCGGTCGACCCCATAGAGCTAGTGTGCAGACCGGATCTTGGTATCTAGAAATTGTCGTAACAACTGCCAATTGTCTTCTAATTTTTTACCCACAAGAATGCCAGTCTGCAGCTAGTCTTTCCAGGTCTTGTATTAATCCTACTACATGTAGTTAAGATATTAAGGAGGATACATGGTAGAGACTGTCCTTACGTTACCCATCAAAAACTGTGGAAAACGAATAAAAATTTAGCCAAAAATAAGTCAAAATGTCCACAACAATATTTTCTACATATGAAAGGCACATATATTAGATTATTTCATCTTAGAGGGGCGAAATGTACAACCGGAGATGGTATAACTGGCATTACCCAGGGTTATAGTAGGATCTGAGTCAGGGACTGCCTCGTTTTGGTGCATGACCCCGAGCTGACCCCTGGGAATTCAAAATGGCCGCCGTAACTGGAAAGAGGTCTATTGCTGTGTAGATAAAGTTATGGACTGACTTAACATTCAAATGGATTCATGATAGCATGCCTATATACTTTCTGCAGGTTTTTTTTGTACTCTGTTCCTTTACAAAGCTATCTTGTAAGTGGCCGATCAGTGTTCGTCAGGATCACAAGCTTTTTAAAGTGCTTATTATATAAGTCATCTTGGGTCATGTGCTTAATGCGGAGATACTACTACCGATCAGAGAAAGACAGAAGAATTGTATAAGACTGGTTGGAGGAAAGAATTAATACTTGATTCATCGAAAATGAAAGATACGATGTGAATGAAATAAAGACCATGTGGAACAACTATGAACCTAATGTAATAATGACAGTCAACAATCTCGTTGCCAGCCGTCTAAAGGAAACATTGCCGCCTGCATGCTCTAAAAGGCACGAGCTCAAAACATGACAGGGACATTGCAAAGGGTACGATGTGCACTGATACTAGCAAGGTTTGTATTGGCGAGAGCCTTGTTAAGACTAAAGAACCAAAGGGATCTTGAAATTGCTGGCTATGGTCACAGTAAGAAATGACATGTCAAACATGCAACAATATCAATTTTACCTAAGAGAAAGAGAAAGATTCTGAAACATTCATAGCGACAACATTCAAACGGTAGCGGAAGAAAATTAAAGACAAACTCATTCCCGGAATTGTCCGACATTATATAGAAAAGTGTTGTCAGTTTCTGTAAATTAACCAAAGAAAATTTACAGAAACTGACAACACTACTACTATGATGCAATTCATGGTCGTCCATTTAAGAACTTGCTTGACCTGGTGATGTGCCTTGATCATCAAAAGGAGAGCACCCAGTCAATGTTTGCATATGTGATTGTATCAGTTGAGGAGATGTTTAAAGAAAAGACAGTTGACAAAAAAGAGGGACGGGGGTGATCACGAGAAAGGATCTTACCTCCCACATTGGTAAAATTGTGGCAATAGCAGGAGATAGGGAAACTAAGGCCAGATGGAGATTGTCACATTTGAGGTCAATATCCCATCATCCCGTGATGCTGACAAGGTGCTCATGATGCTTGTTACTATCATACACAGACATGTGACCAAAGTCAGTCATCTTGTTTCAGATGTGATGGAGGTGATATTGGTACAGATGCAACCAAACATAAGACAGTATAATGCATCCAAAGGTAACTGTGGAAAAGTGAGGTACCTCATAGGGTGGGCAGTTTGCCGGGTCCTCATAATTCAGGGTCAAAGATGAAAGTGCTCAACGACACAAATTCACGGGGATCAAAGCAAGGGAAGCTGAGGCCCAAATTGAAGAACTTCAGACACTTAAGGCCATCTGCTGTTAGATGAGGGCAGATCAGACAAACGCCAAGCTGGAATCTGTGACCGTCGAGGAGAACGGAGATCCCTCGGCAGACCCTCACCTCACAGCAATGGATGCCAGGGTAAGAGCGTTTTGATTCATTTAGCGGCATATTTTAGTGTGACTAACTAGTGTTAGTCAAACTATCTATCATCTCCTGCTAACAGCTTTTGCTCCAGAAAGTGGCTTGTTGTAGCTATGGATGGACTGCTGATAGGCATAACCGGAAACATAACAAAGAACACAATTTACTGTACTCCTTGCAAGGCGACCTTTGCGTCCCTCCAGTTGTTCCAAATCCATGTAGAAGAGAAACATGTACGTGAAGCCATCCCTGAAGGTAGGGAGTTTGATTGGGTGGTGTTGCGTTTGGGGAAGCTTCATCTTGAACTGAATGCTCTGAAATCATTTGTAGATTTGAGCTGGGAAGTCTGGTTTGCAGTTCCGGCAGAGAAGATGGGCTTCAAGGGGTGTTCAACAGTTGAGAAATAGGGAAAATGTTGGCATCTGATTAGAAAAGAAAAAGTCGAAGTTGAAGTGAAATGATGTAACTTTTAAAAGGCGGGTGATTAACCACTTCTAAATCATGTCGGATGACAATATTTTTAAAGGATGATATTTTAGATTTTGGACAGCTGGACGTCGTGTTAAACTGAGTCTAGTGAATACTATCCAGGAATGTCTTTTTCTTATCCAGACATAAGATAGGTTGACTGTAGAGGATGACTGGCTTATAGGTTAGGTGGGGTAAGCAACAAAGGACTGCTAATGGTGTAACAAGATGTAACAAGATGTAACAAGATGTAACATGTGTGCTAGTTTAGCAACATTAACATATAGACTAACACGCATGCCTAAGAGTAAGACCTCAAGAGACTACCTGGCAAACTAAGAGAGCGTCTGTCCAGCTTAGGAATAAACCATCAGAAAGTGCATACTGGAGTGGTGTTATTCATTGGAACCCTACCAAGAGGTAGAAGAACAGTCCACGACGAGACAGGACGTGTTACAAATGGAACGTTCAAGTCAACAGAGCAGGATAATACGATTGCGATAGGCTGTTCCTGTTGTATGCTCTGTTCTCTTGTAAGCTGTAGTCTCCAGAGGCCGACTGTTTCTCGCAATGTTCCTTTTAATGTGGGTCACCCACATCAGTTGACATCAGGAACTAGAGCAAAAGGGATGATACATTATTTGTGGCTTAGGCATCCAGCAAACCCATCTAACTAAGCCGAAAGAGCCCCCACTGAGCCAAAGGCACAGTCCCCGAAGTCTGGGTTTCCAAGAGGCTTGACAGCTGTAATACTAATAAACCTGACTATAGAATAGAACACACTCTGAGTAAGCTGGATGTCCCGCCGTAGACGAAACATATTTGCTGTCACCTATGTGTAGATTTTGATGTGTTTGGAAGTTTCATTGGAGCAGCATCTGTTGTTTCAGCAATCTTCTGTAGATATTAAGATGATTTGCCACATTTGGAGATGAACACTTGCAGACGTCACAATCCTTTCAAACTGCGTAGACCTGTGGGAAAGAAATACACATATAGGCTTTAGTGCATAATTTGTTTATAGTACACAAATGTATCTTTCTACAAATGAGACACAAGTCAAGAGGGAACGAATAACTTCAATAAGCCAATCACATTTTTGATTGGCAGGATAAAATTTAGTTTCATGTAGATTCCATTAGGTCATCATTGCTTTTAATCTGTGTATACAGCTCAAAATCTAACAACTGCGTACAATTATATAAGAAAAGGATGGCACGTACAAAGCTGTAAGTTAGTTACATTTTCACGAATACGAAGGTAAAAACACCCATGTATCTTCTCTGGTCCTTGAACCCTTCAATATACTGTGCTGTTGCCCCTACGCCCACCAACGAGGTTTCCAGTGTCACATTTCAGTGCACACAAAGAACCCGTATGGCCAGACCACGCCACCCCGGTCCTTTGTTCTCTGACTACAGGACTCGGTAACAGAAACTGGCATTTACACGCACAAAAACCAGAGAAATATCGTCTACAGCCTCCAGGTTCCACACACACAAATACAATGATTACATTTCCGCCGGCATTGGCGAGAATTTCGGTAAAAAAATTCCGTTTTCCACCGACATGTTTAACGCCAGAAAATGTCTCCCACATACGGCCGCCATGACCCTCACGAAATAAAATATTTTACCACATTTTTTTTTCACCGATAACAGTTTCGAGCCTAAATGCACTTACTCATGACTAAAACAGCCATACTACGCGGTAGCTGTGAAGGCATTTTAGGCCCGAAATAAGGCCCAAAAAAACTGAAATACTTTCAGTTATAACAAGCGCGCATCCTCACCTCACAATGACCGCCCTGGTCTGAGTAAATTCCACACCACACAGGACCGACGCATTCCTTTTGTATCCATGCGCGTACACATCTGGAATGCTTCTAAGCTCAAAATGAAGGACATTCTGACAGCTTACACTATTCAAAAATTACAAACGCAAGTACGAAAGCAATTAGATATATAACACAATCTAGACTAGCCACATATTCATAAGACGTTCCCTGTTTGGCCGCACTATTTTATGGCGGCACATGTGTACGCTCTGGCCGGGGAGGGTATTTGGTGGCGGCTGGATGATGACGTAAGTAGTGGAGGCTTACTTAGGGTTTTTCAAAATGCCGTTCTTTTCAGATCGTAGAATCAAGGTGCAACCAGCATCACAATTTCTCTTCTTTTTCACACAAAACGTTTGCTGTGCAATGAAATGAAATTAGTGCCATTGAGCTAAAGACCAAGAAAGAAAGTTCCTTGTCACATACCTGATACTTATCATTTATTCGCATCACGAAGAAGTATGAAGGTAAAAAAAAAAGGCCTCGGGATCCTCAAGATGGAAGCAGCGCAGAGGGATGGGAGATGAGAAGAGGAGCCGGTGAGAACTGCTTTCTAAAAGTTACAGAAAAATAGTATTAAACCATGTGATAAACCTCGGATATCTTTCTCTCATAAGACATTTTAATCCATTTTCTTCCAATAAAAATCCACAACAAAAACCTACAAAATCTATATCTAACAATCAAGTATAGAAAAACGAACTATTTCTTGATACTGTTGTCGAATAATATTTCTTAACCTGTTATAAAAGCGCAACTCCTGACACATTACGGATAAGGATGCCTGATATCTTCCCGCGTCATCCGCTATGCCTCCGGAATCGGGTTGGTTCTGTGTCCTTTCCCCGACTTCACCACGCCACAGAAACTTGCAATGAGACGGCTGATCATGTAGAAATTTAGGATGCTCAACCACCCTGCCAAGTTGGCTTAGACATAAAGCGCTTCAGATTTGTGTAAGGAGTAGTGAATCTGTACTGTCAGAAGAGTATCATAGTTGTCTAAACGAAACAGGAGATTGTATTCAAAATATTTGGTTGCGTTCGACTTCTCTTGATAAAACACACTATGAAACCTACTCAGAGAACCAGTAGCTCATACGTTCATGAATATTGTCAAACTTGTGCAGAAAAATCGGAGTAATCCCAGGATCGCTTCATCGCGATAAGTATGACCTGTGTTTTGGTTGCCCAAGTACACCACGGCTACGTGTGAAATGAGTGGTTCCGTGTTCTTTCCTAGACTTGTGAGAACTAGGGAATCTAGACGTAATAACACGGCCATGTTTGGTGACATGTATAAAACTCTGATCGTCCTGCCACAAACACAGCAGGTTATTTTTACTCAGTATCTCCGTAAAATAATTAGTAACTAAGAAAGGGATGAGATTTTTTTAAATTAGAGACAAACCGATTTCAAGTCGCTTTGCGTCGACAGCTAACGATGATTTTTCTCGGCTGCGGAGGCAGTTTCCAAGGCAAATTGAGACCTAGAGTTGCTGTTTTGAATGACTCTTTGATTTTTAAAAATGCACTCATGATTACAAAATCTCACGGGGAAAATAGCCGGTACTTTTGTATTCCGTGTCGAGTGAATTAAGTTGCGATCGGTGTAACCTAACGAAACCGATTTAGTGTTTGTAAGTTTGTCAGACCTGTTTGAGAATATGAGATCAATACATGGTTTAGATAAGTTGACTATTCTATTCTATTAACAAGCTGATTTAGGTCCAGTGCAGAGCATTCCAGCTGAAGTCTATCACGCAGGGGGCAATGGTTATCCTTCCAGTTTACATTGAAGTATCCTAATACTAACACATCTTGATCATTGTGAGTACTTTGTTGATCATGTGTGTAATCTTGTGAAGCTTAAGATAATCAATTTTTGACTGGGTGGTCGGTACATACAGCCAATCAAGATTGGTTTGATGTGTGGAAGATGTATTTCAACCCAAATGGCTTCAATATCGGGGAATTCTAAATCTGGTTTGAGTCTGTAAGGAATTGTGTTTTTTTATGTACAGGCCTACGCCAGTCCACCCTTATCATTACGGTTCTTTCTTACAAAGATGTAATCTGGGATACTCAGCATGTCATTACACATTCCATCGTCAAGGTGGCTCTCTGAGACCGCTAAAATGTGCATATTGACATTGTTATTACATAATAAATCCGTTACTTCGTGTACTTTGTTTCTTAGGCTGTTAATATTGTCCAACGTGCAGTCCTTTACCAGCCAGGCCTACGTCAATTGGTCCTGGGTTTGAGTGGACATCTCCGGAGAGCAGCAGTACGAGCGTGGCCAGTAGTGTAGACATGTCAGTTGAAGTCTTGTTCTGCGTGACCCGGGATCACTGTGCAGCATGATGCTGTTAACAGCAGAAATTCCCAACAAGCTCAGCGCCATAGGAAGCTCAGGTGCGGTCTGCCAGCTGCGCGTAATCAGTGTTAATTTGCTCTCGGCGTCCGGAAATCTTAGCCTATTACATGTCCTTGGAATCAGGGCTATCGTTACAACTGCTGCCAATAGGAGTAATATCTTACAAAATCTAACATTGTTTTTACTAACGCCATACTGATACCAAGCTATAATTAACAATACATGAGTAGAGATGCCTTAAATTTACATAACGATTTCGTCGTCAGGGGATGCCCAGGTGGTATCAGACTTGATCAACTAGAATCCAACAATTGGCGCCAATACATCCTAAGCTATTATATGGAAAACTTACATAAGCATGTACTTGGCAGTATCTGCAACACTACTACAACAATTGCTACAACAATTCTAATAACTCTGCTCGTGATGTCAAGGCAAAAGCGCAATAACGTGCATGTTGTAGACGTGTGAGTAGAAGACTTGATCAGTATTCAAACTGTATTTTCATCCTTTAATAACATAAATGAGAGGGGGGTAATATTCCTCATTCCTATGGTGCTCTGGATGGGAAACACGGAAGCCCCCCAAAGCTATAAGGGCTTTCGCTCAATCGTGATCATGGCCCTTGTAGTACAAGTTTGTTTACTTTTTCAATTTTAATTTCAAAGGAAAAAATGATTTTTTTAAACTATCTGGAATAATTTCCATTTTCATTATTGTTTCATTTACTTATAAATTGTATCGCAGAAATAAAGGACTGATTGTTGTTGCTGTTGTTAGACGAAAGATTTATTTCCTGGACCATCACTTCTTTTTATACAAAAGCTGGTGTGTTACGCCTAATGGCGGTTATGCCGGCTATATAGATACAGATACAGAAAAGAAATAATAAGTTCAACGTTGAAATTCATAACGTAAAGATATAAACTGAAACAACACTGTTTTTATATCACTTGTTTGTAGATATTTTTTTCTATTTTGATGTGTTGATTTATCTATTCTTAAAAGGAACTGGCCAGGGTGTCACGGGACTCTCCCGTAGTCATAGCAGTAGAGTTAGCTGTTTCGTTCTTGTTACGTGTGTCGTAGCCGGCGGAGTCGAGAAGGGACGAATAACAGACATCATGACGTCATTCAAAGAGGTCACCTGGAAGTAGATAAAGAGTAACATTGTTGATTTACTGCAGCTTCCTTCTCTTTACCATGTTCAATAGTATCCTTTGAATTCCCAGCTCTTCTAGCACTGAGTTGTTTGTCCGATGTTCTGTCCAGCTGACCCTTAGTAGCTTCCTGTAACACTTCATCTCGAAGGCTTGGATCTTCTGAGTGTCTTTAGCATGAAGTGTCCATGCTTCGCAGCCATATGTCACCACGGGCCAGACCAGGGCAGTAGTATAGTCTAAGTCGGAGGGGTCACACAATCCGGGAGGCTCCGGGAGGCTCCTCTGTCGCCTCCCTCATTAGCATAATATATGTATGATTGGCAGGTCATATAATGAATGGCAACGCTCTTATTAGCATAATATGTGTATGATTGACAGATCGTATAATAAATGGTGCCACCCTCATTAGCATAATATGTGTATGATTGACAGGTCGTTTAATAAAGGCATGCTATGCTTTATGACATGTGTATGTGTATATATTTATCCCATATTACCTAGGTTTATGATATGCTGTGGCCTTTTTCTTCTTGTCGTTGATATGACGTATGTCTAGCTTTATGATATGCCATAGGCTTATCGAGGTTGTCTAGTACGAATATTTCCCATGTATGTACCTATTATGTATGTATATATCAACAACACAAAAAACACAAATGACACTAGGGCATAGGATACTGTTTCATAACACTTTATTTATCATTGGAGTAGATGGACGTGTTTAGTGGTCCGGAGTAAAATATTACTCCGGAGTGAAATATCGCGCCGGAGTATGCTCGGGGTAAATGATTAAGTGCATTTTGTGGTACGTAAAGTACCTTTGTCGCGTATTTACCTACCATCATATCTGCATACATCAACACAACAACACAAAAGACACTAGAGTATGGGGGGCACTGTTCCGATCGTGAATGTATCAAGGCCCTATATTTTTATGTTTACGTCTCTTCATCGACTTTATAGATATCATATATATGCAGTCTGTCCATCTGATGCGTAAGAGTTAAAATCAAACATCTATATCAACACGTGTATTGATCGAGACTGCCATATCTTTGCGGTCAATTTTAGATTAAGATCGGTGGTTTCAACGCGTGTCCTAACATACTTTCATATACATGCGGGTGACTTATGTGGAGGAATTCCGATGTTTGTTCCTAGGTCTCCCTCACAAAAGAATAATTCATGAGGAGCCAAATATTTGGTTTACACAATGGTACCACAGAGGCGATCCCGACCAAACAACATATTCTGTCATTGTACTCTTACCAGATATTTAGGGTCACCGAGCAAAATATACGTGTATATCTTGTAAACGCCCTAGCAGGAAAACATGAATGGGTGGGGAGAGCATTTTCGTATGGTCGACGTGTTTTCGTTTTGAGCACTTGCCTATTTCATTCTCGCCGTTAATTCTATAATGCCACAATTCTACTCAAACACCAGATAAAAGGATTTTGTCAATTGTTCTGAAATCTCACACAGACATCCCTTCAGGAGGTACATTGTTAGCCTCTACCAGGCTCCGCGGGATGGCTGGAAAAATAGTAGAAATTGGCCGTAATAGAGTGAATAGTGTGCTAAGGGAGTTAGCTACGGAGAGCAGACTGTCCTCTCTCCGTAGCTAACTCCCTTGGCACACTATTCACTCTATTACGACCAATTTCTACTATTTTTCCAGCCATCCCGCGGAGCCTGGTAGAGGCTAGTACATTGTATCTTACCGTACAGTATGGAAAGTCACGAGTAGAAGCAACCAAGAACAAAAGCTTTCAAGGCAGATCTTTTGGAAAACACCGCGTACCCCTCTATTGTTCTGTCAGCATGTTCGTACATGTCCCGATCGGGACGGGTGGCGTGTGCTATTTTTAGCAATCTTTGGAAACACCACCTATTGTTCGTTCGAGAACCAGTTTTGACCGGGTTAGTGGGCTCTTTAAACTGTCAAGAGTTGAGGCGAAATTCAGTTGGTTAGCGAGCTGTGGAACTGAGGACTGAATATCTCCCAGGTCTCCTCAGCGTCCTTCGCCTCAGCAAGTCACAGTCGTCAACCTGGTAAGTCTACCTTCATCTTTTTATTTTATTTTCGTCCTTTACCCTTCAATGTATATGTAGGTCGAGCTATAACGCCTGGTGGGTCGATACAATTGATCAGAGAACTCAATGTTTCTTGACAATTGATAGACCAAACCTTTCGGCGCAAGCTACCATAACCACCAAAACGAAAAATAAGTCTCAAGTCTGGTATGTAGAAACAACATTGTCTTGTTCGCTGCTCCAAGTCCAACACATCTTCGTCACTGTTTGACCAAGGAGGTTTTATCTAGAATGTTCTAGATAAAATCTCCTTGGTTTGACTTATTGGAGAACGATTTTATATCCGATTGTTGAGCATGTCGTATAGGTAATTTTGACGCCTTGATATCCCATGATAAGAGTGGTTTGCAGTGGTTTTCCCTTTTGGCCCGACACCTTCAGTTTGACCAAAGAAAAGAATGCAGAGTGTGAAAAAGATAGTTCTTTTTTGTTGTTGTTGTTGTTTCTGTTTTCAAAGATTAAGGTGCCCTATCGAGGGTTTTGTACAGGGGAAAGTATCTTTCCCGCTGTTCTGTATTGAACAACAAGTTTACATACTTAACTGACTGTTTCACCGCATGAAAAAGGTTTAGCCATTTATTTTCTGTTTCTTTATGGTTCTACTCTACCATGAATTACTCAAATCGGTCTACAGAAAGTTGATAGATCACCGTGGATAGATGAAGAGGCTGGGGAGCAACAACGTTGAAATCCTTATCGCAAGATAGCAAAATAACACGGTTCGTAACCGGTCGTCCTGGTCCGTTGTAGCTTTTTGGTTCACCTGTCAACGACTTTCTTATTGATGTTATGTTTTCAGAGCAGAGTCGTCAGTACAACCATGACGTTCCGATGCGACCAGTGTGGAAAAGTGTTCAAACATAGGCAGGCCTTTAGCCGCCACAAGAAAGTGGCACATACCGCCACACCTGCCCACCACTGCGAGACATGTGGACAGACATTTACCCGTGTCAACAACTTAAAACGACACCAGCAGCACAAGCATACTTCGATCGCGCCTCAGCACCTATGTGATTTCTGCGGGAAAAATTCGCAAGGGCGGACAACCTGCGAGAACACAAGCGCACACACGACAAACTTCCGACGAGCCTTTTATTCCGCTGCCGTCTGTGTAACGCGGCGTTTAACACAGTAAAAGAACTGCAGAGGCAAGGTAAGGATCCGAAACAACTCGAGACGGCGACCAAGGATCTCTTCCAACAGTATCTGAAAGCGGTGGACTTGGCCGAGAAAGAGTTCTAAGGGGTGTCTCTAGACGACTTGGCCGACGTAGAAAAATTATTTCAAGTTAATGTCTACGTATACACGCTTCAGAAAGGCGACGAAGACGACGATGAAAACGAAACACCCGCCAGTTTGCTGAACTGGTCAGGTGACCCCTCACCCGTCATAAGAACACAATGTACTTGAACCTATACGAGGATCACTTCAGCTACATTAGAGAGTTTACGAAGTATGCAAAGTCGTAGGCTGCCCCTCGTGCGGTAGGAAGTTCAACCGTGCCTACAACTTGAAAGTACACCAGTCAAACTGCATCGGGGTCATAAAGTACGTCTATCCTGGCGGTGCGTACAACAGAAGGCAAACCATATTCGAGCAACTGGACGACGTGGGTATCCGCGTAAATCCAGGCGATCGCTTCTATCCTTACCGGGCGACGTACGACATCGAGTGCATATTGAAACCAATTTCCGGTCAAAGCACGGACAAGATGACGTGGGAGGCCGTCCACGAACTGCTGAGCGTCAGCGTCTGCTCCAATGTACCGGGATTCACGAAGCCAAAATGTTTTGTCTCCGACGGTGATCCTGCCGTTGTTGCCGAGAAGATGTTAAAGTATATTCAGCAAATCAGTGACGCGGCCTGCGAGGAGTTGATGGAGCAATTTGCCGACGTCTTTGAACGGATAGAGGCCTTGGACCGGGATGATGATGAAGAAGCCTTCATGTCTCAACCCCAAGAACAAGACATCGTGATGCCGGAACAAGACAACACAGAACAAGACTTCGTGATGTTGGAAGAAGACGGCAAAGATGAAGACTCTGTGCTGGTGGAACGGGAAGACGAAGATGGTGATTTTGTGATGTCGGCAGAAGAAGATGTATACTCCGTAACGTCAGGAGAGGAAGACGACAATTCCACGATGACAGAAGAAGGAAATGACGGGGAGGGTGAAGAAAACGGGTCAGGAAAAGAAAGTTGGGTCAGCAAGTTGATCGGTCGGCTCCACCGCCACCTCCGTCAATTAGCCATCATTGGGTTCAACTCTGGTAGATACGATGTGAACGCCATGAAGAAAGTTTTCCTCCCCCATCTGCACAGACAGCAGGAGAACCTCCGTCCCATCAAGAAGGACAACAGTTTCATGTCCATAGAGACGGACGAACTGAAATTCCTGGACCTGATTAACTACGTGGCCCCGGGCTTCTCGTACTCTCACCTTCTCAAAGCGTACGAATGCCAGGAGACGAAAGGATTCTTTCCGTAAGTCGACATCTTTGTTGCGCGTTTGTTTGTTTGTTGTTTGGCTGGTGGTTTAACTTGTAGATATTACCAAAATCGTGTTAACCCGAAAGATGACGTATTTTCATTCCATGACAGATACGAATGGATGGACGACCAGTCCAAACTGGACCACACCCAACTCCCACCACCGGACGCCTTCTTCAGCAAGCTGCGGGGGTCACACATTTCCCCAGAAGACTACCAACACTGTGTGGACGTGTGGCAGCAGCACGGCATGCAGAACATGCGGGACTTCTTGATATGGTAGGTGTGCGTCTCTTGTCATATTGTTGGGTTTGTCCCTTTCCTTAGCTATCTTTGAAAGGTCGTGCGCGGAAGCCTGAAGGTTGTTTCTTCCCTGTTCCCGTAGGTACAACAACAAGGATGTCGTCCCCATGTTAGAGGTCATCCAGAAGATGGCTGCCTTCTACAAAGACCTCGGGATCGACATGTTTAAGGACGGGATCAGCGTCCCGGGGCTGACACTGAAGTATCTCTTCATGAACTTGCCGCCGAACACTTACTTTACACTGCCAGACAAAGAAGACGTGTTCAGGTTATTCAAAGAAAACATCGTGGGGGGTCCCAGTATAATATTTCATAGACATCACCAGAAGGGTAAGACTTATATCAGGCGGAAGGACATGGAAGATCTAGGCAGAAAACCAAAACTCTGTCAAAAGGTGATTGGCTTCGATGCCAATGCCTTATACCTATGGTCGCTGATGCAGGACATGCCGACTGGGTACTATATTCGCCGTCAGGCAGGCAATGATTTTAAGAAAGAATATCCCGGTCATTACTGGGGTCGCATGGCGACAGAGTGGTTAGACTGGGTAGGACACAGTCGTGACATCGACATCAGGAACAACTTTAACCATACTGAAAAACGTATTGGTCTCCGCCAAGTTCCCGTGGACGGGTTTTGTTCGCAGACCGGTGAAATCTTCCAGTTCCATGGGTGCTTCTGGCACGGCCACGACTGCCACCTCACCGCGAACATTGACACCAATTCAATTCGAAATAAGTCGATGGCCGAATTAAGGGGAGACACAGACGAAATGACTGATCATGAGTATTTGCGGGAGGAGGGGTACAAAGTGATCGAAATTTGGGAGTGTGAGTGGCAAAGACTGAAAAGGAGTCAAGAGGTGTCCGCCTTTTTGGCTGGGCGCAAGACACCCACGGAAACAAAGTACAAATTGTCCGAAGAGGAAATCCTCCAAGCTGTCCGCGAAGATGAGTTGTTCGGCGTGGTCGAGTGCGATATTGAAGTCCCTGCACATCTCAAAACACACTTTGCCGAAATGCCCCCGATCTTTAAAAACTGCAACATCTCCATCGATGACATCTGTCTATTCATGAAGCAGTACGCCGAAACACATCACATCGTGTCAAAACCAAGGCGCGCTCTCATTGGCAGCATGTTTGGTAAAAAGATCTTGCTAGCCACACCCTTGCTAAAATGGTATCTCGAGAAGGCGTTGAAAGTGACCCACGTTTATCAGGTACTAGAATACATACCCAAAAAGTGTTTTGAACCCTTTGGCAACAAGGTCAGTGACGCACGTCGTGCTGGCGACAAAGACGACAAGAAGAAAATCATCGCGGACACGATGAAACTGATTGGTAACAGTGCCTATGGTAAGACGGTCACTAACAAAGAGAAGCAGTCTGACGTGTGCTACTGCGACAGTGACGTCACTGCGACACAAAAGATTAATTACCCCTGTTTCAGAATGATCACCGAGGTGGTCGATGGATTTTACGAAATCGAGACGGGCAAGCGCCGTATCAAGTTTGATACCCCGAGACGACACCCCGCACGCGTAATGACCACGGCTACGGACAAGGGCCTGCTACGGCCCCACGCTCCTGGGTGCCTGTGCCGGCGATTTCGTGATGTCTTACACAACCCCGAGACGACGCGACGCACGCGTAAGCATTACCGACGGTCCACGGACAAGGGCCTGCCACGGCCCCGCGCGCCTGGGTGCCTGTGCCGGCGATTTCGTGATGTCTTACACGACCCCGAGACGACACGACGCACGCGTAGCCACCGCGTCCACGGACAAGGGCCCGCTACGGCCCCACGCGCCTTGGTGCGTATGTCGGCGATTTCGTGATTTCTTACATGGAACGTTCGCCCAGTTTCTAAGGTGTTCACAAGGCGGATCATGTATGGTAGCGCACTGATCATATAACGGTCAGTTCGGCCATGTTGAGGGTCAAGTTTATGTGACGACCGGGTTAACGTTTGCCGTCCACGGATGTTCCCTCTAGTTGGTGGAAGTTGGTGCTGGAATTGGCCTGATCGAACAAGCTTCTTAGCAAACGTCTCTGTCAGAGTTCTACGTCGAAGGCAGAGGGTTGGCAGACCCAAATGAGAGCAAGCAGCGGTGTATGATGTGTATTCTGCACCCAGGATGACGCGTAGTGCTCTTCTTTGGACTTTCTCATTTTTGTCACTAAACGTCTTAGGCAGTCCGGGGTGCCAAATCGGAGAGGCATGCATGTTTGAAGGACTTGAGGTAGGGTTCCTTGTTTCTAATAGGTTTAAGTCGTCAACAAATTTCCAATGTTTGGAGTCAGGGCTGGGAAAATCAATGGTCCAGGTAAAGTCCCCTGGGGTGATCCGCAGGTAATGATCAAGCTGTCGGAAAGTGTTCCATGGTAGCGAACAGCCTGGCTTCTGTTACTAATTACTGAGAAAGTCTACAATCCATCTAGTCACTGACGGGCGCAGTCCAAGTTCAAGCCGACGCTGGATTGCAAGGTTATGACTGACGCGATCAAAAGCCTTACAGAAATCCGTTGAAACAAGGGAGCACAGTATCCCAGGTTTATCCGTAGCTTTGAATAACTCGTTAGTCATATTCAAGAGACAGTGTGTAGTCGAATTGCCCTTAAGGCAGCCAAACTGTCGATCTCAGGACAACATCCATTGCGAGACGAAACGTTCGGCCACTTTACCTAACAGAGATGTTAGGGAGATCGGACGAAGTTCTGTTATAGCAGGATGTTTGGTCTTTCGGATTGGGACAACAATTGTACATTTCCATTCGTCCGAGACTGAACCTTGTTGGAGGGAGGTGTTAGGAATGTCTCAGTTCATACGGAAATTCTTTGATAATTTTCCCTGGAATTCCGTCCGGTCCTGTGACTTTGCGTGTCTTGACATTGAGGAGTTCTTTGTACACATCAGGGTTGAACATATGGAGCTGGAAACGAGGGCAGGTAGACGGGTAGAGGGCAGGTAGTGACTAGAAGGGCAATCTCGGCCAAAATGCCCATCTCCTCTACAGACATCGCACTGGTTAGGTCCCAGGGGTGGGGGAAGGAACTGTGGTCGTGGCTGGTGGGCCATAACCTTAGGGGGGGGAGGGGGGGGGGCATAGCATAGGCAAAATCTCATCCGCCGGATGCCAGAGCTGGTGGTTGAGCGGGTTGCTGGAAGCAAGGTTGACACCTGGGCTGTTGGAAAAGATTATCATATCTCATTATACAAAAACAATCTTTTACCGTCTTAACGCCGGACGAAAAGAAATCACTGATACTCTATCGACAATGTGTTACAAGGCCTTCTGAGTTTTAGAAGGGAAAAAATCTTTACTTCAAAAATAATGCGCAAAATTGGGAATTTTCGCCTAGGATAACAGACAAAAACGACTTACGTTGTCAGAAAAAGAAAAACCTTCCATTAGATTGAGCCAATTCTCTGAAAATTCGTGGGTGTTACGATAAGTACTTTAGGAGTTTTAGGGGCGGGTCTCAAAAGTGGCAAGCCTCTGGTATGTCACGGTTTTTGCGGGTTAAGGGGTAGGGTTGCCATGTATGTATCTGAAACATTAAGAAAGCCCTGACTTGTAACAGCCTGAGTTAGAGGAACTATTCTGCCCAATTCTGAGCTACCCTTTACCAAACCCATTTTGTCGGATAAATCGCAGACCTCCAACTGCCACTGTGGCTTTCTTCTCACTACTGAGAAACAGTCTTGGAGCACCTGCACTCCAAACTCAGAGCAGTTCCGTAGCGTCTGTGCCCCATCTTCAATGGTTCTTCCCAAAGCAGCCAGAGTAGTTTAAAGGTCTTTATTGCACCTTATAAAAAACGCTACTATCACATAGAAAGCTGTTAAAAGATAAAATTGCCAACATCAAAATGTAGCGCCCGTACTCTCAACTGTAGTGTCCGTACCCCCATCTGTAGCGCCCATACCTCCACCTGTAGGGTCCGTAACCCACTTGTAGTTTCCGGCTCGCCTGTAGCGACCGTACCCCCACCTGTAGCGTCCGTACCTCAGCCTTTAGCGTCCGTGGACCAACCTTTAGCGTCCGTACCCAACCTGTAGCGTCCGTACCCTCACCTGTATCGTCCGTAGCCAACCTGTAGCGTCCGACCCTCACCTGTAGCGTCCGTACTTCAACCTGCACGGTGGTCTGTCACTAGGGTATTCTTTCCCGTTGCTACGCGCGTTCGACAAGGTATCCGGTTACACGGGGCAACATTTTGGCTAACAGCAAAATATTTATAAATAAACAAAACAGTAGGGACGGGAAAATTTTGTAAAAATAAAACGAAATTAGCGATTTTGCAAACTTTGAATGTCGTCAATTTGCGCTGAATGGCTGATTTTTCTATATTTTGCTCCCAAACACGATAATTTTCAGATTTTAGGGAGACTATTTTTCCAGGCACACATCGCAAAGGCCTGGCTTTAAATGTCAATGAATATGTCTTATCTTCATATTTTTCGTCGACCAGGAACAAAACAAATAGGATAGGGGGAGGGGGTAATTCACACCGTCGTGAACAATCCTTCTAATATTCAATGTCACAAAAAACGACGCTAGTTGCTTCGTTAAATGATAGATGTCCACAACAAAGTGCCAGCATGGATATACTCTCCAGAAAACAGGTAATATTTGCGACAAACGTAGTTTTTTTCCTGACGCGGGGAAAGAGGCCCGGCCGCGCAGATTTACAGTAAGAACTTCCGATGACCGCAGGTGACCCCGAATCGAACGCGCGTTCGGATTCGATTACGTCATTTCGAACATGGTGGAACAGCGTTCGAATTCGGCTGGACATGGGAGTTTCTGAGCATGAATTTGACCACCGTGAAGTGCCCTATCGTTTGAATGTAAAGTTTGAACATTCTGATAAAGAGATTGAATTTTAGACCGGAGCACTGAATTGGTCTATAATGCTTTATAAGTATGGGGTGGGGGGCGTAACTTTGGTCAGCTATTACTCCCTAACCATGAATGAGAAAGTAAAGTGATTTCATTTCCTCAAATACCCGCCAAGTGCCCTATCGTTTGAATGTAAAGTTTGAACATTCTGATAAAGAGATTGAATTTTAGACCGGAGCACTGAATTGGTCTATAATGCTTTATCAGTATGGGGTGGGGAGCGTAACTTTGGTCAGCTATTACTTCCTAACCATGAATGAGAAAGTTAAGTGATTTCATTTCCTCAAATACCCGCCAAGTGCCCTATCGTTTGAATGTAAAGTTTGAACATTCTGATAAAGAGATTGAATTTTAGACCGGAGCACTGAATTGGTCTATAATGCTTTATAAGTATGGGGTGGGGGGCGTAACTTTGGTCAGCTATTACTCCCTAACCATGAATGAGAAAGTAAAGTGATTTCATTTCCTCAAATACCCGCCAAGTGCCCTATCGTTTGAATGTAAAGTTTGAACATTCTGATAAAGAGATTGAATTTTAGACCGGAGCACTGAATTGGTCTATAATGCTTTATAAGTATGGGGTGGGGGGCGTAACTTTGGTCAGCTATTACTCCCTAACCATGAATGAGAAAGTAAAGTGATTTCATTTCCTCAAATACCCGCCAAGTGCCCTATCGTTTGAATGTAAAGTTTGAACATTCTGATAAAGAGATTGAATTTTAGACCGGAGCACTGAATTGGTCTATAATGCTTTATCAGTATGGGGTGGGGGGCGTAACTTTGGTCAGCTATTACTTCCTAACCATGAATGAGAAAGTAAAGTGATTTCATTTCCTCAAATACCCGCCAAGTGCCCTATCGTTTGAATGTAAAGTTTGAACATTCTGATAAAGAGATTGAATTTTAGACCGGAGCACTGAATTGGTCCATAATGCTTTTTAAATACCCGCCAAGTGCCCTATCGTTTGAATGTAAAGTTTGAACATTCTGATAAAGAGATTGAATTTTAGACCGGAGCACTGAATTGGTCTATAATGCTTTATAAGTATGGGGTGGGGAGCGTAACTTTGGTCAGCTATTACTCCCTAACCATGAATGAGAAAGTAAAGTGATTTCATTTCCTCAAATACCCGCCAAGTGCCCTATCGTTTGAATGTAAAGTTTGAACATTCTGATAAAGAGATTGAATTTTAGACCGGAGCACTGAATTGGTCTATAATGCTTTATCAGTATGGGGTGGGGGGCGTAACTTTGGTCAGCTAATACTTCCTAACCATGAATGAGAAAGTAAAGTGATTTCATTTCCTCAAATACCCGCCAAGTGCCCTATCGTTTGAATGTAAAGTTTGAACATTCTGATAAAGAGATTGAATTTTAGACCGGAGCACTGAATTGGTCTATAATGCTTTATCAGTATGGGGTGGGGGGCGTAACTTTGGTCAGCTATTACTTCCTAACCATGAATGAGAAAGTAAAGTGATTTCATTTCCTCAAATACCCGCCAAGTGCCCTATCGTTTGAATGTAAAGTTTGAACATTCTGATAAAGAGATTGAATTTTAGACCGGAGCACTGAATTGGTCCATAATGCTTTTTAAATACCCGCCAAGTGCCCTATCGTTTGAATGTAAAGTTTGAACATTCTGATAAAGAGATTGGATTTTAGACCGGAGCACTGAATTGGTCTATAATGCTTTATAAGTATGGGGTGGGGGGCGTAACTTTGGTCAGCTATTATTCCCTAACCATGAATGAGAAAGTAAAGTGATTTCATTTCCTCAAATACCCGCCAAGTGCCCTATCGTTTGAATGTAAAGTTTGAACATTTGAAAAGAGATTGAATTTTAGACCGGAGCACTGAATTGGTCCATAATGCTTTATAAGTATGGGGTGGGGGGCGTAACTTTGGTCAGCTATTACTTCCTAACCATGAATGAGAAAGTAAAGTGATTTCATTTCCTCAAAAACCCGCCAAGTGCCCTATCGTTTGAATGTTAAGTTTGAACATTCTGATAAAGGGATTGAATTTTAGACCGGAGCACTGAATTGGTCTATAATGCTTTATCAGTATGGGGTGGGGGGCGTAACTTTGGTCAGCTATTACTCCCTAACCATGAATGAGAAAGTTAAGTGATTTCATTTCCTCAAATACCCGCCAAGTGCCCTATCGTTTGAATGTAAAGTTTGAACATTCTGATAAAGAGATTGAATTTTAGACCGGAGCACTGAATTGGTCCATAATGCTTTATAAGTATGGGGTGGGGGGCGTAACTTTGGTCAGCTATTACTCCCTAACCATGAATGACAAAGTTAAGTGATTTCATTTCCTCAAATACCCGCCAAGTGCCCTATCGTTTGAATGTAAAGTTTGAACATTCTGATAAAGAGATTGAATTTTAGACCGGAGCACTGAATTGGTCTATAATGCTTTATAAGTATGGGGTGGGGAGCGTAACTTTGGTCAGCTATTACTCCCTAACCATGAATGAGAAAGTAAAGTGATTTCATTTCCTCAAATACCCGCCAAGTGCCCTATCGTTTGAATGTAAAGTTTGAACATTCTGATAAAGAGATTGAATTTTAGACCGGAGCACTGAATTGGTCTATAATGCTTTATCAGTATGGGGTGGGGGGCGTAACTTTGGTCAGCTATTACTCCCTAACCATGAATGAGAAAGTAAAGTGATTTCATTTCCTCAAATACCCGCCAAGTGCCCTATCGTTTGAATGTAAAGTTTGAACATTCTGATAAAGAGATTGAATTTTAGACCGGAGCACTGAATTGGTCTATAATGCTTTATAAGTATGGGGTGGGGGGCGTAACTTTGGTCAGCTATTACTTCCTAACCATGAATGAGAAAGTTAAGTGATTTCATTTCCTCAAATACCCGCCAAGTGCCCTATCGTTTGAATGTAAAGTTTGCACATTCTGATAAAGAGATTGAATTTTAGACCGGAGCACTGAATTGGTCCATAATGCTTTTTAAATACCCGCCAAGTGCCCTATCGTTTGAATGTAAAGTTTGAACATTCTGATAAAGAGATTGAATTTTAGACCGGAGCACTGAATTGGTCTATAATGCTTTATAAGTATGGGGTGGGGGGCGTAACTTTGGTCAGCTATTACTCCCTAACCATGAATGAGAAAGTAAAGTGATTTCATTTCCTCAAATACCCGCCAAGTGCCCTATCGTTTGAATGTAAAGTTTGAACATTCTGATAAAGAGATTGAATTTTAGACCGGAGCACTGAATTGGTCTATAATGCTTTATCAGTATGGGGTGGGGGGCGTAACTTTGGTCAGCTATTACTCCCTAACCATGAATGAGAAAGTAAAGTGATTTCATTTCCTCAAATACCCGCCAAGTGCCCTATCGTTTGAATGTAAAGTTTGAACATTCTGATAAAGAGATTGAATTTTAGACCGGAGCACTGAATTGGTCTATAATGCTTTATCAGTATGGGGTGGGGGGCGTAACTTTGGTCAGCTATTACTTCCTAACCATGAATGAGAAAGTTAAGTGATTTCATTTCCTCAAATACCCGCCAAGTGCCCTATTGTTTGAATGTAAAGTTTGCACATTCTGATAAAGAGATTGAATTTTAGACCGGAGCACTGAATTGGTCCATAATGCTTTTTAAATACCCGCCAAGTGCCCTATCGTTTGAATGTAAAGTTTGAACATTCTGATAAAGAGATTGAATTTTAGACCGGAGCACTGAATTGGTCTATAATGCTTTATAAGTATGGGGTGGGGGGCGTAACTTTGGTCAGCTATTACTCCCTAACCATGAATGAGAAAGTAAAGTGATTTCATTTCCTCAAATACCCGCCAAGTGCCCTATCGTTTGAATGTAAAGTTTGAACATTCTGATAAAGAGATTGAATTTTAGACCGGAGCACTGAATTGGTCTATAATGCTTTATCAGTATGGGGTGGGGGGCGTAACTTTGGTCAGCTATTACTCCCTAACCATGAATGAGAAAGTAAAGTGATTTCATTTCCTCAAATACCCGCCAAGTGCCCTATCGTTTGAATGTAAAGTTTGAACATTCTGATAAAGAGATTGAATTTTAGACCGGAGCACTGAATTGGTCTATAATGCTTTATCAGTATGGGGTGGGGGGCGTAACTTTGGTCAGCTATTACTTCCTAACCATGAATGAGAAAGTTAAGTGATTTCATTTCCTCAAATACCCGCCAAGTGCCCTATCGTTTGAATGTTAAGTTTGAACATTCTGATAAAGAGATTGAATTTTAGACCGGAGCACTGAATTGGTCCATAATGCTTTATAAGTATGGGGTGGGGGGCGTAACTTTGGTCAGCTATTACTCCCTAACCATGAAAGATAAAGTAAAGTGATTTCATTTCCTCAAATACCCATCAAGTGCCCTATCGTTTGAATGTAAAGTTTGAACATTTGAAAAGAGATTGAATTTTAGACCGGACACTGAATTGGACTACAATGCTTTATAAGTATGGGGTGGGGGGCGTAACTTTGGTCAGCTATTACTTCCTAATCATGAATGAGAAAGTAAAGTGATTTCATTTCCTCAAATACCCGCCAAGTGCCCTATCGTTTGAATGTTAAGTTTGAACATTCTGATAAAGAGATTGAAGTTTAGACCGGAGCACTGAATTGGTCTATAATGCTTTATCAGTATGGGGTGGGGGGCGTAACTTTGGTCAGCTATTACTCCCTAACCATGAATGAGAAAGTTAAGTGATTTCATTTCCTCAAATACCCGCCAAGTGCCCTATCGTTTGAATGTAAAGTTTGAACATTCTGATAAAGAGATTGAATTTTAGACCGGAGCACTGAATTGGTCTATAATGCTTTATAAGTATGGGGTGGGGGGCGTAACTTTGGTCAGCTATTACTCCCTAACCATGAATGAGAAAGTAAAGTGATTTCATTTCCTCAAATACCCGCCAAGTGCCCTATCGTTTGAATGTAAAGTTTGAACATTCTGATAAAGAGATTGAAGTTTAGACCGGAGCACTGAATTGGTCTATAATGCTTTATAAGTATGGGGTGGGGGGCGTAACTTTGGTCAGCTATTACTCCCTAACCATGAATGAGAAAGTAAAGTGATTTCATTACCTAAAATACCCACCAAGTGCCCTATCGTTTGAATGTAAAGTTTGAACATTCTGATAAAGAGATTGAAGTTTAGACCGGAGCACTGAATTGGTCAATAATGCTTTATAAGTATGGGGTGGGGAGCGTAACTTTGGTCAGCTATTACTTCCTAACCATAAATGAGAAAGTAAAGTGATTTCATTTCCTCAAATACCCGCCAAGTGCCCTATCGTTTGAATGTTAAGTTTGAACATTCTGATAAAGAGATTGAATTTTCAACCGGAGCACTGAATTGGTCTATAATGCTTTATAAGTATGGGGTGGGGGGCGTAACTTTGGTCAGCTATTACTTCCTAACCATGAATGAGAAAGTAAAGTGATTTCATTTCCTCAAATACCCGCCAAGTGCCCTATCGTTTGAATGTAAAGTTTGAACATTCTGATAAAGAGATTGAATTTTAGACCGGAGCACTGAATTGGTCTACAATGCTTTATCAGTATGGGGTGGGGGGCGTAACTTTGGTCAGCTATTACTTCCTAACCATGAATGAGAAAGTTAAGTGATTTCATTTCCTCAAATACCCGCCAAGTGCCCTATCGTTTGAATGTAAAGTTTGAACATTCTGATAAAGAGATTGAATTTTAGACCGGAGCACTGAATTGGTCCATAATGCTTTTTAAATACCCGCCAAGTGCCCTATCGTTTGAATGTAAAGTTTGAACATTCTGATAAAGAGATTGAATTTTAGACCGGAGCACTGAATTGGTCTATAATGCTTTATAAGTATGGGGTGGGGGGCGTAACTTTGGTCAGCTATTACTCCCTAACCATGCATGAGAAAGTAAAGTGATTTCCCCGCCAAGTGCCCTATCGTTTGAATGTTAAGTTTGAACATTTGAAAAGAGATTGAATTTTAGACCGGAGCACTGAATTGGTCTACAATGCTTTATAAGTATGGGGTGGGGGGCGTAACTTTGGTCAGCTATTACTTCCTAACCATGAATGAGAAAGTAAAGTGATTTCATTTTCTCAAATACCCGCCAAGTGCCCTATCGTTTGAATATAAAGTTTGAACATTCTGATAAAGAGATTGAATTTTAGACCGGAGCACTGAATTGGTCCATAACGCTTTATAATTATGGGGTGGGGGGCGTAACTTTGGTCAGCTATTACTCCCTAACCATGAATGGCAAAGTTAAGTGATTTCATTTCCTCAAATACCCGCCAAGTGCCCTATCGTTTGAATGTAAAGTTTGAACATTCTGATAAAGAGATTGAATTTTAGACCGGAGCACTGAATTGGTCCATAATGCTTTGTAAGTATGGGGTGGGGAGCGTAACTTTGGTCAGCTATTACTCCCTAACCATGAATGAGAAAGTAAAGTGATTTCATTTCCTCAAATACCCGCCAAGTGCCCTATCGTTTGAATGTAAAGTTTGAACATTCTGATAAAGAGATTGAATTTTAGACCGGAGCACTGAATTGGTCTATAATGCTTTATAAGTATGGGGTGGGGGGCGTAACTTTGGTCAGCTATTACTCCCTAACCATGAATGAGAAAGTTAAGTGATTTCATTTCCTCAAATACCCGCCAAGTGCCCTATCGTTTGAATGTAAAGTTTGAACATTCTGATAAAGAGATTGAATTTTAGACCGGAGCACTGAATTGGTCCATAATGCTTTATAAGTATGGGGTGGGGGGCGTAACTTTGGTCAGCTATTACTTCCTAACCATGAATGAGAAAGTAAAGTGATTTCATTTCCTCAAATACCCACCAAGTGCCCTATCGTTTGAATGTAAAGTTTGAACATTTGAAAAGAGATTGAATTTTAGACCGGAGCACTGAATTGGTCTATAATGCTTTATAAGTATGGGGTGGGGGGCGTAACTTTGGTCAGCTATTACTTCCTAACCATGAATGAGAAAGTAAAGTGATTTCATTTCCTCAAATACCCACCAAGTGCCCTATCGTTTGAATATAAAGTTTGAACATTCTGATAAAGAGATTGAATTTCAGACCGGAGCACTGAATTGGTCTATAATTTTTATCAGTATGGGGTGGGGGGCGTTACTTTGGTCAGCTATTACTCCCTAACAATGAATGACAAAGTTAAGTGATTTCATTTCCTCAAATACCCGCCAAGTGCCCTATCGTTTGAATGTAAAGTTTGAACATTCTGATAAAGAGATTGAATTTTAGACCGGAGCACTGAATTGGTCCATAATGCTTTATAAGTATGGGGTGGGGGGCGTAACTTTGCTCAGCTATTACTTCCTAACCATGAATGAGAAAGTAAAGTGATTTCATTTCCTCAAATACCCGCCAAGTGCCCTATCGTTTGAATGTAAAGTTTGAACATTCTGATAAAGAGATTGAATTTTAGACCGGAGCACTGAATTGGTCTACAATGCTTTATCAGTATGGGGTGGGGGGCGTAACTTTGGTCAGCTATTACTTCCTAACCATGAATGAGAAAGTTAAGTGATTTCATTTCCTCAAATACCCGCCAAGTGCCCTATCGTTTGAATGTAAAGTTTGAACATTCTGATAAAGAGATTGAATTTTAGACCGGAGCACTGAATTGGTCTATAATGCTTTATAAGTATGGGGTGGGGGGCGTAACTTTGGTCAGCTATTACTCCCTAACCATGAATGAGAAAGTAAAGTGATTTCATTTCCTAAAATACCCGCCAAGTGCCCTATCGTTTGAATGTAAAGTTTGAACATTCTGATAAAGAGATTGAAGTTTAGACCGGAGCACTGAATTGGTCTATAATGCTTTATAAGTATGGGGTGGGGGGCGTAACTTTGGTCAGCTATTACTTCCTAACCATAAATGAGAAAGTAAAGTGATTTCATTTCCTCAAATACCCACCAAGTGCCCTATCGTTTGAATGTTAAGTTTGAACATTCTGATAAAGAGATTGAATTTTAGACCGGAGCACTGAATTGGTCTATAATGCTTTATAAGTATGGGGTGGGGGCGTAACTTTGGTCAGCTATTACTCCCTAACCATGAATGAGAAAGTAAAGTGATTTCATTTCCTCAAATACCCGCCAAGTGCCCTATCGTTTGAATGTTAAGTTTGAACATTCTGATAAAGAGATTGAATTTTAGACCGGAGCACTGAATTGGTCTACAATGCTTTATCAGTATGGGGTGGGGGGCGTAACTTTGGTCAGCTATTACTTCCTAACCATGAATGAGAAAGTTAAGTGATTTCATTTCCTCAAATACCCGCCAAGTGCCCTATCGTTTGAATGTAAAGTTTGAACATTCTGATAAAGAGATTGAATTTTAGACCGGAGCACTGAATTGGTCCATAATGCTTTTTAAATACCCGCCAAGTGCCCTATCGTTTGAATGTAAAGTTTGAACATTCTGATAAAGAGATTGAATTTTAGACCGGAGCACTGAATTGGTCTATAATGCTTTATAAGTATGGGGTGGGGGCGTAACTTTGGTCAGCTATTACTCCCTAACCATGAATGAGAAAGTAAAGTGATTTCATTTCCTCAAATACCCGCCAAGTGCCCTATCGTTTGAATGTAAAGTTTGAACATTCTGATAAAGAGATTGAATTTTAGACCGGAGCACTGAATTGGTCCATAATGCTTTTTAAATACCCGCCAAGTGCCCTATCGTTTGAATGTAAAGTTTGAACATTCTGATAAAGAGATTGAATTTTAGACCGGAGCACTGAATTGGTCTATAATGCTTTATAAGTATGGGGTGGGGGACGTAACTTTGGTCAGCTATTACTCCCTAACCATGCATGAGAAAGTAAAGTGATTTCCCCGCCAAGTGCCCTATCGTTTGAATGTTAAGTTTGAACATTTGAAAAGAGATTGAATTTTAGACCGGAGCACTGAATTGGTCTATAATGCTTTATAAGTATGGGGTGGGGGGCGTAACTTTGGTCAACTATTACTTCCTAACCATGAATGAGAAAGTAAAGTGATTTCATTTCCTCAAATACCCGCCAAGTGCCCTATCGTTTGAATGTAAAGTTTGAACATTCTGATAAAGAGATTGAATTTTAGACCGGAGCACTGAATTGGTCTATAATGCTTTGTAAGTATGGGGTGGGGAGCGTAACTTTGGTCAGCTATTACTCCCTAACCATGAATGAGAAAGTAAAGTGATTTCATTTCCTCAAATACCCGCCAAGTGCCCTATCGTTTGAATGTAAAGTTTGAACATTCTGATAAAGAGATTGAATTTTAGACCGGAGCACTGAATTGGTCTATAATGCTTAATAAGTATGGGGTGGGGGGCGTAACTTTGGTCAGCTATTACTCCCTAACCATGAATGAGAAAGTTAAGTGATTTCATTTCCTCAAATACCCGCCAAGTGCCCTATCGTTTGAATGTAAAGTTTGAACATTCTGATAAAGAGATTGAATTTTAGACCGGAGCACTGAATTGGTCAATAATGCTTTATAAGTATGGGGTGGGGGGCGTAACTTTGGTCAGCTATTACTTCCTAACCATGAATGAGAAAGTAAAGTGATTTCATTTCCTCAAATACCCACCAAGTGCCCTATCGTTTGAATGTAAAGTTTGAACATTTGAAAAGAGATTGAATTTTAGACCGGAGCACTGAATTGGTCTATAATGCTTTATAAGTATGGGGTGGGGGGCGTAACTTTGGTCAGCTATTACTTCCTAACCATGAATGAGAAAGTAAAGTGATTTCATTTCCTCAAATACCCACCAAGTGCCCTATCGTTTGAATGTAAAGTTTGAACATTCTGATAAAGAGATTGAATTTTAGACCGGAGCACTGAATTGTTCTATAATTTTTATCAGTATGGGGTGGGGGGCGTAACTTTGGTCAGCTATTACTCCCTAACCATGAATGACAAAGTTAAGTGATTTCATTTCCTCAAATACCCGCCAAGTGCCCTATCGTTTGAATGTAAAGTTTGAACATTCTGATAAAGAGATTGAATTTTAGACCGGAGCACTGAATTGGTCCATAATGCTTTATAAGTATGGGGTGGGGGGCGTAACTTTGGTCAGCTATTACTCCCTAACCATGAATGACAAAGTAAAGTGATTTCATTTCCTCAAATACCCGCCAAGTGCCCTATCGTTTGAATGCAAAGTTTGAACATTCTGATAAAGAGATTGAATTTTAGACCGGAGCACTGAATTGGTCTATAATGCTTTATAAGTATGGGGTGGGGGGCGTAACTTTGGTCAGCTATTACTCCCTAACCATGAATGACAAAGTTAAGTGATTTCATTTCCTCAAATACCCGCCAAGTGCCCTATCGTTTGAATGTAAAGTTTGAACATTCTGATAAAGAGATTGAATTTTAGACCGGAGCACTGAATTGGTCTATAATGCTTTATCAGTATGGGGTGGGGGGCGTAACTCTGGTCAGCTATTACTTCCTAACCATGAATGATAAAGTAAAGTGATTTCATTTCCTCAAATACCCGCCAAGTGCCCTATCGTTTGAATGTAAAGTTTGAACATTCTAATAAAGAGATTAAATTTTAGACCGGAGCACTGAATTGGTCCATAATGCTTTTTAAATACCCGCCAAGTGCCCTATCGTTTGAATGTAAAGTTTGAACATTCTGATAAAGAGATTGAATTTTAGACCGGAGCACTGAATTGGTCTATAATGCTTTATAAGTATGGGGTGGGGGGCGTAACTTTGGTCAGCTATTACTCCCTAACCATGAATGAGAAAGTAAAGTGATTTCATTTCCTCAAATACCCGCCAAGTGCCCTATCGTTTGAATGTTAAGTTTGAACATTCTGATAAAGAGATTGAATTTTAGACCGGAGCACTGAATTGGTCTGTAATGCTTTATAAGTATGGGGTGGGGGGCGTAACTTTGGTCAGCTATTACTCCCTAACCATGAATGAGAAAGGAAAGTGATTTCATTTCCTCAAATACCCGCCAAGTGCCCTATCGTTTGAATGTAAAGTTTGAACATTCTGATAAAGAGATTGAATTTTAGACGGAGCACTGAATTGGTCTATAATGCTTTATCAGTATGGGGTGGGGGGCGTAACTTTGGTCAGCTATTACTTCCTAACCATGAATGAGAAAGTTAAGTGATTTCATTTCCTCAAATACCCGCCAAGTGCCCTATCGTTTGAATGTAAAGTTTGAACATTCTGATAAAGAGATTGAATTTTAGACCGGAGCACTGAATTGGTCTATAATGCTTTATAAGTATGGGGGGCGTAACTTTGGTCAGCTATTACTCCCTAACCATGAATGAGAAAGTAAAGTGATTTCATTTCCTCAAATACCCGCCAAGTGCCCTATCGTTTGCATGTAAAGTTTGAACATTCTGATAAAGAGATTGAATTTTAGACCGGAGCACTGAATTGGTCTATAATGCTTTATAAGTATGGGGTGGGGGGCGTAACTTTGGTCAGCTATTACTCCCTAACCATGAATGAGAAAGTAAAGTGATTTCATTTCCTAAAATACCCACCAAGTGCCCTATCGTTTGAATGTAAAGTTTGAACATTCTGATAAAGAGATTGAATTTTAGACCGGAGCACTGAATTGGTCCATAATGCTTTTTAAATACCCGCCAAGTGCCCTATCGTTTGAATGTAAAGTTTGAACATTCTGATAAAGAGATTGAATTTTAGACCGGAGCACTGAATTGGTCTATAATGCTTTATAAGTATGGGGTGGGGGGCGTAACTTTGGTCAGCTATTACTCCCTAACCATGCATGAGAAAGTAAAGTGATTTCATTTCCTCAAATACCCGCCAAGTGCCCTATCGTTTGAATGTAAAGTTTGAACATTCTGATAAAGAGATTGAATTTTAGACCGGAGCACTGAATTGGTCTATAATGCTTTATCAGTATGGGGTGGGGGGCGTCACTTTGGTCAGCTATTACTTCCTAACCATGAATGAGAAAGTTAAGTGATTTCATTTCCTCAAATACCCGCCAAGTGCCCTATCGTTTGAATGTAAAGTTTGAACATTCTGATAAAGAGATTGAATTTTAGACCGGAGCACTGAATTGGTCTATAATGCTTTATAAGTATGGGGTGGGGGGCGTAACTTTGGTCAGCTATTACTCCCTAACCATGAATGACAAAGTTAAGTGATTTCATTTCCTCAAATACCCGCCAAGTGCCCTATCGTTTGAATGTAAAGTTTGAACATTCTGATAAAGAGATTGAATTTTAGACCGGAGCACTGAATTGGTCTATAATGCTTTATAAGTATGGGGTGGGGAGCGTAACTTTGGTCAGCTATTACTCCCTAACCATGAATGAGAAAGTAAAGTGATTTCATTTCCTAAAATACCCGCCAAGTGCCCTATCGTTTGAATGTAAAGTTTGAACATTCTGATAAAGAGATTGAATTTTAGACCGGAGCACTGAATTGGTCTATAATGCTTTATAAGTATGGGGTGGGGGGCGTAACTTTGGTCAGCTATTACTCCCTAACCATGAATGAGAAAGTAAAGTGATTTCATTTCCTAAAATACCCGCCAAGTGCCCTATCGTTTGAATGTAAAGTTTGAACATTCTGATAAAGAGATTGAATTTTAGACCGGAGCACTGAATTGGTCTATAATGCTTTATAAGTATGGGGTGGGGGGCGTAACTTTGGTCAGCTATTACTCCCTAACCATGAATGAGAAAGTAAAGTGATTTCATTTCCTCAAATACCCGCCAAGTGCCCTATCGTTTGAATGTAAAGTTTGAACATTCTGATAAAGAGATTGAATTTTAGACCGGAGCACTGAATTGGTCTATAATGCTTTATCAGTATGGGGTGGGGAGCGTAACTTTGGTCAGCTATTACTCCCTAACCATGAATGAGAAAGTAAAGTGATTTCATTTCCTAAAATACCCACCAAGTGCCCTATCGTTTGAATGTAAAGTTTGAACATTCTGATAAAGAGATTGAATTTTAGACCGGAGCACTGAATTGGTCCATAATGCTTTTTAAATACCCGCCAAGTGCCCTATCGTTTGAATGTAAAGTTTGAACATTCTGATAAAGAGATTGAATTTTAGACCGGAGCACTGAATTGGTCTATAATGCTTTATAAGTATGGGGTGGGGGGCGTAACTTTGGTCAGCTATTACTCCCTAACCATGCATGAGAAAGTAAAGTGATTTCATTTCCTCAAATACCCGCCAAGTGCCCTATCGTTTGAATGTAAAGTTTGAACATTCTGATAAAGAGATTGAATTTTAGACCGGAGCACTGAATTGGTCTATAATGCTTTATCAGTATGGGGTGGGGGGCGTCACTTTGGTCAGCTATTACTTCCTAACCATGAATGACAAAGTTAAGTGATTTCATTTCCTCAAATACCCGCCAAGTGCCCTATCGTTTGAATGTAAAGTTTGAACATTCTGATAAAGAGATTGAATTTTAGACCGGAGCACTGAATTGGTCTATAATGCTTTATAAGTATGGGGTGGGGGGCGTAACTTTGGTCAGCTATTACTCCCTAACCATGAATGACAAAGTTAAGTGATTTCATTTCCTCAAATACCCGCCAAGTGCCCTATCGTTTGAATGTAAAGTTTGAACATTCTGATAAAGAGATTGAATTTTAGACCGGAGCACTGAATTGGTCTATAATGCTTTATAAGTATGGGGTGGGGAGCGTAACTTTGGTCAGCTATTACTCCCTAACCATGAATGAGAAAGTAAAGTGATTTCATTTCCTAAAATACCCGCCAAGTGCCCTATCGTTTGAATGTAAAGTTTGAACATTCTGATAAAGAGATTGAATTTTAGACCGGAGCACTGAATTGGTCTATAATGCTTTATAAGTATGGGGTGGGGGGCGTAACTTTGGTCAGCTATTACTCCCTAACCATGAATGAGAAAGTAAAGTGATTTCATTTCCTCAAATACCCGCCAAGTGCCCTATCGTTTGAATGTAAAGTTTGAACATTCTGATAAAGAGATTGAATTTTAGACCGGAGCACTGAATTGGTCTATAATGCTTTATCAGTATGGGGTGGGGAGCGTAACTTTGGTCAGCTATTACTCCCTAACCATGAATGAGAAAGTAAAGTGATTTCATTTCCTCAAATACCCACCAAGTGCCCTATCGTTTGAATGTAAAGTTTGAACATTCTGATAAAGAGATTGAATTTTAGACCGGAGCACTGAATTGGTCTATAATGCTTTATCAGTATGGGGTGGGGGGGCGTAACTTTGGTCAGCTATTACTTCCTAACCATGAATGAGAAAGTTAAGTGATTTCATTTCCTCAAATACCCGCCAAGTGCCCTATCGTTTGAATGTAAAGTTTGAACATTCTGATAAAGAGATTGGATTTTAGACCGGAGCACTGAATTGGTCCATAATGCTTTATAAGTATGGGGTGGGGGGCGTAACTTTGGTCAGCTATTACTCCCTAACCATGAATGACAAAGTTAAGTGATTTCATTTCCTCAAATACCCGCCAAGTGCCCTATCGTTTGAATGTAAAGTTTGAACATTCTGATAAAGAGATTGAATTTTAGACCGGAGCACTGAATTGGTCTATAATGCTTTATAAGTATGGGGTGGGGGGCGTAACTTTGGTCAGCTATTACTCCCTAACCATGAATGAGAAAGTAAAGTGATTTCATTTCCTAAAATACCCGCCAAGTGCCCTATCGTTTGAATTCAAAGTTTGAACATTCTGATAAAGAGATTGAATTTTAGACCGGAGCACTGAATTGGTCCATAATGCTTTTTAAATACCCGCCAAGTGCCCTATCGTTTGAATGTAAAGTTTGAACATTCTGATAAAGAGATTGAATTTTAGACCGGAGCACTGAATTGGTCTATAATGCTTTATAAGTATGGGGTGGGGGGCGTAACTTTGGTCAGCTATTACTCCCTAACCATGCATGAGAAAGTAAAGTGATTTCCCTGCCAAGTGCCCTATCGTTTGAATGTTAAGTTTGAACATTTGAAAAGAGATTGAATTTTAGACCGGAGCACTGAATTGGTCTACAATGCTTTATAAGTATGGGGTGGGGGGCGTAACTTTGGTCAGCTATTACTTCCTAACCATGAATGAGAAAGTAAAGTGATTTCATTTCCTCAAATACCCGCCAAGTGCCCTATCGTTTGAATGTAAAGTTTGAACATTCTGATAAAGAGATTGAATTTTAGACCGGAGCACTGAATTGGTCCATAACGCTTTATAATTATGGGGTGGGGGGCGTAACTTTGGTCAGCTATTACTCCCTAACCATGAATGGCAAAGTTAAGTGATTTCATTTCCTCAAATACCCGCCAAGTGCCCTATCGTTTGAATGTAAAGTTTGAACATTCTGATAAAGAGATTGAATTTTAGACCGGAGCACTGAATTGGTCTATAATGCTTTGTAAGTATGGGGTGGGGAGCGTAACTTTGGTCAGCTATTACTCCCTAACCATGAATGAGAAAGTAAAGTGATTTCATTTCCTCAAATACCCGCCAAGTGCCCTATCGTTTGAATGTAAAGTTTGAACATTCTGATAAAGAGATTGAATTTTAGACCGGAGCACTGAATTGGTCTATAATGCTTAATAAGTATGGGGTGGGGGGCGTAACTTTGGTCAGCTATTACTCCCTAACCATGAATGAGAAAGTTAAGTGATTTCATTTCCTCAAATACCCGCCAAGTGCCCTATCGTTTGAATGTAAAGTTTGAACATTCTGATAAAGAGATTGAATTTTAGACCGGAGCACTGAATTGGTCAATAATGCTTTATAAGTATGGGGTGGGGGGCGTAACTTTGGTCAGCTATTACTTCCTAACCATGAATGAGAAAGTAAAGTGATTTCATTTCCTCAAATACCCACCAAGTGCCCTATCGTTTGAATGTAAAGTTTGAACATTTGAAAAGAGATTGAATTTTAGACCGGAGCACTGAATTGGTCTATAATGCTTTATAAGTATGGGGTGGGGGGCGTAACTTTGGTCAGCTATTATTTCCTAACCATGAATGAGAAAGTAAAGTGATTTCATTTCCTCAAATACCCACCAAGTGCCCTATCGTTTGAATGTAAAGTTTGAACATTCTGATAAAGAGATTGAATTTTAGACCGGAGCACTGAATTGGTCTATAATTTTTATCAGTATGGGGTGGGGGGCGTTACTTTGGTCAGCTATTACTCCCTAACCATGAATGACAAAGTTAAGTGATTTCATTTCCTCAAATACCCGCCAAGTGCCCTATCGTTTGAATGTAAAGTTTGAACATTCTGATAAAGAGATTGAATTTTAGACCGGAGCACTGAATTGGTCCATAATGCTTTATAAGTATGGGGTGGGGGGCGTAACTTTGGTCAGCTATTACTCCCTAACCATGAATGACAAAGTAAAGTGATTTCATTTCCTCAAATACCCGCCAAGTGCCCTATCGTTTGAATGTAAAGTTTGAACATTCTGATAAAGAGATTGAATTTTAGACCGGAGCACTGAATTGGTCTATAATGCTTTATAAGTATGGGGTGGGGGGCGTAACTTTGGTCAGCTATTACTCCCTAACCATGAATGAGAAAGTAAAGTGATTTCATTTCCTAAAATACCCGCCAAGTGCCCTATCGTTTGAATTCAAAGTTTGAACATTCTGATAAAGAGATTGAATTTTAGACCGGAGCACTGAATTGGTCCATAATGCTTTTTAAATACCCGCCAAGTGCCCTATCGTTTGAATGTAAAGTTTGAACATTCTGATAAAGAGATTGAATTTTAGACCGGAGCACTGAATTGGTCTATAATGCTTTATAAGTATGGGGTGGGGGGCGTAACTTTGGTCAGCTATTACTCCCTAACCATGCATGAGAAAGTAAAGTGATTTCCCTGCCAAGTGCCCTATCGTTTGAATGTTAAGTTTGAACATTTGAAAAGAGATTGAATTTTAGACCGGAGCACTGAATTGGTCTACAATGCTTTATAAGTATGGGGTGGGGGGCGTAACTTTGGTCAGCTATTACTTCCTAACCATGAATGAGAAAGTAAAGTGATTTCATTTCCTCAAATACCCGCCAAGTGCCCTATCGTTTGAATGTAAAGTTTGAACATTCTGATAAAGAGATTGAATTTTAGACCGGAGCACTGAATTGGTCCATAACGCTTTATAATTATGGGGTGGGGGGCGTAACTTTGGTCAGCTATTACTCCCTAACCATGAATGGCAAAGTTAAGTGATTTCATTTCCTCAAATACCCGCCAAGTGCCCTATCGTTTGAATGTAAAGTTTGAACATTCTGATAAAGAGATTGAATTTTAGACCGGAGCACTGAATTGGTCTATAATGCTTTGTAAGTATGGGGTGGGGAGCGTAACTTTGGTCAGCTATTACTCCCTAACCATGAATGAGAAAGTAAAGTGATTTCATTTCCTCAAATACCCGCCAAGTGCCCTATCGTTTGAATGTAAAGTTTGAACATTCTGATAAAGAGATTGAATTTTAGACCGGAGCACTGAATTGGTCTATAATGCTTAATAAGTATGGGGTGGGGGGCGTAACTTTGGTCAGCTATTACTCCCTAACCATGAATGAGAAAGTTAAGTGATTTCATTTCCTCAAATACCCGCCAAGTGCCCTATCGTTTGAATGTAAAGTTTGAACATTCTGATAAAGAGATTGAATTTTAGACCGGAGCACTGAATTGGTCAATAATGCTTTATAAGTATGGGGTGGGGGGCGTAACTTTGGTCAGCTATTACTTCCTAACCATGAATGAGAAAGTAAAGTGATTTCATTTCCTCAAATACCCACCAAGTGCCCTATCGTTTGAATGTAAAGTTTGAACATTTGAAAAGAGATTGAATTTTAGACCGGAGCACTGAATTGGTCTATAATGCTTTATAAGTATGGGGTGGGGGGCGTAACTTTGGTCAGCTATTATTTCCTAACCATGAATGAGAAAGTAAAGTGATTTCATTTCCTCAAATACCCACCAAGTGCCCTATCGTTTGAATGTAAAGTTTGAACATTCTGATAAAGAGATTGAATTTTAGACCGGAGCACTGAATTGGTCTATAATTTTTATCAGTATGGGGTGGGGGGCGTTACTTTGGTCAGCTATTACTCCCTAACCATGAATGACAAAGTTAAGTGATTTCATTTCCTCAAATACCCGCCAAGTGCCCTATCGTTTGAATGTAAAGTTTGAACATTCTGATAAAGAGATTGAATTTTAGACCGGAGCACTGAATTGGTCCATAATGCTTTATAAGTATGGGGTGGGGGGCGTAACTTTGGTCAGCTATTACTCCCTAACCATGAATGACAAAGTAAAGTGATTTCATTTCCTCAAATACCCGCCAAGTGCCCTATCGTTTGAATGTAAAGTTTGAACATTCTGATAAAGAGATTGAATTTTAGACCGGAGCACTGAATTGGTCTATAATGCTTTATAAGTATGGGGTGGGGGGCGTAACTTTGGTCAGCTATTACTCCCTAACCATGAATGAGAAAGTAAAGTGATTTCATTTCCTCAAATACCCGCCAAGTGCCCTATCGTTTGAATGTAAAGTTTGAACATTCTGATAAAGAGATTGAATTTTAGACCGGAGCACTGAATTGGTCTATAATGCTTTATCAGTATGGGGTGGGGGGCGTAACTCTGGTCAGCTATTACTTCCTAACCATGAATGATAAGGTAAAGTGATTTCATTTCCTCAAATACCCGCCAAGTGCCCTATCGTTTGAATGTAAAGTTTGAACATTCTAATAAAGAGATTGAATTTTAGACCGGAGCACTGAATTGGTCCATAATGCTTTTTAAATACCCACCAAGTGCCCTATCGTTTGAATGTAAAGTTTGAACATTCTGATAAAGAGATTGAATTTTAGACCGGAGCACTGAATTGGTCAATAATGCTTTATAAGTATGGGGTGGGGGGCGTAACTTTGGTCAGCTATTACTTCCTAACCATGAATGAGAAAGTAAAGTGATTTCATTTCCTCAAATACCCACCAAGTGCCCTATCGTTTGAATGTAAAGTTTGAACATTTGAAAAGAGATTGAATTTTAGACCGGAGCACTGAATTGGTCTATAATGCTTTATAAGTATGGGGTGGGGGGCGTAACTTTGGTCAGCTATTATTTCCTAACCATGAATGAGAAAGTAAAGTGATTTCATTTCCTCAAATACCCACCAAGTGCCCTATCGTTTGAATGTAAAGTTTGAACATTCTGATAAAGAGATTGAATTTTAGACCGGAGCACTGAATTGGTCTATAATTTTTATCAGTATGGGGTGGGGGGCGTTACTTTGGTCAGCTATTACTCCCTAACCATGAATGACAAAGTTAAGTGATTTCATTTCCTCAAATACCCGCCAAGTGCCCTATCGTTTGAATGTAAAGTTTGAACATTCTGATAAAGAGATTGAATTTTAGACCGGAGCACTGAATTGGTCCATAATGCTTTATAAGTATGGGGTGGGGGGCGTAACTTTGGTCAGCTATTACTCCCTAACCATGAATGACAAAGTAAAGTGATTTCATTTCCTCAAATACCCGCCAAGTGCCCTATCGTTTGAATGTAAAGTTTGAACATTCTGATAAAGAGATTGAATTTTAGACCGGAGCACTGAATTGGTCTATAATGCTTTATAAGTATGGGGTGGGGGGCGTAACTTTGGTCAGCTATTACTCCCTAACCATGAATGAGAAAGTAAAGTGATTTCATTTCCTCAAATACCCGCCAAGTGCCCTATCGTTTGAATGTAAAGTTTGAACATTCTGATAAAGAGATTGAATTTTAGACCGGAGCACTGAATTGGTCTATAATGCTTTATCAGTATGGGGTGGGGGGCGTAACTCTGGTCAGCTATTACTTCCTAACCATGAATGATAAGGTAAAGTGATTTCATTTCCTCAAATACCCGCCAAGTGCCCTATCGTTTGAATGTAAAGTTTGAACATTCTAATAAAGAGATTGAATTTTAGACCGGAGCACTGAATTGGTCCATAATGCTTTTTAAATACCCGCCAAGTGCCCTATCGTTTGAATGTAAAGTTTGAACATTCTGATAAAGAGATTGAATTTTAGACCGGAGCACTGAATTGGTCTATAATGCTTTATAAGTATGGGGTGGGGGGCGTAACTTTGGTCAGCTATTACTCCCTAACCATGAATGAGAAAGTAAAGTGATTTCATTTCCTCAAATACCCGCCAAGTGCCCTATCGTTTGAATGTAAAGTTTGAACATTCTGATAAAGAGATTGAATTTTAGACCGGAGCACTGAATTGGTCTATAATGCTTTATCAGTATGGGGTGGGGAGCGTAACTTTGGTCAGCTATTACTCCCTAACCATGAATGAGAAAGTAAAGTGATTTCATTTCCTCAAATACCCACCAAGTGCCCTATCGTTTGAATGTAAAGTTTGAACATTCTGATAAAGAGATTGAATTTTAGACCGGAGCACTGAATTGGTCTATAATGCTTTATCAGTATGGGGTGGGGGGGCGTAACTTTGGTCAGCTATTACTTCCTAACCATGAATGAGAAAGTTAAGTGATTTCATTTCCTCAAATACCCGCCAAGTGCCCTATCGTTTGAATGTAAAGTTTGAACATTCTGATAAAGAGATTGAATTTTAGACCGGAGCACTGAATTGGTCCATAATGCTTTATAAGTATGGGGTGGGGGGCGTAACTTTGGTCAGCTATTACTCCCTAACCATGAATGACAAAGTTAAGTGATTTCATTTCCTCAAATACCCGCCAAGTGCCCTATCGTTTGAATGTAAAGTTTGAACATTCTGATAAAGAGATTGAATTTTAGACCGGAGCACTGAATTGGTCTATAATGCTTTATAAGTATGGGGTGGGGAGCGTAACTTTGGTCAGCTATTACTCCCTAACCATGAATGAGAAAGTAAAGTGATTTCATTTCCTCAAATACCCGCCAAGTGCCCTATCGTTTGAATGTAAAGTTTGAACATTCTGATAAAGAGATTGAATTTTAGACCGGAGCACTGAATTGGTCTATAATGCTTTATAAGTATGGGGTGGGGGGCGTAACTTTGGTCAGCTATTACTCCCTAACCATGAATGACAAAGTAAAGTGATTTCATTTCCTCAAATACCCGCCAAGTGCCCTATCGTTTGAATGTAAAGTTTGAACATTCTGATAAAGAGATTGAATTTTAGACCGGAGCACTGAATTGGTCTATAATGCTTTATAAGTATGGGGTGGGGGGCGTAACTTTGGTCAGCTATTACTCCCTAACCATGAATGAGAAAGTAAAGTGATTTCATTTCCTCAAATACCCGCCAAGTGCCCTATCGTTTGAATGTAAAGTTTGAACATTCTGATAAAGAGATTGAATTTTAGACCGGAGCACTGAATTGGTCTATAATGCTTTATAAGTATGGGGTGGGGGGCGTAACTTTGGTCAGCTATTACTCCCTAACCATGAATATAATGAGAAAGTAAAGTGATTTTATTTCCTCAAATACCCGCCAAGTGCCCTATCGTTTGAATGTAAAGTTTGAACATTCTGATAAAGAGATTGAAGTTTAGACCGGAGCACTGAATTGGTCTACAATGCTTTATAAGTATGGGATGGGGGGCGTAACTTTGGTCAGATATTACTTCCTAACCATGAATGAGAAAGTAAAGTGATTTCATTTCCTCAAATACCCGCCAAGTGCCCTATCGTTTGAATGTTAAGTTTGAACATTCTGATAAAGAGATTGAATTTTAGACCGGAGCACTGAATTGGTCTATAATGCTTTATCAGTATGGGGTGGGGGGCGTAACTTTGGTCAGCTATTACTTCCTAACCATGAATGAGAAAGTTAAGTGATTTCATTTCCTCAAATACCCGCCAAGTGCCCTATCGTTTGAATGTAAAGTTTGAACATTCTGACAAAGAGATTGGATTTTAGACCGGAGCACTGAATTGGTCCATAATGCTTTATAAGTATGGGGTGGGGGGCGTAACTTTGGTCAGCTATTACTCCCTAACCATGAATATAATGAGAAAGTAAAGTGATTTCATTTCCTCAAATACCCGCCAAGTGCCCTATCGTTTGAATGTAAAGTTTGAACATTTGAAAAGAGATTGAAGTTTAGACCGGAGCACTGAATTGGTCTACAATGCTTTATAAGTATGGGATGGGGGGCGTAACTTTGGTCAGATAATACTTCCTAACCATGAATGAGAAAGTAAAGTGATTTCATTTCCTCAAATACCCGCCAAGTGCCCTATCGTTTGAATGTAAAGTTTGAACATTCTGATAAAGAGATTGAATTTTAGACCGGAGCACTGAATTGGTCTATAATGCTTTATAAGTATGGGGTGGGGGGCGTAACTTTGGTCAGCTATTACTCCCTAACCATGAATGACAAAGTTAAGTGATTTCATTTCCTCAAATACCCGCCAAGTGCCCTATCGTTTGAATGTAAAGTTTGAACATTCTGATAAAGAGATTGAATTTTAGACCGGAGCACTGAATTGGTCTATAATGCTTTATAAGTATGGGGTGGGGGGCGTAACTTTGGTCAGCTATTACTCCCTAACCATGAATGAGAAAGTAAAGTGATTTCATTTCCTAAAATACCCGCCAAGTGCCCTATCGTTTGAATTCAAAGTTTGAACATTCTGATAAAGAGATTGAATTTTAGACCGGAGCACTGAATTGGTCCATAATGCTTTTTAAATACCCGCCAAGTGCCCTATCGTTTGAATGTAAAGTTTGAACATTCTGATAAAGAGATTGAATTTTAGACCGGAGCACTGAATTGGTCTATAATGCTTTATAAGTATGGGGTGGGGGGCGTAACTTTGGTCAGCTATTACTCCCTAACCATGCATGAGAAAGTAAAGTGATTTCCCTGCCAAGTGCCCTATCGTTTGAATGTTAAGTTTGAACATTTGAAAAGAGATTGAATTTTAGACCGGAGCACTGAATTGGTCTACAATGCTTTATAAGTATGGGGTGGGGGGCGTAACTTTGGTCAGCTATTACTTCCTAACCATGAATGAGAAAGTAAAGTGATTTCATTTCCTCAAATACCCGCCAAGTGCCCTATCGTTTGAATGTAAAGTTTGAACATTCTGATAAAGAGATTGAATTTTAGACCGGAGCACTGAATTGGTCCATAACGCTTTATAATTATGGGGTGGGGGGCGTAACTTTGGTCAGCTATTACTCCCTAACCATGAATGGCAAAGTTAAGTGATTTCATTTCCTCAAATACCCGCCAAGTGCCCTATCGTTTGAATGTAAAGTTTGAACATTCTGATAAAGAGATTGAATTTTAGACCGGAGCACTGAATTGGTCTATAATGCTTTGTAAGTATGGGGTGGGGAGCGTAACTTTGGTCAGCTATTACTCCCTAACCATGAATGAGAAAGTAAAGTGATTTCATTTCCTCAAATACCCGCCAAGTGCCCTATCGTTTGAATGTAAAGTTTGAACATTCTGATAAAGAGATTGAATTTTAGACCGGAGCACTGAATTGGTCTATAATGCTTAATAAGTATGGGGTGGGGGGCGTAACTTTGGTCAGCTATTACTCCCTAACCATGAATGAGAAAGTTAAGTGATTTCATTTCCTCAAATACCCGCCAAGTGCCCTATCGTTTGAATGTAAAGTTTGAACATTCTGATAAAGAGATTGAATTTTAGACCGGAGCACTGAATTGGTCAATAATGCTTTATAAGTATGGGGTGGGGGGCGTAACTTTGGTCAGCTATTACTTCCTAACCATGAATGAGAAAGTAAAGTGATTTCATTTCCTCAAATACCCACCAAGTGCCCTATCGTTTGAATGTAAAGTTTGAACATTTGAAAAGAGATTGAATTTTAGACCGGAGCACTGAATTGGTCTATAATGCTTTATAAGTATGGGGTGGGGGGCGTAACTTTGGTCAGCTATTATTTCCTAACCATGAATGAGAAAGTAAAGTGATTTCATTTCCTCAAATACCCACCAAGTGCCCTATCGTTTGAATGTAAAGTTTGAACATTCTGATAAAGAGATTGAATTTTAGACCGGAGCACTGAATTGGTCTATAATTTTTATCAGTATGGGGTGGGGGGCGTTACTTTGGTCAGCTATTACTCCCTAACCATGAATGACAAAGTTAAGTGATTTCATTTCCTCAAATACCCGCCAAGTGCCCTATCGTTTGAATGTAAAGTTTGAACATTCTGATAAAGAGATTGAATTTTAGACCGGAGCACTGAATTGGTCCATAATGCTTTATAAGTATGGGGTGGGGGGCGTAACTTTGGTCAGCTATTACTCCCTAACCATGAATGACAAAGTAAAGTGATTTCATTTCCTCAAATACCCGCCAAGTGCCCTATCGTTTGAATGTAAAGTTTGAACATTCTGATAAAGAGATTGAATTTTAGACCGGAGCACTGAATTGGTCTATAATGCTTTATAAGTATGGGGTGGGGGGCGTAACTTTGGTCAGCTATTACTCCCTAACCATGAATGAGAAAGTAAAGTGATTTCATTTCCTCAAATACCCGCCAAGTGCCCTATCGTTTGAATGTAAAGTTTGAACATTCTGATAAAGAGATTGAATTTTAGACCGGAGCACTGAATTGGTCTATAATGCTTTATCAGTATGGGGTGGGGGGCGTAACTCTGGTCAGCTATTACTTCCTAACCATGAATGATAAGGTAAAGTGATTTCATTTCCTCAAATACCCGCCAAGTGCCCTATCGTTTGAATGTAAAGTTTGAACATTCTAATAAAGAGATTGAATTTTAGACCGGAGCACTGAATTGGTCCATAATGCTTTTTAAATACCCACCAAGTGCCCTATCGTTTGAATGTAAAGTTTGAACATTCTGATAAAGAGATTGAATTTTAGACCGGAGCACTGAATTGGTCAATAATGCTTTATAAGTATGGGGTGGGGGGCGTAACTTTGGTCAGCTATTACTTCCTAACCATGAATGAGAAAGTAAAGTGATTTCATTTCCTCAAATACCCACCAAGTGCCCTATCGTTTGAATGTAAAGTTTGAACATTTGAAAAGAGATTGAATTTTAGACCGGAGCACTGAATTGGTCTATAATGCTTTATAAGTATGGGGTGGGGGGCGTAACTTTGGTCAGCTATTATTTCCTAACCATGAATGAGAAAGTAAAGTGATTTCATTTCCTCAAATACCCACCAAGTGCCCTATCGTTTGAATGTAAAGTTTGAACATTCTGATAAAGAGATTGAATTTTAGACCGGAGCACTGAATTGGTCTATAATTTTTATCAGTATGGGGTGGGGGGCGTTACTTTGGTCAGCTATTACTCCCTAACCATGAATGACAAAGTTAAGTGATTTCATTTCCTCAAATACCCGCCAAGTGCCCTATCGTTTGAATGTAAAGTTTGAACATTCTGATAAAGAGATTGAATTTTAGACCGGAGCACTGAATTGGTCCATAATGCTTTATAAGTATGGGGTGGGGGGCGTAACTTTGGTCAGCTATTACTCCCTAACCATGAATGACAAAGTAAAGTGATTTCATTTCCTCAAATACCCGCCAAGTGCCCTATCGTTTGAATGTAAAGTTTGAACATTCTGATAAAGAGATTGAATTTTAGACCGGAGCACTGAATTGGTCTATAATGCTTTATAAGTATGGGGTGGGGGGCGTAACTTTGGTCAGCTATTACTCCCTAACCATGAATGAGAAAGTAAAGTGATTTCATTTCCTCAAATACCCGCCAAGTGCCCTATCGTTTGAATGTAAAGTTTGAACATTCTGATAAAGAGATTGAATTTTAGACCGGAGCACTGAATTGGTCTATAATGCTTTATCAGTATGGGGTGGGGGGCGTAACTCTGGTCAGCTATTACTTCCTAACCATGAATGATAAGGTAAAGTGATTTCATTTCCTCAAATACCCGCCAAGTGCCCTATCGTTTGAATGTAAAGTTTGAACATTCTAATAAAGAGATTGAATTTTAGACCGGAGCACTGAATTGGTCCATAATGCTTTTTAAATACCCGCCAAGTGCCCTATCGTTTGAATGTAAAGTTTGAACATTCTGATAAAGAGATTGAATTTTAGACCGGAGCACTGAATTGGTCTATAATGCTTTATAAGTATGGGGTGGGGGGCGTAACTTTGGTCAGCTATTACTCCCTAACCATGAATGAGAAAGTAAAGTGATTTCATTTCCTCAAATACCCGCCAAGTGCCCTATCGTTTGAATGTAAAGTTTGAACATTCTGATAAAGAGATTGAATTTTAGACCGGAGCACTGAATTGGTCTATAATGCTTTATCAGTATGGGGTGGGGAGCGTAACTTTGGTCAGCTATTACTCCCTAACCATGAATGAGAAAGTAAAGTGATTTCATTTCCTCAAATACCCACCAAGTGCCCTATCGTTTGAATGTAAAGTTTGAACATTCTGATAAAGAGATTGAATTTTAGACCGGAGCACTGAATTGGTCTATAATGCTTTATCAGTATGGGGTGGGGGGGCGTAACTTTGGTCAGCTATTACTTCCTAACCATGAATGAGAAAGTTAAGTGATTTCATTTCCTCAAATACCCGCCAAGTGCCCTATCGTTTGAATGTAAAGTTTGAACATTCTGATAAAGAGATTGAATTTTAGACCGGAGCACTGAATTGGTCCATAATGCTTTATAAGTATGGGGTGGGGGGCGTAACTTTGGTCAGCTATTACTCCCTAACCATGAATGACAAAGTTAAGTGATTTCATTTCCTCAAATACCCGCCAAGTGCCCTATCGTTTGAATGTAAAGTTTGAACATTCTGATAAAGAGATTGAATTTTAGACCGGAGCACTGAATTGGTCTATAATGCTTTATAAGTATGGGGTGGGGAGCGTAACTTTGGTCAGCTATTACTCCCTAACCATGAATGAGAAAGTAAAGTGATTTCATTTCCTCAAATACCCGCCAAGTGCCCTATCGTTTGAATGTAAAGTTTGAACATTCTGATAAAGAGATTGAATTTTAGACCGGAGCACTGAATTGGTCTATAATGCTTTATAAGTATGGGGTGGGGGGCGTAACTTTGGTCAGCTATTACTCCCTAACCATGAATGACAAAGTAAAGTGATTTCATTTCCTCAAATACCCGCCAAGTGCCCTATCGTTTGAATGTAAAGTTTGAACATTCTGATAAAGAGATTGAATTTTAGACCGGAGCACTGAATTGGTCTATAATGCTTTATAAGTATGGGGTGGGGGGCGTAACTTTGGTCAGCTATTACTCCCTAACCATGAATGAGAAAGTAAAGTGATTTCATTTCCTCAAATACCCGCCAAGTGCCCTATCGTTTGAATGTAAAGTTTGAACATTCTGATAAAGAGATTGAATTTTAGACCGGAGCACTGAATTGGTCTATAATGCTTTATAAGTATGGGGTGGGGGGCGTAACTTTGGTCAGCTATTACTCCCTAACCATGAATATAATGAGAAAGTAAAGTGATTTTATTTCCTCAAATACCCGCCAAGTGCCCTATCGTTTGAATGTAAAGTTTGAACATTCTGATAAAGAGATTGAAGTTTAGACCGGAGCACTGAATTGGTCTACAATGCTTTATAAGTATGGGATGGGGGGCGTAACTTTGGTCAGATATTACTTCCTAACCATGAATGAGAAAGTAAAGTGATTTCATTTCCTCAAATACCCGCCAAGTGCCCTATCGTTTGAATGTTAAGTTTGAACATTCTGATAAAGAGATTGAATTTTAGACCGGAGCACTGAATTGGTCTATAATGCTTTATCAGTATGGGGTGGGGGGCGTAACTTTGGTCAGCTATTACTTCCTAACCATGAATGAGAAAGTTAAGTGATTTCATTTCCTCAAATACCCGCCAAGTGCCCTATCGTTTGAATGTAAAGTTTGAACATTCTGACAAAGAGATTGGATTTTAGACCGGAGCACTGAATTGGTCCATAATGCTTTATAAGTATGGGGTGGGGGGCGTAACTTTGGTCAGCTATTACTCCCTAACCATGAATATAATGAGAAAGTAAAGTGATTTCATTTCCTCAAATACCCGCCAAGTGCCCTATCGTTTGAATGTAAAGTTTGAACATTTGAAAAGAGATTGAAGTTTAGACCGGAGCACTGAATTGGTCTACAATGCTTTATAAGTATGGGATGGGGGGCGTAACTTTGGTCAGATAATACTTCCTAACCATGAATGAGAAAGTAAAGTGATTTCATTTCCTCAAATACCCGCCAAGTGCCCTATCGTTTGAATGTTAAGTTTGAACATTCTGATAAAGAGATTGAATTTTAGACCGGAGCACTGAATTGGTCTATAATGCTTTATCAGTATGGGGTGGGGGGCGTAACTTTGGTCAGCTATTACTCCCTAACCATGAATGAGAAAGTTAAGTGATTTCATTTCCTCAAATACCCGCCAAGTGCCCTATCGTTTGAATGTAAAGTTTGAACATTCTGATAAAGAGATTGAATTTTAGACCGGAGCACTGAATTGGTCTATAATGCTTTATCAGTATGGGGTGGGGGCGTAACTTTGGTCAGCTATTACTCCCTAACCATGAATGAGAAAATAAAGTGATTTTATTTCCTCAAATACCCGCCAAGTGCCCTATCGTTTGAATGTAAAGTTTGAACATTCTGATAAAGAGATTGAATTTTAGACCGGAGCACTGAATTGGTCTATAATGCTTTATAAGTATGGGGTAGGGAGCGTAACTTTGGTCAGCTATTACTCCCTAACCATGAATGAGAAAGTAAAGTGATTTCATTTCCTCAAATACCCGCCAAGTGCCCTATCGTTTGAATGTAAAGTTTGAACATTCTGATAAAGAGATTGAATTTTAGACCGGAGCACTGAATTGGTCCATAATGCTTTATAAGTATGGGGTGGGGGGCGTAACTTTGGTCAGCTATTACTCCCTAACCATGAATGAGAAAGTAAAGTGATTTCATTTCCTCAAATACCCGCCAAGTGCCCTATCGTTTGAATGTAAAGTTTGAACATTCTGATAAAGAGATTGAATTTTAGACCGGAGCACTGAATAGGTCTATAATGCTTTATCAGTATGGGGTGGGGGGCGTAACTTTGGTCAGCTATTACTTCCTAACCATGAATGAGAAAGTTAAGTGATTTCATTTCCTCAAATACCCGCCAAGTGCCCTATCATTTGAATGTAAAGTTTGAACATTCTGATAAAGAGATTGAATTTTAGACCGGAGCACTGAATTGGTCTATAATGCTTTATAAGTATGGGGTGGGGAGCGTAACTTTGGTCAGCTATTACTTCCTAACCATGAATGAGAAAGTAAAGTGATTTCATTTCCTCAAATACCCGCCAAGTGCCCTATCGTTTGAATGTAAAGTTTGAACATTCTGATAAAGAGATTGAATTTTAGACCGGAGCACTGAATTGGTCCATAATGCTTTATAAGTATGGGGTGGGGGGCGTAACTTTGGTCAGCTAATACTCCCTAACCATGAATGAGAAAGTTAAGTGATTTCATTTCCTCAAATACCCGCCAAGTGCCCTATCGTTTGAATGTAAAGTTTGAACATTCTGATAAAGAGATTGAATTTTAGACCGGAGCACTGAATTGGTCCATAATGCTTTATAAGTATGGGGTAGGGAGCGTAACTTTGGTCAGCTATTACTCCCTAACCATGAATGAGAAAGTAAAGTGATTTCATTTCCTCAAATACCCGCCAAGTGCCCTATCGTTTGAATGTAAAGTTTGAACATTCTGATAAAGAGATTGAATTTTAGACCGGAGCACTGAATTGGTCTATAATGCTTTATCAGTATGGGGTGGGGGGAGTAACTTTGGTCAGCTATTACTTCCTAACCATGAATGAGAAAGTTAAGTGATTTCATTTCCTCAAATACCCGCCAAGTGCCCTATCGTTTGAATGTAAAGTTTGAACATTCTGATAAAGAGATTGGATTTTAGACCGGAGCACTGAATTGGTCCATAATGCTTTATAAGTATGGGGTGGGGGGCGTAACTTTGGTCAGCTATTACTCCCTTACCATGAATATAATGAGAAAGTAAAGTGATTTCATTTCCTCAAATACCCGCCAAGTGCCCTATCGTTTGAATGTAAAGTTTGAACATTCTGATAAAGTGATTGAATTTTAGACCGGAGCACTGAATTGGTCTACAATGCTTTATAAGTATGGGATGGGGGGCGTAACTTTGGTCAGATATTACTTCCTAACCATGAATGAGAAAGTAAAGTGATTTCATTTCCTCAAATACCCGCCAAGTGCCCTATCGTTTGAATGTTAAGTTTGAACATTCTGATAAAGAGATTGAATTTTAGACCGGAGCACTGAATTGGTCTATAATGCTTCATCAGTATGGGGTGGGGGGCGTAACTTTGGTCAGCTATTACTTCCTAACCATGAATGAGAAAGTTAAGTGATTTCATTTCCTCAAATACCCGCCAAGTGCCCTATCGTTTGAATGTAAAGTTTGAACATTCTGATAAAGAGATTGGATTTTAGACCGGAGCACTGAATTGGTCCATAATGCTTTATAAGTATGGGGTGGGGGGCGTAACTTTGGTCAGCTATTACTCCCTAACCATGAATATAATGAGAAAGTAAAGTGATTTCATTTCCTCAAATACCCGCCAAGTGCCCTATCGTTTGAATGTAAAGTTTGAACATTTGAAAAGAGATTGAAGTTTAGACCGGAGCACTGAATTGGTCTACAATGCTTTATAAGTATGGGATGGGGGGCGTAACTTTGGTCAGATATTACTTCCTAACCATGAATGAGAAAGTAAAGTGATTTCATTTCCTCAAATACCCGCCAAGTGCCCTATCGTTTGAATGTTAAGTTTGAACATTCTGATAAAGAGATTGAATTTTAGACCGGAGCACTGAATTGGTCTATAATGCTTTATCAGTATGGGGTGGGGGGCGTAACTTTGGTCAGCTATTACTCCCTAACCATGAATGAGAAAGTAAAGTGATTTCATTTCCTCAAATACCCGCCAAGTGCCCTATCGTTTGAATGTAAAGTTTGAACATTCTGATAAAGAGATTGAATTTTAGACCGGAGCACTGAATTGGTCTATAATGCTTTATAAGTATGGGGTGGGGGGCGTAACTTTGGTCAGCTATTACTCCCTAACCATGAATGAGAAAGTAAAGTGATTTCATTTCCTCAAATACCCACCAAGTGCCCTATCGTTTGAATGTAAAGTTTGAACATGCTGATAAAGTGATTGAAGTTTAGACCGGAGCACTGAATTGGTCTATAATGCTTTATAAGTATGGGGTGGGGAGCGTAACTTTGGTCAGCTATTACTCCCTAACCATGAATGAGAAAGTAAAGTGATTTCATTTCCTCAAATACCCGCCAAGTGCCCTATCGTTTGAATGTAAAGTTTGAACATTCTGATAAAGAGATTGAATTTTAGACCGGAGCACTGAATTGGTCTATAATGCTTTATAAGTATGGGGTGGGGGGCGTAACTTTGGTCAGCTATTACTTCCTAACCATGAATGAGAAAGTTAAGTAATTTCATTTCCTCAAATACCCGCCAAGTGCCCTATCGTTTGAATGTAAAGTTTGAACATTCTGATAAAGAGATTGAATTTTAGACCGGAGCACTGAATTGGTCCATAATGCTTTATAAGTATGGGGTGGGGGGCGTAACTTTGGTCAGCTATTACTCCCTAACCATGAATGAGAAAGTAAAGTGATTTCATTTCCTCAAATACCCGCCAAGTGCCCTATCGTTTGAATGTAAAGTTTGAACATTCTGATAAAGAGATTGAAGTTTAGACCGGAGCACTGAATTGGTCTATAATGCTTTATAAGTATGGGGTGGGGGGCGTAACTTTGGTCAGCTATTACTCCCTAACCATGAATGAGAAAGTAAAGTGATTTCATTTCCTCAAATACCCGCCAAGTGCCCTATCGTTTGAATGTAAAGTTTGAACATTCTGATAAAGAGATTGAATTTTAGACCGGAGCACTGAATTGGTCCATAATGCTTTATAAGTATGGGGTGGGGGGCGTAACTTTGGTCAGCTATTACTCCCTAACCATGAATGAGAAAGTAAAGTGATTTCATTTCCTCAAATACCCGCCAAGTGCCCTATCGTTTGAATGTAAAGTTTGAACATTCTGATAAAGAGATTGAATTTTAGACCGGAGCACTGAATTGGTCTATAATGCTTTATAAGTATGGGGTGGGGGGCGTAACTTTGGTCAGCTATTACTTCCTAACCATGAATGAGAAAGTTAAGTGATTTCATTTCCTCAAATACCCGCCAAGTGCCCTATCGTTTGAATGTAAAGTTTGAACATTCTGATAAAGAGATTGAATTTTAGACCGGAGCACTGAATTGGTCCATAATGCTTTATAAGTATGGGGTGGGGGGCGTAACTTTGGTCAGCTATTACTCCCTAACCATGAATATAATGAGAAAGTAAAGTGATTTTATTTCCTCAAATACCCGCCAAGTGCCCTATCGTTTGAATGTTAAGTTTGAACATTCTGATAAAGAGATTGAATTTTAGACCGGAGCACTGAATTGGTCTATAATGCTTTATAAGTATGGGGTGGGGGGCGTAACTTTGGTCAGCTATTACTCCCTAACCATGAATGAGAAAGTAAAGTGATTTCATTTCCTCAAATACCCGCCAAGTGCCCTATCGTTTGAATGTAAAGTTTGAACATTCTGATAAAGAGATTGAATTTTAGACCGGAGCACTGAATTGGTCTATAATGCTTTATAAGTATGGGGTGGGGGGCGTAACTTTGCTCAGCTATTACTTCCTAACCATGAATGAGAAAGTAAAGTGATTTCATTTCCTCAAATACCCACCAAGTGCCCTATCGTTTGAATGTAAAGTTTGAACATTCTGATAAAGAGATTGAATTTTAGACCGGAGCACTGAATTGGTCTATAATGCTTTATAAGTATGGGGTGGGGAGCGTAACTTTGGTCAGCTATTACTTCCTAACCATGAATGAGAAAGTAAAGTGATTTCATTTCCTCAAATACCCGCCAAGTGCCCTATCGTTTGAATGTAAAGTTTGAACATTCTGATAAAGAGATTGAATTTTAGACCGGAGCACTGAATTGGTCCATAATGCTTTATAAGTATGGGGTGGGGGGCGTAACTTTGGTCAGCTATTACTCCCTAACCATGAATGAGAAAGTAAAGTGATTTCATTTCCTCAAATACCCGCCAAGTGCCCTATCATTTGAATGTTAAGTTTGAACATTCTGATAAAGAGATTGAATTTTAGACCGGAGCACTGAATTGGTCCATAATGCTTTATAAGTATGGGGTGGGGGGCGTAACTTTGGTCAGCTATTACTCCCTAACCATGAATGAGAAAGTAAAGTGATTTCATTTCCTCAAATACCCGCCAAGTGCCCTATCGTTTGAATGTAAAGTTTGAACATTCTGTTAAAGAGATTGAATTTTAGACCGGAGCACTGAATTGGTCTATAATGCTTTATAAGTATGGGGTGGGGGGCGTAACTTTGGTCAGCTATTACTCCCTAACCATGAATGAGAAAGTAAAGTGATTTCATTTCCTCAAATACCCGCCAAGTGCCCTATCGTTTGAATGTAAAGTTTGAACATTCTGATAAAGAGATTGAAGTTTAGACCGGAGCACTGAATTGGTCTATAATGCTTTATAAGTATGGGGTGGGGGGCGTAACTTTGGTCAGCTATTACTCCCTAACCATGAATGAGAAAGTAAGGTGATTTCATTTCCTCAAATACCCACCAAGTGCCCTATCGTTTGAATGTAAAGTTTGAACATTCTGATAAAGAGATTGAATTTTAGACCAGAGCACTGAATTGGTCCATAATGCTTTATAAGTATGGTGTGGGGGGCGTAACTTTGGTCAGCTATTACTTCCTAACCATGAATGAGAAAGTAAAGTGATTTCATTTCCTCAAATACCCGCCAAGTGCCCTATCGTTTGAATGTAAAGTTTGAACATTCTGATAAAGAGATTGAATTTTAGACCGGAGCACTGAATTGGTCCATAATGCTTTATAAGTATGGGGTGGGGGGCGTAACTTTGGTCAGCTAATACTCCCTAACCATGAATGAGAAAGTAAAGTGATTTCATTTCCTCAAATACCCGCCAAGTGCCCTATCGTTTGAATGTAAAGTTTGAACATTCTGATAAAGAGATTGAATTTTAGACCGGAGCACTGAATTGGTCTATAATGCTTTATAAGTATGGGGTGGGTGGCGTTACTTTGGTCAGCTATTACTTCCTAACTATGAATGAGAAAGTAAAGTGATTTCATTTCCTCAAATACCCGCCAAGCTGTAGCGTCCGTAGCCAAAGCTGTAGCTTCTGTTCCTCGCCCGTACCGTACGTATTCCCGCCTGTAGTATCCACCTTTGGACCCACCTTTAGCGTCTATACCCCCAACTGTAGCATCCGTACTCCTACCTGTAGCGTCCGTAACCCACCTGTAGCGTCCGTAACCCACCTGTAGCGTCCGTAGCTCACCTGTTACGTCCATACCCCCTTCTTTAGCATCCGTACTCCGACCTGTCAACATTTTTCATTTATTCTTTATTTCAGGTATAAAAAACAACATAGAACCATTATACATTTAAAAGAGTTACAAGCTTAACATTTACACCAAAGGACAGACAAAATACATATGGATAAACTTAATGAACATGCAGTAAGCCATAGGTGTTGCGGAAAAACGAGTTGCTGTAGTAGGCTTCCGATTTTAACAAGCGTTCAATGATACAGTTATTTGAGGAGAGTAATCTGTTTAAGAAAGAACAACATGTATATATATCCACCTTGGTCTTGATTCAAATGTGTCTTTTGAGTAGTATACAAACATTGCACTTGCGCTGCACCGCCGTGGCCAAAGTTCACAATCATTCGGAAACAATTATTGTAAACAACAAGGCATCTAGAAAGTACACCGGAGCTAACAATTCCAGATTTGAGAGCCAAACAATTGGCTGAAATACTAGTCTCCAAGCGGAGATAAGATCCGGGGTATTTTCGACGTATTTTCGCGGTATTTCATACTTCTTTTCCGTTTTTAGTTTGGGAGAGGAGGGAAACCCAACTAAAAACGGAAAAGACGTATAAAATACCGCGAAAATACGTCAAAAATACCCCGAATCTTACCTCTGCTTGGAGAGTACATTGTCTGTGTTAGGACACCTATGGGGCGTAAGGTAAAAAGTAAATCGTGTGTGTTGGACTGCCCAGGCACTAGAACAAACATATTGTGCTGGTTGACTATTGCACACTTTAATATACGTTACCGTACGCGTACTATTAACTTGAGAACAATCCCGTGGGTTTTTCCCAGTCAACATTCCGAGCACAGTATATAACACATGAGGCACAGATTGCACATTTTTCCAGCCTGCTTTTTAGGTGACGTACTTTGCTGTCCGTGTGCCTAACAACACACAGTGATTTTAGCTTCGAGGTGTTCACGCCACTTACCTAACCCCTTCTACCGATTTTAATTGTGACAATGTACAGAGAGACATTTCTGTCAAGCATTTTTAAAAACAATATTGGTTGACGCGATGAAAGGCCTTAGAGGCGTCCATAAAACAAACACATACAGGCGACCCTAACCCCCTGTAATACTCGATGATTTTGCTAAAAGATGAAAACACACATGTCAATCCCATGTTTAGGTTTGGGTTTAAAGGTAAGCTAAACTTAAAATTGAAAAATCTACGATACTTATGAATAAACCTCAAAGTCAAGTTCTCACTTGTTTTACATAAGTCTGCCATAGTTCAGGGCTCTCACATTATGATTGAATTAATCAATTGTAAGGTCACGTATTAGAATAACAACCAAAACGATCGTAGGAGCCCGAGCTCGAGCAAACCGAATTTCTAAACTTCTGGCCTAGATTCTCGTTCCACCCATCCAAAAATGGCTGAGAAAGACACTACACCGGGAATGTACTCCGGTCTTTCGATCTCTGCTTGGAACTCATCAAGTTATGGTGCCTTTCTATATCTACTTGACAGACGCATTTCTAATTTCTATGTGCGTTGTGAACAAATATTATGGCAGAACTACGTAGGTATTTCCCTTACAATGAAGTAAGCTCAACCCAGACACATTCGCTATGTATGGCAATAGTTTTTATTTGACATACTTTTTTCTTTGGCCACATTTTCATAACGTATTTTCCCTTGAATTTCGTCACTAACTTGTATTTGCTTCACACAAAAAAAAAAACACTAGAGTGAACGTTTTAGTCTATTATGTTTTTTTCGTCGTATAAGGTTATTATAACCATGACTTCATAAATCATCTCCTGAAAATTTTGCGTCATACGATAATCACTTTAGGGGTTGCAGGGGCGGGCCTCAAAAGGGATAAGCCTCTTTGATATACATGGCTTGATATTACGGTTTTGTGTAATTTTAAAGAACGGCATCTCGAAAAACCCCAAGTAAGCCTCCAGAACTAGTTACGTCATCATCCAGCCGCCACCAAATACCCTCCCCGGACAGAGCGTACACATGTGCCGCCATAAAATAGTGCGGCCAAACAGGGAACGTCTTATTAATATGTGGCTTGTCTCGACTGTGTTATTGGTTTTAATTGCTTTCGTACTGGCAGGTATAATTTTCTAATAGTGTAAGCTGTCAGAAAGTATTTCATATGGATCTAAGAAGCATTCCAGATGTTTACGCGCACGGCTACAAAAGAAGTGCGTCGGTCCTGTGTGTCGTGGAATTTATATAATTCAGAACAGGGCGGCCATTGTGAGGTGGGGATGTGTGCTTGTTGTAACAAAAAGGGTTTTAGTGTTTTGCCTTATTTTCTGCCTCAAAAACCTGCCCAGTTACCTCGTAGTATGGCTGTTTTAGTAATGAGTAAGTACATTGAGGTTCGAGGTTGTAACCGGTGTTGTTAAATATTTTATTTCGTGAGGGCCGGGACATGGCGGCCGTATGTGGGAGACATTTTCTGGCGTTGAACATGTCGTGGAAAATTGAATTTTTACCGAAATTCTCGCCAATGCCTGGAGAATGTAATCGTTGTATTTGTGTGTGTGGAACCTGGAGTCTGTAGACGATATTTCTGCGATTTTTATGCGTGTAAATGTCAGTTTCTGTTACCGATTTCTGTACATAGTCTGAGAACAAAGGATCGGGGTGGCGTGGTCTGGCCATACGGGTTCCTTGTGTGCACTGAATTCATCATCATTGGTCGGCTGCAGCGCACTGAATTATGATAACTGTATTGGAAACCTCGTTAGTGGGCGTAGGGGCAAAAGCACATTATATGGAAGTGCACAAGTACCAAAGAAAGTACCTGGGGCCTGGGTGTTTTTACCTTCGTATTCTTGAATTGAAAATGTAACCGACTTACAGCCTTGTATGTGCCATCCTTTATTATGTACTCAGTTTTTAATTTTGAGCTGCATGCACAAAATATAAACAATGATAACCTAATGGAATTTGCACGAGTGTGAAAAATTGGGTAGCTTTTTGTTTTTCAACCCAAAAGTATCATGCAAATTAAAATGTGATTAGTTTATTCTTTCTCCTTGTGTCGCACTCGCAGTTACACAAAGATACATATGTGTTCAATAATTGAATAAAATATGTTGTATTAAAGCCTATGTGTGTTTCTTTCCCACAGGTCTACGCAGGTAGAAAGGATTGTGACAACACAGATATGATGTCTGAAGTGTTCATTTCAACTGTGGCAAATCATCCCAATATCTACAGAAGATTGCTGAAACGATACACCCAGCCGGTTGAACAACAGAAGCTGCTCCAATGAAACTTCAAAACACATCAAAATTTACACAAAGGTGACAGAGCAAATATGTATTGGCTACGGCGACACATCCAGCTTACTCAGTGTGTGTTAGTCAGGTATATCAGTATTACAGCTGTCAAGCCTCTTGGAAACCCAGACTTCGGGGACTGTGCCTCTGGCTCAGTGGGGGCTTGTTCGGCTTAGATGAGTTTGCTGGATGCCAAAGCCTCAAATAAGGTATCATCCCTTTTGCTCTTGTTCCTGGTGTTAACCTCTGTAGATGACCCACATGAAAAGAAACATTCCCTTAGCAACCTGTGATGTTTACTCATCAAAGCATAGTGTATTCCGATAGAATACACCCTCCTTTATGGGCATTCCGGGGCATTCCGGTGAAAAAGGGCATTCCGGTAAAAAGGCAGACCGGGCTGTTCCTGTTTATGCACTGTTCACTTGAAGTCTTCGGGGGCCGACTGTTTCTTGCAAATGGTTGATCCTGCTCTGTTAACCCTATCTAGACCGGGCTTTTTTGAGACTTCTTGGACCGGGGGGGGCTCTTTCGACCCCCCCGTCATAACTTCCGAACGGTAAGCTCTATCATCACGAAATTTGATAGACATTTTGAATTGCAGGGAGTGATGTTAACGTGAAGTTTTATAATTCCTGTAATTTTGGTGACGTTATGACGTAATTATGACGTCATCGATGTGATTTTATTGGCTAAATAGGGAATTCTCATAATTTCTAAAAATGTTAGACAAAATAGTGCGTATTATTGATATAAAGGTATGCCAAGACATTTGACGTCAGTTGTGACTAAGTTGACGTCAAAATGACGTCGGAGAATGACGTCATGTGTTGTTAGCGACCCCCTGGGATCCGCCATCTTGGATCGGCCATTTTGAAATTTTTAAAAGTACATTTTTTCCATGTATGATCCCAAATAACAATCAAAATAGACTAAAAACATTAATCTGAATGTTTCTGGTTAAGAAAATTCCAGGTTGTGACGAATTTAAAGGCGAAAAAGCCTGTTTATACCGAAAATATGATTTTGTCCGCCATCTTGGATTTTGAGCGATGACGTCATCAAATTAGCATAATTTATGAATATTTAATCATGGCAGATACATTAAATCACATGTGATGTTACACATGTAGGAAACTAGTGTGGTTGAGCAAGAAAACATTGGAAACAACTATGTTTTTATCGATATTAGTGAAATTTGCAGAAAATGCCTCTTCAGAAACCCGTTGCCATGCCAACACGAAAAACGCTTAACTTATACTTTTATCATAATATTGTTGCCAACTAAATTTTAGGAAAAGTCACCAAGTTTGGTTGTCCTACCATACGTCGTTTGGCAGTTATACGATGTCAAAGTTGGCGCGGGCACTTTTAGTCCCCCCCGGTCTAGATAGGGTTAACTTGAACTTTCCGTTAGCTGTCTTTTGTTGCTTACACCACCCAACCTATCTGCCAGTCATCATATTCTCATCTAGACACAGGTCTGCTCAACGTCCAGATGTGCCTATAGTAACACGATAGAAAAACGGATATTATACAGCATGTACAAAGTATGTATCTGTTGAAGTTGCTATATCTCTGCAACTTAGTTCTGTATCAGAGTGCGTCCACTTGTAACGGACTGCCAATCTGCATTTTATTTCTTGATGTACCATCAGTGTAGCCAACCAAACGTTTGAGTTAACATATTCCTTAACCGACATGAACATGGCTCCGCTTGGTGCTTTTAAACTCCCGAGAATTACAACTGCCTGTCACTACATACTATGTCGGCTTCCTAGAAATATCATTGATACTATTTCTTGTCACTTGTCACACGAAAAACAAGAAATCCTCTGAGGTGACATGAAATTTTTTCATAAGGGTTGGCGCTATGTTCTGCGCAATGGCCAAGGTGGTTTAAAAGTAATTAAGTGCATAAGTGGACAATCACGCATTATGTGACCCTCTCCCTGACACGAGGAGCAGATGGGCCTCCCGTCTGGGGTATAGCGGTGCCAGTTCGTCCCGGAGAGCGATAAGCTCGCCCGTCTCTACCTCGCGAGCCCCCTCCCCCCCGTGTTGGTCCCCTCGCACTCGCACTCGACTGCTTCTTCCGGCAAAGCGAGAGCTTCGTCTTTGATTCCGCCAAACGTACTATTGGGCTGCATCCTGACTCTGCGCAGGAGTTCTAGCTTACTCTCTCGGTCTCTGATGCCCTTGATAAACTGATCCCTTAGTGCTTTGTCTGGATTTGCACAAATCTCGGGGTCTTGTCGGCGGACCCGGCCCATTAGCGTTTGCAAAGTGAGTGCAGCTCTTGTTTCTGGCTATAAAACCTCCCCATAATGATATTCGCCGAGAGGGTGTCTTGGAAAGCCCCCTTAAGGTATCTAGATTCAACCGCGGGGGGATTTGGACGGAGTACGAGGGCCCAGCCCGTAACGGTGTAATGGGTCCAGCTCAGGCACGTATTCCGGGGTCCTTACTTTATGTCTTCGACCCGACACACCACTGCGATCCCTATCTCTCGTACTCGTCGTAAAGAGCCTAGAAGAGACTCTTGGCGTCTCCTCCATCCTCGCGATTGAATCTAGTTCTCTTTTTAGGGTTTCAAAACCAACAGCCATATAGTCGACCACTCCTCCCCTTACAGACTATTACACAAATAGAAAATTGTGTTTTAAACTTTTTTCTCGAGAAATGGGTGCCTATGTGTAAGGCGGTCGTAAGTTATGTTTTTCCTCCGACCTACCCCACGACGGTTTGCAGACAGTCTCGAAACCGCCTACCTGCTGTGATGTCCGACGATTTTTGTCGATGTCATTTATTCAGCAAAGTCTCAACTCACCAAGCTGGCGAGGCACTTGCGGTGTAAGGATCCTGGCCAAGGCGACTTAGGGAGAGTCCCACAGAGACTAAAAAGTTCTTCTCACTTTCTCGGGTGAAATTCTAAGTCCCAGAGAACGACTAAGGTCGGAAGTCGTTCTCCGATTTCCCTTCCGAGCGATGAGCCGTCACCAAGGCCCAAATCTCTCCCTTGTCTAACAGTTGCTTTGCCGTTATTTCCCTTTTTCGTGTCCGCCTCTAACCCAATTTGGTCCGAGTGGTCAACGAAAAGAATTTGATAGACATTTGGGAGGGAAGCTCGTGATTAAGACGCTTCCCGTCTCATGAAACTTGTAATATTGGGATGACTGAGCTCAATCGGCGGGCTAACTGAGACGGGTCCGTGGCCTTTGTCAACAGTAGATTTAGAAACCGGGACTTCCCCAATCCATCCCCTTGCAATAATTAATTACATTGGTCAACATAGTTAAAACATAAACAATCTTTGGCAACCAACCGAGAGGATAACAAACAAGGGGAAACATAGGACTTTCCCGGGGGACCCACACCGTAAGCCTCTGGATACATATGACAAGTTCCTTTCACCCTCAACAACCTCTCACGTAGACCAGAAACACACTTCACTCGCCACTGCTAATTACCTGTCAGTCCTGCAGTAGGTGCAAAGTCTAGGTACCGTACGTGCCACTTGTGACGAGTAATCGTGGTCACACGAGGTAACATGGTTGTCAGGTTGAATTAAGAGAAAAGTGCACCACTTTTAAGTTGTTCATGGGTGTGGGCCTCCTGATGTCGCAGTTTGTCATGTTTTTCAGCCACTCGGCGATAGTCGCGGTCAAGGTCGACTCCTTGTCTTTTGTCAGGCACCTCCATCTTCCTTTCAGCCGACCAAAGGCACACTCCACTGTCATCCTCGCTCTGCTCTGCCTGTAGTTGATGTAAAACTTCTCCTGACCCGGACACCACTATCTGGGTTCGGCTTCATACGGCAGGTTGGGGTAAGCTGCGTCTCATAGGAGCACTATCGGCACGGTTACGCCGTCGATGTCTTGTGCGAACTCCTAAAAATGACGAGAATGATGGCAATAGTCAATACTGCAAGGACCATCAAATCCCTCTGTCACCATCAAAAACATCTTGTTTTAGATATTGCAAGGAATCAGTTTGAAAGTTGACATCAGGCGCAAACGACATGTTGTAGACATCCTCATTGTTAGTTCACCCATCTACCATTGGTGCTCGCTGACGTATTGCCAATGTTTGTCGGTCGATGTTTCACAAGGGCTCCTCCACACAGAACAGAACAGGTCCGGAAATAATGTTGATATTAAAGTGGCTGCAAATCTTCACCCCTATTTTTTCATTAGTGAGTAGCTGAAACAGCTGCAAACCTTTGGACATCAGTCCCAAGGCAGCCACATTGTCATCAAAATAACATTCACTAACATCCATGATATGAAACAGGTTTTTTAGGAGATCCCTTCCATTGTTGCATGCTAATTGTGTTTCAATTGAAACTACAGATTTCTTCAACAACTTCCAGATCTCAAACTTGCAGTCAACAATGTCCTGGCTGTTCATTATCAGTTCGCATGCATTTCTCATTTTCTCTGATGGCATCTCAAAAAGGCAGTCCAAGTTCTTCTTCCAAATCAACATCGTATAACTTCCTCTTGTAAGACTTGTGTTTGTCAATGTCTCCCCTCAGAATACTGTCAAACCGTTGCCTCCGTCACGAACTAGTGTTCTCTCCTTCCTCTATGTTATGTTCAGCAACTATACTTATCATTGCTTCCCATAAATCACCTTCATTCTATTTCGACTGCCTTTTCTAGTTTTCGCAGATTGAAACAATAAGCTCATTCACGGTTCTGGCTACGCATGTGCAGTGTCAAAGGAAAGGGCCTCCGAGACGTAAACAAAACCCGTTGGGTCGTTGTTATGAAAATCTAGACAATGTCGAGACGAGCACTGTTTACAAGCCAGGGGCATTCACCTTGGACACTGCACATGCGTAGTCGGGACCGTGCATGGGCTAATCCTTGGCTCGGTAGTCTGCTCTTCTCGAGGTGGACTGGTTTACGGCTCTGCCATGGAGAGCCCCAGCCGTACTACCAGATGTCACGGTGCCGAGTGCTCAGTTCGTCCAAGTGATGGAAATCAAGCCATTTAATGGTGTATTAAGATTTATCCCGTGTCTGAGATCAGGGAGGAACACGTCCTTCCCCCACTGTCTCTTTGTTCAACTCCCGCTATCCCACGGTCTTAGCCCCTCCCTACATCAGGTACTCAATTCCTTATAACAACCTGTGTCAGCTAACATGGCTAAAGCAGTCACTGGACCCGCGGTGACAACAGATGTGTAATGGGCACTTTGTAACATGTACAGTGAATTGTACTGTTGCAACCATCGTAGTCCTTTCATAACATATTGGGGACAAATGTATTCATGCATATGGTGGTGGCCTTTATAGCGCAATTATCTTTTCAGCTTAAATCAGACAGCTTCTGCTGTTTCTGGCTGTCTGGGAAGTAAGGATTTACTGACTGCAACTTAGATGGTACTTTTACAGCACCGGCTTTTGTCCTCCCCTTGGCAGGACAACCATATTCATCAATGCTATTGTTTGGCTTATCAGTCTGAGTTCTAGCGACCGTAAATCTTTCAATTCGTTCCCCGGGTTTTGCCCAACCCTGGTTGGGGCTTGGCATCCTCACCAGTCGGGGGACGGCGTCGAGGTCTTTGACGTCGGCCATTTCTGTCGGCGTAATCTGGATCCCTGTCAAAACGCTGTGAATTGAAAGGGATTATATTCTCGAAGTGGACGATTTTCTTCTCATGGCGCCCCCGGCAGTTCTGCACTTCGTAGGCGGAATCTCCTACCCGCTGCACCACCGTGTATGGCCCATTATACTTACGGCCCAACTTACGGGCTAGGCCTTTGCCCAAAGCTTGGTTTACAATAAGTACCTTATCCCCACATTGGTGGGGCTTACCACAAATTTTTCTATCGTGAAGTTCTTTTTGCCGGCACTGAGCTTGCTGTGTGTTTGACTGTACCAGAAGTAAAATTTCTGAGTGATCTTTACTCAGTTGGGTCACAAACTCTGGAATGTCCACCTGGGGGTATGGGACACCCATAATCAATTGGAGAGGGAGTCTAGCCTCTCTTCCATCCATGTAATAATAAGAAAGGGGAGAACCCAGTAGTCGTGTGACGGTTCGTGTTGTACACGAATTTTACACTGGGCAAGTTCGAGTCTCAATTTCGTTGGTGGGCGTCGGCGTAGGAACGCAGCACGGCGCCCATTGTTCTATTAAAACGTTCCACCAAACCATCAGACTGAGGATATTTTGTGGATTTTCATCCTTCCACACAACTGGCGAATCAATACCGAGTCGGTATGTAACGACTGAGGGGAACCATGAACACAAATCCACCCGTTGAACACACATTTGGCGATAGACCCTGCGGACATGTCTGGGAGAGGAAAAAGTTCCACCCATTTAGTGTAATAGTCAGACATAACTAACACATATTTATTCCCCATGGCGGACTTGGGGAGGGGGCCCACCAGATCCATTCCTACTCGTTCATTAGGGAAATCCACTACCGATGGATGTAAGGGAGCTTTCGGTTTCCGGCGCCCCGTCTTGGTACGCTGGCAAATAAGGCATCCGCCCACGTAGGCCCGGACATCCACCGTAATCTCTGGCCAATGGAAGGAGAGCTTTAAACGTTCAATAGTATTCTCGATGCCCAGGTGTCCCCCCAAGGGGTCATCATGCACCATTTGAAGGACTGTCTGTTTCAATGCCTGTGGGACGAGAAGTTGGTAAAACGGGGGTAAGTTATTCGGACAGACCCGCTTCCGGTACAAAACGTTATCACGTAAAACTAGGTTATCCCATTCGCCGTACAGGGCGCGCTGTGGTCTACCAAGGCTTTGCTAGGCAACCCCGGTGGGACGTACGCCGTGTGATTTATCGGCCACTAACTGCATGAGGATAGGATCTGTTTGCAGCCCCTGCTACAGCACAGATCCTTCTATACGAACCTGGCCAAGACTACTCCGGCCTTTGAAGTGAGGGTTGGAGTCAACCAAGGCATGCTGTAGATTCTTCCTTTAGTTCCGAATAGCATGATTCGCACACTCTAGCGTTCCCACCCTTCTGTCATAGGGGACTCGATTATTTTAGCCATGGTGTTTGAATCACCATCCCCTACAAGGTTAAGATATCGCAGGCCATGCATTTTATCACTGCATGAAATCCCTCTGCAACTATGTCTGCCTTTATAGCTCCAGATGAAGCTGTCCAGTTCTTGAAGCAAGTTTGGTTTTAGCTTGTGGTCGCTGTTTCTTACCCTCTGCCACGGCACATACCGCAAAGAACTTGTTCCTCACTCCAAGAAACAGCAACTTTTTGGTGTTCTTTCCAATTATGACACTTACCCCACTCTTCGCACTGTACCGGTGATTATGAGATCTGGCAGACCAGCCACCATCTGCTATCACGGTGATAGCTGGCACTCCTTCATCTTCTTGCTGCTTCTCCTCTCTTCCTGCTGCAAGGATTTCACTTGCCAGCTCCTTTGTCCACATCTCTTCGATGGCGTATTCGGTGTCAGTGACTGCATCTTCACAGCCGTGTCCCGGGTTCCTCCTTCACCTGCAAGACCTGACCAACTTGAACTTCAATGGTGTTCGTGATCTATCCCAATTGTCCTCGGTAACAACAGGGGAGCCCTTGTACCTGGGGTCCAGAGCAGTGACCTTTTGTAGGAATTCTTTCCTGGCGTCTTGCAGATAGCGGGACAGGTCGGAGATCCATCATGATTGCAGCTTTGATATCTTTGCTGAACTTCCGTCGTCCTTTTTCTCACTCAGACGATGCTTGGGTTTCTCCGTCATTGACAGCACTTGTCCGGATGTTGGCGTTTTCTCTGTGGATATGGCGACTGTTATCTTGTACGGTAGATTCGTTACTTCAAGGACCCGTTCCATATTCTCGATGTCCTTTCCAGCGAGTTTTGCAGTCTAGGATCAGAACCGTGGCGCCATTGAGGCAGGGCTCCCCGTCTCAGAGAGGAGTTGCGGCTGGGGGGATGGCGATCTAGACGGTGACACATCCCTGGGGCTCCCCGTCTCAGAGAGGAGTTGGGGCTGGGGGGATGGCGATCTCGGAGGCACAGCCCTGGGTTCTACGGGTGCAGCTGGATTAGGAAGGAAGCGACGATGTATTAACTCAGGATATTGTTGTACTTGTGCAATTGGAATTATAAAGAAAACGACTGTGTATTACCTGTAAGACATAACAGATATAACAAGCAATTAGAATTGATGAAATTATGATATTCAACTTACGGAAATAGAAGTCCAATGCTATAGTGGCCTGCCATCTCAACCACTCTACAGGGTGTGTAGAGGCAATGGAATGTAGGAATGTGTACAAAATATCTGGCATTGACTCTGTAAAACACATAATATCAATCTGAGTTAAGGAAGCACGTTTTATTAACAGCTAACAGTGGAGGAGGGAAATGTGTAGTGATAGGATACCGGCGGGTTGTTTCTAGTCACGAAGATGAATTACAAAGAATCGGCAAGCATGTTACGTATTTTACAAGAAGGAAATGGAATTTCTCTCTTTTTATGTGTGTGTGTGTGTGTGTGCGTGTGTGTGTGTGTGTACTTACCATATTGCCACGTCAGTAAGCGGATGAGGTTATCCCAAGCCCATTGTTTGAACTGGCCTGATACTTGGGGATTTTCCAGGGTGGTTATCCAGTGGGCCCGTTCAGCCTGCCTCGTCAGACGTTGCCCTAACGCTTGCGAAGCTAACAGATAGGGTGGAATAGCCAGACATTCTTGATAAGTATAGCGGTCCTACCCCCGCCCCCCGCACTAGGATTAATGGGCGCCACGAGTCGTGGAATTTTGAGCCGTGAGCAAAGGTTGTAAAATTAAGAAAAGAAACAACATCAGACAGGATTGGGCTGCAGAACTTCCCCCCACCCTGCTGCTGTGGGGGATGGACTGGGCTGCAGAGCTACCCCCACCCTGCTGCTGTGGGGGGATGGATTGGGCTGCAGAACTTCCCCCACCCTTCTGCTGTGGGGGGATGGACTGGGCTGCAGAGCTACCCCACCCTGCTGCTGTGGGGGGATGAAGCGAGGTGCAGAGCTACCCCCACCCTGCTGCTGTGGGGGGATGAAGCGAGGTGCAGAGCTACCCCAACCCTGCTGCTGTTGGGGGATGGGGTTTCAGAACTGCTGCTGAACCGAGGTGTAGGCCTCCCTCCATACTGCTGCTGTTGGGGGATGGGGTTCCAGAGCTGCTGCTGTGTTGCTGTGGGGGGGGTAGTTGTGGGGTGGGGCAGCACCCTGACCCTGTCTCAACACGGCCAGGAATTCCCGTAGAATAGACAACTGTTCCCGGTGCATTTCACGGTCCAACTCACGATCCTCTTCTTGCAGCTCCTTCGGGATTTTCCGCTCCTCCTGGGTGCATAATGTTGTATAGATCTTGCTGAACGTTTCCAGCGACTTGTCGAACTTGGTTTTCTTCCGCTTATCCGGGTTATGATCTTTTTCTGTAAAATATAAAAGGATATATCCAGTAGCGGCACTAAGTTGACTGGCACTTTGTTTTGTAGGATGGGGAACCATTTAATACGCCCTAAGCAAATGTAATATAGTGTTCACATCATATTCTTCTGGAACATTGATGGGGTCAAATGTTTGCTCTGAGTCTGACCTTCCACACGCTCCAACTGTATCACTACACCTCAGACTCTCCTCAACATGTTCACACAGCAAAGATTTCGACACCCTGGGGGCCACCAAGTCATGTTGTGTTTGGACAGAAGTGCAAAACATGTGAATGTGGCTTCAGGACATGTTTTACATAGCCTGGCAGTAAACGTACCGTATCAGGTGATGTTGGCCTTGTATACGCTGTGTACTGCTGTCCGGGAGCGAACATATTAAAATCTACAATTTCAACATTTCTTACTGTGCTGCCCTGGCTCTTGTGTACTGTCATAGAAAATCCTAACTGCAATGGGTACTGGGACCTTGCAGCAAGCAAGCAAGCGACCGTTGTCATAGTGACCAAACATTTGGTGTTCCATGATGTGTGTATCTCCTGTTTTAAATGTTATCACTGGCTTGCCACTAGAAAACCCTTTAACCACCCCTCCAAGGCCATTAACAAGTTTGGGGGAAACTAAGTATTAAAACATGAAACTGTCTATCAGTGTGTGTCATTTGTTTTGCAACAAAGGGTGTACTAACCATCTAGTCAGACCTAAGACGGTTTATGTATCCTGTGCTATACATGTTGCTTTTACCCCTCTTACCCTTCATGTCAACAGTTCTGGAAATACAGCTGTTTTGTAGATGTGGTCAAGCTTTTGTATGTCCTTTTGCCAAGTCTGCTTTGAGTTGTTCGCAGAAGATGTTATCCCTGCAAAAGTAGACAACAAAGTCAACCCAATCATAGTTGCAGCAATAGATCTGACCTTGAACCTGGAGATAATATTTGTGTGTTCTCTTAAGTGCTGCAACACTGTCTACCCTTGCCCTATTTATTCCGGGCAGCCTCTTGACAGTTGGCAGGAAGCCTGTCGTTGAGTAGGAAAGTGTGATTTTGAAGGAGTCTCTTTGAGGATTTTGGCTGAGCTTGGTTCCATTTATGTGCTGTGATTTTTGATACCTTTTGGCGTCTGTTCATTGCCAATGTTGATGCGGTGTGGGATTGATCCATCTCGCATGAAAATGCTGCATGAAGAGTCACCGTCCAGACAAAATGATTAATCTGCAGTTATCGGTAAACCGATTCGATCAAACCTGCAATCAATCTCTACCGACTGGGAAGTACATACATGTCTTTTGTGGTTGGGATAAGGGATCTGTGAGGTCTAGGAATGGAGGTTTAGGATGAACAGTGTTTCCTCCTCCAACGCGTGCACCAAGGGCTTACTAATTCTGCATAAGCTCTGGAATGAGGTTACACACCTTACTTCATCAACTTTAACATTCCAAAGCTTTGTTTCCTCATCGGTCTCTCCTGCCTCATACCATCTTATGTATGCCATTTCATCAGCTTTGTCTACTAGCAGGAAATTTTGTATTCTGCCGCAGTAGACGTTTGAGAATTGTTTCTATTAAATTAAGTCATCGTCTCAAGCCTAACATAACTCAGATATTATTACCGTGGTCAAGTAATTTCCAGGCATCATAACATTTAATGATGTACACAACTTGCACCTGCATGGTAAAATGTTCCGAATCTGACATCGCTTGAACGATCAACCGTACTTTGGATTGTAGGAACAGATTTCCATCCCATGTTCAGAAAATGGCATATCAAGTACAATAGGCCTATACCGTAGCTGCAGTGCCCATCCCCTGCTTTACACTCGCATTTGTTTGGTCGCCCGCTATTGTCCATTCATTGAAGTTGTCCTTTGATAGCTGGTACACCCAGTGAGTATGGTAGGGTTCAGTGCCTAGTTGGTTCCACCCCCGGTAAAGTTACTCCGTAACAGTTCTTCCACAGTAAAATATATCCCCCCATCTGTAGTTTGAAGAACTGTTCCGGGGTCTTGGCCTTGTTCTTATTAGCTTAGAACGTGCCAGGACGTGGGAGTACGTCAGGACTCATTGTCTGACCCTCAAAGGGGCACTGGGGGCCGGGCTGTCCAGCCTGGCATGTGAAATACAAAGCAAAGATAAGACATTGAAATGTATGAAATCTAAATCATATCCCTCAAGGAACTACAAACATAGTAGAAATATAAATGGCAAGTTTATCAATGCACTTAATGTATATCTCGGTTTAGGATAAAACAGAACATGTTCTAGCTATTTCATTCTCAATATATAAACAAGCAAACAAATAGACAATAAATGTTAAATCTAACTAACAATCTAATGGAGATCTCAATAAACAAACAAACAAACAAACAAACTATAGCCTACATGTATTAACAATCTTCTAAGTCTTCTGCCAAGGTATTCAGAGCCTGTGGTGCTGAACTGCTGATTTGCATCAGCAAATGCTTTTGGTCTGTTGTTCCTTCTGTTGACAGTGTGACGAACACAACAGCACTTCTCGTTCACCAACTTGTAGAGGTTGATGCTCACCCCGTACTGCTGTCAGGTTTCCGCCGTAAATAGAATTAATACATGCCTAAACATCAATAATGGCGTGGGAGGATTTTAACTTTAACATGTAACTCTTAAGTTCAAACTAAACAGAAAACATTTTAGTGTAACAAATTACTACTTATTTTAATGGATAAATCTTTTGAACGTCCAGGGTCATCTTGGCGGTCACGGGCGTGACGGTCGGACTGTCGCTGGCTGCCGGCCTGGGACTGGAGAAGGTCGACGACTTCGGACAGTTTCGACGCCAGCGTGGCGACGGTGGCGGTCAGGTCCGGCGCCGGCGCCCTGGTGGTGGTCACCCTGGCCGCGGTGTCGTCGGGCATGGCGTACTGGACGTCACGAGCAGCGGTGTTGCGGGCTTGCTCGCAGATGGCGGCTTGGCGGTTGGCGGCGTCGATGTCGTCGGGGCCGAACTCCATTACCCGGATTTTCAGGTCTTGGTCGAGGGCGGCCAGGAACCTGTCGAGCGCCATGTGTGCCCGCACGGCGTCGTTGAAGTCGTCGTAGGCCAGTTTTACCAGCCGCTTGGTTTCGGCGGCGTAGACGGAGAGGCTTTCCGCCCGGCGTCGCGGTCTTGCGTTGACCGCCCGGCGGAACTCTTCCAGCAGCTGTGGACGGCCGAAGGGCCCGGCCATGACCGCTCGCAGGAGGGCAAGGTCGGCCTTGGTAGCATCTGGGAGTTCGGTGTAGTAGCCGAACGCTGCGCCGGTGGGGTAGGTGGGGAGGTGGCGCAGCTTGGCCGGGTCGTCGAGCTGTTGGGACTCTGCCCAGACGTCGAACTGCTGGCTCCAGAGCTGGAAGTCGTCGCTCCCGTCGAAGGACGGGGGGGAGTCTCGAGCGCTGTGCGGCTGCCATGGCGTGGATGAAATATACTCGGAAGTATAGGCCGCTGCCACCAATTGTTATGTAGCGATAACTAGGCTGGGAGAGACACAGCCGCACAAACGCAGATGAACTGAAGACTGACTCCGGACCGCATGGCCGGAGGTTTATTAACCAGGGACACTGCCCTAACTCATCCCAGATGTCAGATGTGTCATTCCCCCATATTAGGTGGGGCCAGAATACTACACTTTTAAGTTGATATTTCAGGTTGAACTTTGCAATGTTGCTCTCTATTGTGGGCAGCCCTTTTTTTCCTTGACTGAAAGACTTTGCCAAAAATCTTCCAGTGGCAGATAGATCGTTACGTCAAGTATAGTCAACTGATTTTTAAAGCCTGGACATCTCCTCTTTTACTAAAAAAAACTCCCCGTCCCGTTCGTGCAGGAAGTCCCTCAGGAACTTGCGAGAGTCCAAGCATACAGGCATGTACAACTGTATTCATCGTAGAAGTTAGTCAAGATGGAGTTGGCATACTCTTTAAGACAAAGATGATGTAATTTAGATTTCCCCATCATCATCTTCACTGAAATAGTCTTGGTCATCATCAAAGTTATTGTATTCAGCTTCAGGGCAGTCTAAGACTGGATCGCAATACATGGGTATGTGAGAGGAAGGAGGATCAGGTAAAGCTATGATGTACTCTTTGAAGATGCCATGCATTCCGAATAGTCTCTTCTCAAGCCTGATCATATGTTGCAAGAGCATAGCCTGCTCTGCTTCCATACAGTCATACTCCTCGAGGAAATGACTACAAACCCTGCCCATTTCTTCTTTGATCATCTGCCTCTCAAATCCCTTTTAACTCCAGCGGCCCGTAAGTAGCTTGACATTTCAGTCAAGTTGGCTGCTCTCCATGTAGCTTCTAGTGCTATCGCTGCAGCCTTCTCGGCGTTCTGCATGTCTGATAACTTGAGCAATAGTCGACTGGATGATTGTCACAGACGAAATGAATCACTTTCTCAGGTACGGCAGGTATCATGTCAATGTCATGTAATCCCGCCGCTCTATTCTGATGTAAATTATGTTGTGACGTCACGAATGAAGCAACACATCTTGTCACCAAGGTTCACAAAACAGACAAGATGGTGCCAGTTGACTTGTATGAATATGAAGTTCTGAACGTAATAAACAAAGTGTTTATGTATGACCGATATAAACATGTTTTTGGATACATACTCGGACCATAAACCATTCGATATATTGCAACATCGTACCTAGGTAAATCACACTACTCGCATTTGAGTGTTCCTCCTTCCAGACGTCTGCACCACTGGGGTGAGGTTGCTCTGTGTCTGCACCCCTGGGTGAGGTTGGCCCGTAAATTATTTATTCGTTATCACAGAAAGATTGTAGGAAAAATGTTTTGAGGTACAATGTGGGCGTCTGTTAGAAGAGTTGCACAGGACATTGGCATTCTTTCTGGGGATGGCGGACAACAAGCTCGTAAGCGTTGTAGGTTTTTCCTCTAACCTTCCGCCCTATTACGTTACCCGTGGCATCCGGGTAGACGATGTCGTCCTTTGCTCTGTGGCAACTTAGATGGTATATTTACAGCACCGGCTTTTGTCCTCCCCCTGGCAGGCCAACCATATTCATCAATGCTATTCTTTGGCTTTTGCATTCTTTGCATCTTGCACGCGTTGTGCTGAATGTATTGTGGACACAAGATTGGCTTGATTTGATTTGATTTTATTTGACTGTAGGAAAGTACAGCCAGGACTACCCAACTAGCCGAAGGCTATTACAAAGGGTTAGCCCTGGGAACAGTATATTCAAAGTTCAATACAAACTTTCACAAGGTGCGCATGCGTCAAACACACACATAGCGGCGGACACAGAACACAAAGTAAAATTACATCGAAGAAACAAAATTAGCAAAAACCATCACAGGACTGAAGCGCATATGGAAAAAAATTGCACAAGACTAATAAGCTATATATAAATCGTTAACAATGTCAAGCCAAAACTTAGGTTTATATTACATACTAGGTTAGCAGATTATACAACATGTCATCTAATACGTGTGGTAGGTAAGTCAATTATTTACAGAGCATCTGTTGCCGAGTGACGTACAGAGTTTGTTTTTGAAGGAGCTGACAGTGAGGGATGTGCGGATATTACTGGGAAGAGAGTTCCAGAGTGAGATCGCTCGACTAATGAATGTTCTCTGAGATCTGGTAGTTTTGCACGTTGGAGTAGTCAGGTGTTCACTGTTCCTTAGGGGATAGCGGGAGTTGGTATCAGGCGCACGTGTTTGGGGTAGCAAACTCTGGAGATGTGGAGGGCAGCGTCCATTCAAGAGTCTGTAGAGGGTCACAGTTGTGTGGAACTTGCGACGGTACTGGAGTGATGGTAGTGATAGTTCGATGTAGAGACTTTCGTAGGAAGGATACGGTAGCCCGAAGTGTCCACTGATGATTCTGGTAGTCTGGTATTGGACAGATTCCACAGTCCTTTGGTCGCGTTTGGTAAGACCAGACCAGACAATGTCTGCATACTCGAGGTTTGGCCTTACGATTGTCATGTATAGTCTAAGGAGTAGGTCCTTTGGTATCTTCTTCCTCAGTGCACATAGCAAACCAAAAGATCGTCTAGCCTTTGTAGAGATGATGTCGATATGGTTTGACCAGGAGAGGGTATTTGTGAGAGTAACGCCGAGGTGTTTATGGCTGGTGACAACTTGCAATACGGTTCCACCTAGGGTCACGGGAGGAATCGGTCGTGGAATGGCGCGTGTCGTGATGAACATAGCTTTACACTTGTCTATGTTGGCTTCAAGTTTCCATTGAGACAGCCAGGTAGACACAGAGCTCAGGTCTCTGTTCAGTGATGCAACTACATGTTGGATAGAGTGATGGGAGGAGGACAGTGAAGTGTCGTCGGCGAATAAATTTGGTTGGGATTGTATACAGCTAGAGGCAAGGTCGTTGATATAGAGTATGAAAAGCGTTGGTCCGAGGACAGAACCCTGTGGTACGCCGGCTAGGGGAGACTTCCAGTCTGATGCCACTCCCTGGATGACCACTCGTTGGCGTCTCTCGGACAGGTAGCTGGAAAACCAGTTGTGCATGGATCCATTGATTCCATACGCTCTTAGTTTGGATAGCAGTCCTGCGTGCCAGACCTTGTCAAATGCTTTTCGAAGGTCAAGGAACACGCATCCCACTATCTCTCCGCTATCCATGGCTTCAGTCCATTCCTCTATCATTCGAGCCAGCTGTAGCGTAGTGTTGTCAAGAGGTCTGAATCCGCTTTGGTGATCTGTCAGTATTGGATTGACATGTGTCGTTAGACGTTTGTTGACAAGGGTTTCTAGAACCTTTGATACAATGCTAAGTAGGGATATAGGCCTGTAGTTGTTTGTTAGGTGTCGGTTTCCGGCTTTGTGGATGGGGGTAACGTTTGCTTTTTTCCACCCCGAAGGAACTTGTCCAAGGAGGAGGGACTTGTTGTATAGCTGAGTTAGAGGTCCTGATATAGGATCTGCTACTAGGCGTAGGAGCTTGGGAGTGATATTGTCGGGACCACATGACTTTCCGATTTTGAGGGCACCTAGTTGTTGTTGTACCTCATCAACTGACAGCTGAAGTGAGTCAAGAACTGTTCCAGGGATGGCGGTAGGTTGGAATGTTGGGGTTGGGTCGTCTCTGGCAGGAAGATCTGTCTGTTGTATGAAGAAATCGTTCAGGGCATTGGCCTTTTCATCTGGCGTTTCTAATATAACTGACCCGACTTGAAGTGCTGGGATACCCGTTGTTGTCTTGCCCAGTGCAGATTTAGCATACGTAAAGAATCGCCTGGTGTTGCCACTCTCCACATCGTTGACAAGGTCCTCAATAAATGTCTGTATTTACCCGTTTTGCTTTAGGGCGGAGACGGTGTTTTCGACGGATTGCTTCTCTGACTTGTTTGTTGGAATGTATCCATGGCTTTACTGTTCTGGTAGTCGAAATGAGTTTGTGGGGGATGTGCTGTTTGCAGATTGCAATGAACATGTTATACCATGAATCCCAGATGTCGTCCATAGAGTCAAAGATATAATTAATGTCCCAAGGTGCGTTTTCGATGTGTTCATGAAGAGCCTCAATATTTGCTTTGTCATATGACCACACGAGTCGTTTTCCGCTGGGCGGGCGTACTTTCAGATTAAGTGCGGTGACTGTTGATTGGTGGTCAGAGTCACCAAGAGGAGCCAATGTGCCCGTCTGGTAACACATTGCTGGATGGGAGGTTGCAATCAGGTCAAGCAGGTTCCCTCCACGGGTCGGTTCATGAAGCAACTGTTCCAGTCCATGGTTTAGGAATATATTTTCTAGCTGCCGGCCTGGGTTGTCAGTCGCGTTGCTGCTTAACCAGTTGCTGTTCTTCGCGTTGAAGTCGCCCAATATGCCTTTAACAGCCTGGGCTTGGTTCGTGGCTTGCTGCACTTGATCTTCAAAAAGACCATAGAACGTGTCATCTGAAGATGGCGGACGGTATGAACAGTTGATTAAGAATTTGTTATTGGCTTTTGTTATTTCGCACCAGATGGATTCTACGGCGTCATTTTCTAGATCATTGCGCCTGGCGCAGTACAAGAGATCACTGACATATATCATGACACCACCTCCGTGTCTGTTTCGATCTTTGCGGTACAACATGTATCCTTCTAGCTCCACATCTTTGTCTGCAATGTCGTCACTTAGCCAAGTCTCGGTTATGCATATGATAGTAAAATGCATTGAAGACGACCATGCCCTGAGTTCATTTATCTTGGGTAGTAAGCTTCGAGCATTGAGTTGTACTATGGTCAGTAGGTTTTTTGACCGAGAGTTTGAGTTTAATAACAGTTCCGCCATGTCTGACGTGGGATTAGGAGGTAAATTATGGCCTGGCGTTGGAGTCATAGGTTGGGTTTTTTACATTGTCTGTTACAGGTCGCAGGGACATGGCGTAAAAACAGAGGACAAGGAGTGAGAACCAGAAGAACAGCTTTTTTCCCTGGGATCTTGGGAGATACCCCAGATTTGTCGGAAGGGACCCCGGTAGCGGTCACATCCGACGTTTTTTCTGCTTCTTTCTTTACCTTTTTTCCGTTCGACTTTCCGTTTCGTCTTGACACAGTAGATTCAGAGTCGTCGGACTCGCTCTGGCTGGGTGAGAGAGGTCGTTTGGACCCGTTTTCATCGTCTGAGGAGTCATCCGCGCTGGGATCACCCGACTCGCTCAGATTGAGCTGGGGACCCTCTACTGGCGGGGTCTACTCTGTAGTGTCATCAGACATCCACTCGTTGTCCTCTTCATCTGGAAGGGGATGAGACTCAGGCGTTTCTCCCACTTTCTTGAGGTTGGTCTGCGTTTTGTCGGACTGGAGGTCGTCGGCTGATTGGATAACCTCCATGTCCTCCGTATTGGACGTTCGCTCGTTGTCTCCATCTGCTGAAGGAGGCTGAGACTTCTGGGTATTTCCCATCTCAGTGATATTTTCCTTCTTCTTGGGACGAGGTTCTTCCTGGGTCGAGGGGCTTTTAGTTTTCTTACTTGCAGTTTCACCGTGGGTTGCTGTCTCCTTTTCTGATCCTTTGTCACTTGTTCCATTTGACACCTTTTCTGATCCAGAGCCATTCTGACTATTCGGCTTTACCTTGGCCCAGCTGGTCGTGATGTTCAGCCTGTTGGCAAAACTTAGCTGACACGCCCGAGCGGAGTGACCTTCCTACCTGCAGATGTTGCACCTGATGTCCTTGTTACAGTCAGCTGCATCGTGGCCGATCTCAAAGCAGCGGGTGCACTTGATAGCTGTACAGGTGGCGACAAAGTGCTCGTCACTACCACACCGATGACAGATCCTTGGCTGTCCGTTGTATCTGAAGGTTACCAGCTCACTCCCAATCCGGATGGAGTTGGGAATGTGCTTGGTCATCTTCATCCGGTACTGCCTTGTGCCGTTCAGGATGTTGGGGAACCCTTGGTGCGCATGGGTCTGGAGTCGGCTGTCTTGCACTGAACCAAACTCGGTAAGGCGGTGACGGATAAAGTTGTCGTCCATTTCCACGGGTATACCGAGGGCCGTCACGATGGTCAAGCCATTACCGTAAAGCTCAACATCCACTGTGGGGTCAGCCGCAAGCACTGGACTGATTTTGGCCAGACATGCTTGCGACTAGAAGGTAATTTCGCACGCCCCTCTGTGTTTTCGCTGGATCCCTTCGATGTCTGTCGGATTCACGCCGTGTTTCGCCAGCAGATCAATCACATCGTTGAATTTGGCATCTTCCTTCTCGATGAAGGTAACTCCAGCACTTCGTTGTCTCGTAAATTTAGACAGAGTTGGCATCTTCAATGCAGGCGTTTAGCTAGAGAGCCTTAACAGTATACCAGATGTCGGAGGGTTACGATCGCTGGTCTGCGTGCTTGACCCTGCTAACGAGGGGAGGAGACGAGACTGTGACAGCTGGGGTCGCGGTCCGCGTGCCTCGCCCTGCTAAGCAGGGGAGGGGACGCTTTCTTGACAGCCGGGAGATACCACTCTTATTGTTTTGCAGGGGTGTTGGTACACTAAACAAGCCAGAACAATTATTTTTAGATGAAGACCCGATCAGGAACGTATGATCAGAAGGACTAACCTTAGAAGCAGAAAACTAGAACGCAACACAACTGTTCTCGGCAGCCAGGAGCGGGGAATCAGGAGTGGAACTGCGGGCCGGTCCTGCAACGTGAGACGGGTGGGATGGAGGGCCTCGTGTGGCCGAGGCCAGTCCGAGAGAGGACGTCGGTGGTCGAAAAACTTCCACAGTTCAGTCAAAACTGAGTGTATGGACAAAGTTCAACCGCCTAAGGGAGCTCTACGATTTCAGATACATTCCGCTTTCCTGTCATTATGTTTCGATTACCAAGATGTAGAGGTTCTCATTTACTATGTGTGATCATATATTATTGTTTCCGGGTTTAAAAAAAAACAAAACATGAAGGAACGCAAGGTTTATGGTCTAGGAAATAACAAATCTATAACAAACATGAGGAAACTCTAATCCAAAACGTGTAACATGTATAAGGTGGCAACAATGTGTTCTATGGGTTTTGTGTGTAGAGGTCGTACAGGCTGAAGATGTCGTCGTTGTTGTTGTTGGAGAAGGGGTCCGGGAAGAACAGTCTATTTTGGTCGTCTGCGCTCATCAGCTGCAATAAGTGTAAAAGGTATATATGTATGAATGAAGGTAATTACTTAATAGTCGTACATGGTACAATGTATGGTATTGAATGAACAGTAGTATAAGATTTATGTGTCTTACAAGTTTAAGTACAAAATATTATCGCAACCAGTATATAGGTTACAATATAGTGAGGTATGGGTAATTTTGTGTCGCTTTTGGAATGATTAATGGAGACATTGACGTATATTGGTGGATATAGAAGTTTTCACATGACAGATGTACATAAGAAATATTGCTTTGTGTATCAGGTAGGATGTAGTTTGTCTTAGCTGTAATAGTCTGCAACAGTGCATATCTCTCTTTGCTATATGTAAGTTGAACAGTTCATCACAAGATGACAATGATCTTTAATATTTTTATTACATGTGGGACACAATCTGTGGGTGGCTAGTGTGTTGTGGTGTCGTTCCTTTTCATGTTCTAAGCAATGTGCGCTGTTGCTAACTTGTGCTTTGGTAGTTACAATCAGTTAATTGTGAATTATATCACTTCAAGGTATTGGTTATGAAATTTGAAGGAAGATAATGAAAGTAATATGTGATTGGTGGGAGCCATATTGGATGTGGTACTAAAATGATATTTGTAAAGTAACTTACCGTGGAGTCGATCACCTGATATGTTAGCGGATACTCTATACATGTAGTGCTATTCCAGGTGGTACTGTGGGAATAGAAAGAAATGGTTGTTATATTTGATGTGTTATGATATATATATATATATATATATATATGTTTAGAGGAATAATGGATGGTTCAGTTAGAATGTCAGATATTTCATTTTGTCAAGAAGATTCTTACCTGTCAGGAGTGAACGGCGTTGGGGTGGTAGTGTCGGTTGCTGTAATGGAAACGTAATGTTAGACTTATATTTTTTATGACATTGTTAATTTGGTCGTAGTGTGCATAGTCATTAGTTATGTTGAGAGAAGGTAATGTTAGAATTAAGGGAACAATACTATCAATATAGGAAGGAATGTTGGTGGGCGATGCCAAATGTAATAGATGTTTCATTGGCAATTATGTATGTTCATAATATGTAGTGATATTTTCGGCTGACCTGTGGCGGTTGGAATTGCCAGCATTGTGTTCGTGGCAGTCGGCATTGTGTTCGTGGCGGTCGGCGTTGTGTTCGTGGCGGTCGGAGTTGTGTTCGTGGTGGTCACTGTAAGAAGAATGTGAGGTTGAAGTTACTTATTTTATTACATTGTTAGTTTGGTCGCGCAGTATACATTACATAATATTGTCAATTGTATCTTATGTTAGAGTGAAGGATAATAGAGCGTCCGTTTTTTTTGTAAGTTACAGTTTTACTGTTATACCTTTTTCTTGTGGGTAGCAGGTCGTCAACTTGACTGCTGCATAAGTAAAATGAAGACAGTGTTTGCTGGAGTCAGTGTCATGGTGTTGGACTGTACAAGTGCCAGAGGAGAAACTATGCTAATATTTTAAGCAACCCTGATGTGTCAAGATATTATAGGGACAGATTTCTCCACGCAGTTATATTTCGTGTATTCAATTTTTCTGCAATATGAGACTGGGTGCTACTTCCCTTATCAGCTGACTGAATGTCTCGTCAGGAAGCTGCTTCAATTCAGTAGTTAACATTGTATATGTGCTTCTTTGTTCAGTTTATTGATATACTTGTGATTGTAAAATGTACATCTGTACAAATACAACATGATAATGGAAATTCAAATGTCTCCATGCATATATGCATTCCAGTTTTGCAAGCAAGTGTATTTCACAACACCGCTCCTCTTCCAACCTCATACATTGATGATCACGCACTTCACTGTTGCCAGTATGTCCGATTTCAAATGAAAACAAGAATAGTTGACTCTGCAGAAACGTTCTGTCCCTAAACAAATCAATGGCTACTTCGTTTTCCTTGTAACAATTATTACATTAACAACTTATATAAGGCCGGGAGTCGAGGGATGTTCCATGGATGCTGTTTTATATCGAATTCATAGCTTACCCAAAATGTGAATCAGCAGTGTCCAGTTTTCCATATGCATGTCAGATTGACTGCCTGAATTGCTTCACATCTGAGGACTGCTGTCGTCAGGACTGCTGTCGTTGTTGCAAACTCTAAGCGCCACCTTTCTCAGGGGGCTTAGAGGGGCACAGCAAAACTTATCTGTGGAAAAACAAGCAATATATGGCATTATAAAAGGCCAACTTTTTTTATTTACGATAATCTTCAAACGGATCAAAAGTATGACGAAGTTCGAAATCTTTAATGACCGGAGTTGTCCTGCTTACCTGCTGGGTGGTTAGCTGAGTTGAACTCTGCTGAGGCTTACTCAGCACTGCAACGGGTAGAGACGCCGACGGAGGTCTCGGTGTAACGGCTGCCTGGCATGCTAGACACCCAAAGTAAAAGAGGCTGTTAATAAATATTCATTGACATTCATCGGAATCACATCGTCCAACATCACAAGCATAATGACACTGGGCAACATTTGCCTTACATTGATTTACCTACCTTTAGTCTACAAAATGGTGTCTAGTTTGTTTAGGTACATGGTCCGGACCTGTACCTATAAACAATTTTACATGTCAGGTTTTAGGAACACAGCTCTGATTAAAAGTATTTGTAAAAGTAAGTTTGAAACTAGATATTCTTCTTAAACACTTAACATCTACTCTCTTCTCGAAATTACCACTAGAGCTTTAAAGAAAATAAATGCTGTTTTTATGGTTACCCGTCGGACCCCACCAAAAACCTGATGACCCCAGTCTATTATTGGGTGGACTGCTGGCAGGGGACATGCCCATGCTATACTTACTTCATTCCTTTGGTCAGGTTCCACTTCTCCTTTCCGTCAGTGTTGACGGCATGCTCGTATCCTTGTCTAACCAAGCTCTGCAACAATAGAACAGAGATGTGGACTACATAAATTAGATTTCAGGTAGCTTTTCAGTGCTTATCCATCTTTTCAAAATAGAGCTTTCTTAATTTCTCACCGGTCATAAGTGTTTACACATAAAGGAATGGGGGGTATCGAATTGAACTTTGTAAAATACGCATTTCAGAATATGGATATGGTCTATCTAACCACAGAAATCACAAAAGTTTGGCAATCATTCGAGTTAAAGCCCCCTGTACATACCCCATGAAGTTTGTACATGTTCTAATGGGACTAGTCCATTTTTGCAATAGGGGTGATTTTGGAATAGCCTATATATGGAGAATAGATTTTGGGTTCGAGTTCAAATTCATGATATACCTCGAACTCAGGTGAGGGACTTCGGGACACGGGGGGGGGGTCTTGTGGTGATGGGTTCCATCTTTGCCCATCCTCGAACTCAGGTGAGGGACTTCGGGACACGGGGGGGGGGGGGGGGTCTTGTGGTGATGGGTTCCATCTTTGCCCATCCTCGAACTCAGGTGAGGGACTTCGGGACACGGGGGGTCTTGTGATGGGTTCCATCTTTGCCCATCCTCGAACTCAGGTGAGGGAAATCGGAAACCAGGGAGACTGATATAGAAAATAGTTACTGACATAAACTTGGATCATTGTGCCAGAATGGACAAGAAGATGCCTGCTGGTATCCTCTTTCATAACAAAACACTTCTGTCTTCATATTCGAAGGCAACATGGTTGTGATCGTGCAATTTCAGCGTCATCTATCAGAACAATATCGCTCGATGGAATTGTAGTTTGTACTTAGTGATATTGCATTCAGTCTTGCTTTCTTCATGTTCTAACAGGTGGTTCCTCTTCTTTGGAGAGAAGCAGATTACCTTCTTGACCTTCTTCGTGTCATTTTCCAACTGGAGATTGAATCGCAAGTATTTTGATCCTTTTGTGTCGTCTTTTATTGGAGATGTGTTGTTTGATAAAGTACACATAGTGAGAAGACCCCGGGATCACAAGGGTGTCGACATGCCTGTCTGCAAGCAGTTTCCTGGTAATCTACGCAAAGGTGGAGCACTGTGCTGTCTTGGACAAGCAACCGCCGGGAGTTACTGTATTTCCTCACGGAAAGGTGCGCCCCATCCATTACAGACAGCATTTTCGTCCATCCAGACGCACTGCTAGACAGACGCCGTCACCTCACACTCTGGATGCTAGATTTGTTTCTAGCGCCCTTTCCGGACGGAATATATCCCTCAGAGGCAACTTACCACCGTCAGCTTTAAATGTGGCAACCACAATATACCGTTTCTTCTTTCCGCCGGTCGACATGACATCCGTTGTAGTCGAGCGTGTAGTCCGACGGTAGATCGAGCGTCATAAAGGTCTCATCGATGACTTAAAAATATTCCTCAGTGGGTAAGAATGACACAAAAATGTCACTCAGTGGTATTGACAGACTCAGCCTCTCTTTAGAAGCAGTATACATGCAATTGGTAAGACTTAGGCAACAACACATCCATTGCTGTAATTAGTCATTTAAAATGTGTTTGAAAGGTATTTAACAGTGGTCAAGTCACATATCATTGTTTACAAGTATTATCTGAGTTGGTTATTTTTGCTTTAATCTATCAGTTCCAAGTCACGGGCCATTATGAAAAAAAAACACAAACTAGATCGTGTACAGCATAGTTTCTACATGTAGTACTCAACATATTATATTAATTTAGAACTGAATACATTCATTCATCTACATCATTTTCATCACTCAGATTTTCATCACTTTCATAATCTGACATTCTTTCTCCATCACTTGGTGGCTCATCTTCATGCAAAGTTTCACACATCTCCAAATCAACATCTTCTGGGATTGGAAAAAGTATGAGATAGGTTGACGGCACAAAGGGCAGGTTTTGATCTGGTACATGATGCTGGAGGAAATAGTACATGGTCTTTCGACTTAATTTCAAACGAAAAGCAGATGCACCTTCTCTGTTAACCCTTCCCCCTTTCTACAGGGATGTAGTATTGTCTTGGCATGAGTTGGGAGGAGGAAAGACAGATTTTGCCCATGTACGTAATGAAATAATTTGGTGTAACGAAAATTTTATGTTGAATAACAAAACACTCTACTATAGACACTGGATGGATAGTGGTATTATATTTGTAAGAGATATATGCTGTGTCTCAGACTATATAACGCCTGTGTCGTTGCTCGAGAGATTCACCATCAGGAATAACTGGCTTTGTGAGTTCACCTGTGTTAAATTGGCAATAGGGCGGAGATGGTTTTCTGAAGAAGATAGTCAATTCCTTGAAAGCAACTCACTTTGGCATAATGGGCAGTGTAAAACAGCTGACACATTTACTAGTAGATACTTGTATTCCACTTATGTGTTTCATAACACTGTAACACCCACTTCCCAGGCATATTGGGATCGTACAATCCCCAATCTGGACTGGAGAAGGATTTGGAGGAGCCAAATTTGTTAAATCAACCATAATAAGTTGCGAGAATTTAACTTTAAATTATTACATAGAATACTACCTTGTAAGTACCTGCTCAACAAATGGAAAGTAAGAGACATGTCTGGAAACATGTACAGCCCTACCTGTGATATATGTGAAAAGATCGAAGATTATGAACACATGTTCTTAGAATGCAGTAGATTAAGAAAATTTTGGTGTAGATTAAGCATTACCCAGGATGAAGTCTTGTTAGCATCCAAAGAATGCTGTGCTAGCTTATTAACAATAGCAAAGTACTCGATCTATGTCTCCTGGTTAAAATGTAAAGATAATCCTAGACAACTCATGAGGGATGAAGTGTTCCTTCCTTTTCTGCATTTGTGTTCACTATACAATGTTAAGCTTCCAAACAGCAGTGAATAATTGGTATTATGTACCCTGATGGAATAACGTATCCTGACGGAATTATGTGCCAAAGTGGAATTATGTACCCGATGTTATGTACCCAGGTGGAAATATGTACCCTGATTATGTACCCGGACGGAATTATTTACCCTGGTGGAATTATATATCCTGGTGAAATTATGTATTCTGGTAGAACTATGTACCCTGATGGAATATATGAACCCTGGCGGAATTATGTATTCTGGTAGAACTATGTACCCTGATGGAATATATGAACCCTGGCGGAATTATGTACTCTGGCGAAATTATGTACCATGATGAAATTAAAATCATTTGAAAAAAAAAAATAGTACATGGACTATCCGTTTGTTTAGACTAACAATTTGGGTTCTCAGTGCCGCTCTTTTCCCATCCTCAACCATATCAAGCTGGGCGACTGCAAGTTTTGTTAAGTCCTTCTGGTTCTGGAAATGGTGAAATGCTTCCTTCATCTCCTGTTAAACCATTTCCGCCTCCTCTCCAGCCCGATGAAGGAGATTAAGGTGCTTAGTTGCTTTCCTCAGCAAGCTGTAGCAAACCTGTCTCCTATAAGTTGACAAAAGTTATTAATGGTTGCTGATTTATGTGACCAATGATAAAACTTTCCTTTGTTGAAATTTATGGAATCATCCACATTGTTAGATAATGATAGCCTCCGATGCAGACTCCTCCCGGCTTTTCATTTTCAAATTACAATGACGATTTCTCTTTATTTTGGTTTAGGAAAAATATCTATATTGTTTGAAATAAGTCTTGTCAATAGAACAACAATTTCAAATATGTAGTACCTAGTGATGTATGATAAAGTCCTATCAATTAAAGAATAAGCATACGGGGGAATACTGATACTGTATGATAATCAAATGAATGACAACTGCCAGGCAAATAAGCAAACGCAACAAAAAATGTTGGTTCAATTCAGGAATATTGCTGCCATTATGATTAGGTGTCTGTCTCTTCCCGGAACTCCACTTAGACTTACTGAGTGAATGATCATTGTGAATAAAGCTTGGTACTCTTAGTGTGGTGAGGCAAAGTCTAATTTAAGGAGTAATCGTTGAGTATGTATTTAGTAGCCCGTCTTTGAACTCTCTAGTATAGAGATGAGGTTTTCTAGTATAGAGATGAGGGTATGGGAGCGGGGTGACCATACCGTTATACAGTATTCAAGTTGGGGTCTGACTAAAATGATTCTGTTGCAAATAGTCCTAAAACTGCGTGAAGTTTCGTCGTGGTGCGACAAGGCTATCGATAATTACAGGATACATATGGTTATGTTGGGAATAATGCTTCCTGGGCCGCCTTAACCCAACAGAGAAAAATATTGCTACCCCGCCTGACGGCCCTGTACCACCATAATTACTCTGCACCCAAGAAAGGCGTGAGAAGTAGTTGGGCACAAGACATCTTTAATGCTGTCCGAACGAGCTCTTAGAGTACAGATGTCTATGGCCAGGCCGAAGGTGTGCCCAAGTTTTCTCACCTTTGATGATATGGTAGCGCATTTACTGTGAAGTAAACTGGCCATGTCCCGTAATTACTTGACTTGAAGATTCTCACTCCATCCGTGTTCATCAGCAGGGACATGTTGTTTGGCTCCCTCAACTCCTTAATCTTCTTGTACTGCCTGCCATCGGTGATGTCTTCATATGTGTTGGCCCTTTCTCCTTCTGTCAAACCTGTCTTGAATCATTTTGAAGAAACCTTCACCTGTAGGAAAAACACAAATATATATATATATTAGTGATATTACATTTACAAACACATTTACATTTGTAAAGTAAGAATTAAGTTTTTTTTACTGCTACTGTAACTCTAATTAGGGCTGTTGAAAACTTGCTTAATCTGCATTGACATTAATCCGTCAGGTTACCAAAATCTGCCACAACAATAACAAAGTGACATGTTATATCATAGAAATAGCAGTAGCATAGAAATAGCAGCTACATGGTTAGACAAGTCCATAGGCCTGATGAAAGTGAAAGTGTGGATCAGGCTATCGTATGTCCCATCGTATTTGCCCGATCAGGGCCAGTGTGATTTATCCATGGGTGTGATATCTACATGGGTAGATGTGGTGACATATTGGTCCACTAGCCTAATAACATTAACCGTGCTCCCTGGCGATTGCCTTAGTTAACAGCCATAGATGCTTCTTGAAAGTGTAACAATTTTTAATCCCCTACTTGATCTTTTATAGCACTTTCTGGGAGGGCAAAAAAAAGTGTGTGACACTACTTTTGGTCCTCTAGATTACCAGTCTCTGTTTAGTCGAAATCTATGTATATATAGCCCATGAAATGATTCTCATCAGCATTTCTTTTAAAATTTGAAATGTGGGACTCTTTGCCATATGTCTTGTTAGATATATAAAGGCATTGCACTGGACTTACCACTCATCAGAGTTCAGGGAGGGAGGATATCACATTACATGCTGCTGTGCTACCTTGAAGCACTAGGGTCCATAGCATCTGGAATTTCAATTTTTTTTTTTTGTGTGTGTGTGTTGGGGGGTTAACATGGGCCTACTACAATAATCATAAAAAATACTTATGTTTGGCCCTTGAGTAATATTTTTATGGGTATGAGAAATCCCTAATTAAGAATAAAAGTTCAATTGCAGTTGGTTTGATAATGGGATCATTGAGCAAAGGTACATCCCTGTTGTTATAAAACTTTCAAATATAAAATAAGTTCCAAATTACTTTGAAGCATCATTACGAATGGGTTGCTGTGGAGATGTATAATCATGCCCTCATTTGCTGTGAGGCTTGTCAGGAAATAGAATCAGTTTTGTGCTGCATGGTTCGGTTCTATCACCAAAGAAGAAGATGTGCAGAAGGTTCATGCTTCTTGTCATGTTACATGACACCTGACACAATGTGTAAATTCAGCAAGAGTAACTCCTTTGTCTTATAGCTAAACATTATTCCTTACCTTCATTAAAGTGCTTTCTTTACAGAAGTATTTGATGATTTCTTTGCTCTAAGTAAAAATGCATAAAATTATGTCATCAAGTTTCGGGCCAGTGAAAAGTTGGATGGGCCAGTAAATTTTCAACAGGGAGGGCCCTAACATAAGGCAATTTTTTTACTGATCTTTTAATGCCTCTCAAGTACTCTATGCTAATTAGAAAGGTAAATAAACATGGTCAATGCACATACTGGTGTAGCTGTTAGTTGCTTTGTATATGTTTTATTTATTGTTTTGTTGAAAACCGAATTTCACAAACCATGAATAATGATGGCACTGAAAGGAGGGACACTTTGACCAAATCAGTCACACAAGTTGACAACTGTCATATAAATGGGAATAAAAGCTTTAAGATAACTAAACACTAAAAGTTTGGGTTTTGTACTGTTGGCTCACTTCTACAGTGTACACTCACATTTTTTTTATGACAATATACCACTTGTAAGGCAGAGCTAAGGGGGGTACGTTAACTGAATTTGTACCCAAGTACAACGTATATTCTTAAAAGTTATGTGTCTAGATTTCATTCATAAAAAAAACTGACCACTTTCTAGTAGCGAGCATGGAGCACTTTGAAGGATGTAACGATTTAGACCTGAATTGGTGTAAAGGCCACATGTGCAGGTGAAATGATCCAAGAGACAAGTGAGTTTGTGACAAATTAGATTCATGTAAAAGAGGTCGATGAATATGAAATTACCTGCTCTGCCCATTTGCTTGGGTAGCGGCCCCCACCCTTCTCAGTTGAAAAAGGTGGAACCGCCGTGTTTGCACATGATTCTTTTTCTCAATGGTCTCACAGTTTATGTTTTGCATGAATGGATGGCGGGCAACCTGTTGCCAAAGATGACTGCCAACGTCTGAAAGAGATTACAGCATTGTCAAATGTAAAAGCATGTGCAGGTGAAATGATCCAAGAAAACTTTGTAGAAATGACCATTTGCTGTATCCTAAAGGATACAGGCGCCTTGCTGGAGGTTAGCTAGAGAGAAAAAACTCACCGCCCAGTCACCAGCCGCCAGCTGGCGCTCCAAGCGCTTAGCAAGCCTGGAGGCCACCCGGGCGTGAACACCCGTCGCCACCTCCATGTGCTTCTGCAGGTCACAGCGCCTCAATACCTCAGAGCACCCAGGCACCTTACACTGAACCACGGCGTTGTCACAGGTCATCTGATGCCCCAAAACGTCTGACCTATAATGTCATAATTTGAGGTTATGGACATGGAATAAGTATTCCTCAGGCAGAACAATACATAACACCTGTAGGTTGATGGCTTTCATATTTAAATTTCGTTCTCTTTCTTTCTATGGACAATTTTTACAATCTATCATCAGTCAGTTATGGTGATATTATAAATTGTTAAAGGTAAAAACTAATGAGTGCTTTCAAATGCTCATTTTCATTTTTCAATCAAGGGAAAAAGTACGAAACGGAACAGGCACCTGCATAACCTGGCGCTACACCCCAAGAAGCACTTGCTCTCGCCTTTCGGGCAGTAGATGGCAACGTGGGGGGCCATTTCCTGCCTCGTCAATCGAACGCCACATCTGCAGCGCTCGTCAAAGCCATACCCACAGACGTCCCTGTGAGACTGCAGCCCTTCCCTTGGGACGTGGGTGGTACACCCTTCGTTCGGGCAGGCCACTTTCACGTGGGGATATGTTGTCTTGAGGTGAGTCAACACGTCATCCACCGTCACCTTCTCTGGGAACTCACACTCAAATGCGCAGGTGGCCTCCAGTTTCCGGGACAGATTGCACACTGCAATGTTTGGTCCCACCCGAGTGACTGAACCTTTGCATAAAGGGCATTCCATGATGACCTGGTGACACCCGAAGCACACGTGCCCACAGCGTAGCATCTGTGCACTGACAAGAGGTGCGGTGTGGCGAGAAGGGTCTGTACTAATCGGCTCCATGGAGCGAATATTATCAAACAGTATGGTGAATGTGCGTTTTAAACATTGTTATATAAATATATATGATAGCAGTAGTTCAACTAAATTAATCATGAAATTTTGATTTCTATCAAAAGGATATTTGACGTCATATTTCCGTCATTGATGGCCCGTAGAACATCTGACGTAGCTGTCTTGCCGGAATTGGCAACGTCTTTCTGGCCCAGTTCCCACATGCCATCGTTTTAGAAGATCTCCCTACATCAATGGGAGCAATTGTTAAAGAGGGAACATTTAAATAAAAAATTATCTGACAGTGAGCCCCTAGAAATGTGTGATTATGTTCCTCTCAATATATGAAGCAGCTAATTTCTCCGAATGTGAAGATATGTTTGTTCTTCTGATGCCTGTGTTCACTTGGGTCTACCCTCCCTCCAGACACGTCGTCTCCAACTGGTCACGAACTTTGCGAACACTCTTAGTCAATCTGTACATTTCCAACACCTTTTGCCATCCACCAGAGGTCACATTAGTAGGCGCCAAACTAGATCGTCGCATAAACTTAACGATCCTCGTTGCAATACAAACCGATATCGCAACAGTGCCGTACCATTCATTGTCCGCTTGCTTAATACGTATATGTAATGTCTATCTCTATGATCTCTGTATATTGTCTTAAAGAATTAATGGTTTTAACAATTAATGTGTGTTTGTATCATGGATTTCGTATTCAATTGTGTAATGATGTGGATGAATTTTAATGTGAATGCTACAGCAACAATTCAGTCCGTTGACTGCTACTGTTGAGCATCATTTTACCTTCTGAAATAAACCATTCATAAATAGAAATAAACCATTCATATTATACTGCCATACATGTTTTCAAAATCTGATGTGAACAACATAAAACTTTGCTTCTAACCAAATTTGAATGCAACAATATAACTTAACTCGGATAACAAATGCTTCCCCTGTGAAATCAATTCTAAAAATAACCCAATAAGAAAAGAGCTTCGTCATCTAAAGAACAACAACAAAACAAGAATGTGAATGTAGGGATTTTAGGATAGTACCGTCCAAAATAAGAACAACAGCTGAAATCAAGATGGCTGCCGTCTGCAGGCAGGTTTGAGTAGTGCTGTCCCCTAAGTGCTATTTCTTTGTTTTCCGCTTCCCGTTTGCCACTAACTCGTTACCTCAACATGGGCCTTACATCAAGGGAGAAGGAAGAAGTGATTCCAGGCATCATTGATACCCGAATTAAGGCTACCATCGAGGATACTATCGTCAACGCTTTCCAGCAAGGAGGGGTGCTAGCCGCCATAGTACCTACGATCGTGTCAGCTGTGCGCGAGGCCGTCGTCGCGTCCATCCAGGCTGAGCTTGCGAAGTACCACGAGGAGCTACATCAGCAACGGGAAGAGTTCAAGGACCTGACCACAAAGTACAACAACCTCAAGGATGAACACAACACGCTCCAGGCCAAGGTAAATAACCTCGAGCAGTACTCCAGAAGGAACTGCGTCATCATTTCTGGAATACCTGAGTCACCTGGTGAGCGGAGCACAGATAACGCAGTCTTGTCCGTTGCAAATGACAAGCTCAAGTGCGACCCACAGTTGACCATCAACGACATCGATCGATCTCACCGTCTAGGGAAACCCCGGGGAGATGGAAAACCTCGACCGATTATCGCCAAGTTTTGCTCGTACCGGTCTAAGGCAACCATCATGCGTGCCAAGGCGACCACCAGCGGCAGGGCTGTACTGAGGGAGAACGGGATTTTTGTCAACGACAACCTGACGAAAGCCAACATGTCACTCCTGAAGGACGCCCGATCACTCGTCAAGCTGAACTTACTCAACCAAGCCTGGTCCTACGACGGCAAGATATTCATCAAGACTCTGAAAGATGAACGGCGACTTCTGTTTGCATCTGTCGACCTTGATATCTATCGGGTCTCCAAGTAATGTACCTATGGACCTAGCACTTATGGACAGATAACGTCTGGCATTTACAATCTTAATGTCACACTTATCCTCTACACTACTCATTTCACTTTATTGTTATCACGTTTCATCTTGTATGTTCTGTGTTAAAGTTGTTTGTCATTGTTCCACTCAGCAGAGTTGGTATCATCATTACCATATCAATTACCGAGGAATTCCTCCTCACAGGTGCGTGGCAGACAGAGGAGCGCTAGCATTACTCATTCATTACTGACCTACCCCAAACTCTAATAACATGAAATCTCTATCTGTCTGCCACGCAAACGTAAGGAGTCTTCCTGCAAATGACTTTGTGAAACTCCATGAACTAGAGTCTGTTGCCCTAGATGTGGGATTCGACGTAATTGCGCTAACAGAAACTTGGTGTGATGAATCCATCCCTGACTCAGATATTACATTGTCATCATATCAATCCCCGTTACGACGGGACCGCAATAGGCATGGGGGTGGGGTTGCGCTTTATGTATCAATTAATTTGTCATGTAAAAGAAGGTCTGATTTGGAAACACTCGGTTCCGAATCAATCTGGTGCGAGGTCAGAATAAGAAATTGGGATGTTTATATTTGCGCATGCTACAGACCACCTGGCCAGAATGTGGAGGAACGCTCAGCATTCATAGACCACCTGCAACGGTCTGTAGATACCGTTATGGCCAGTGGACCTTCCGAGCAAAGTGTAATTGTCTTACTCGGTGATTTTAATGGCAGCTCAGATAATGCAGCTGGTATAATAAGCAGTTTCGTGTCTGATAACAACTTTACCCAGTTGATATCAGAACCTACTCGCAGTACCAATACGTCATCATCGGTGCTTGATCTCATTATCACTGACTCACCTGGTCTTTTCGTGGACCATGGTACTTACCCTCCCCTGGCTAACTGCGACCATTCTCTTACTTATGGTATAATGTCTGTCAAGATCCCCAGAGCCAAAGCCTATAAACGAACTGTTTTTGACTTTACGAATGTTGACTATGAAGAACTTAACTCGAAGATTTTTGATGTAGATTGGAATTCCGTGATATCGGAACACATTCCAGACGTGAACGCCTCAGCCGAGGCTTTCATGGCAACTCTCACTAATGTCATAAAGCTGGTCATTCCTAGTAAAGTAGTCACCATTCGTCCTAGAGACAAGCCCTGGATGACATGTGAGATTAGGTGCTTGCTTAGGAAAAAGAGGCGACTGTACAGAAAACACAAAAGAACTAATATTCCAAATTTGTTTTGCGCCTATAAACAAGCCCGCAATCAGTGTACAGATTTGATTAGACAAGCAAAGAGAAATCATCGGGATAGCCTTTGTCTCGACCTTGCCAATCCAACTCTGAACCCCAAAAAATGGTGGTCCGTCTCCAAGGAAATCTTCCTTGGTAAGACCGATCGTGTTTTACCTTCTCTACTTGAAAATGGCACTGTTATATCGGAAGACAAGGCTAAAGCCGATATTCTTAATAGCTACTTTGCAGCTCAAACAAACCTTAATACCGAAGGCGCCTCTTTTCCCAACTTTGTACTCAGAACAGACTTATCTATCAACTCAATTACTTGTTGTCCCGCAGATGTGTACAAAGTAATATCAGACCTTAACATTAATAAGGCTACTGGTCCTGATGGCCTGAGTAATAGACTCTTGAAGAGTATTGCGCTTTCAGTATCAGAACCACTGTCACACTTGTTTAATGTTTCATTGAAATACGCCTGTTTCCCGTCTATTTGGAAACTTTCTAATGTCGTCCCTGTGTATAGGAAAGGCGATAAGCAGGCGAAGGAAAACTACAGGCCTATTTCACTTTTATGCGCTGTCTCTAAAGTGTTTGAACGTATAGTTTATGTTCCATTATCTACCTATTTACATGGCAACAACCTGCTTACCGATCGAAATTCTGGTTTCACTCCCGGTGATTCAACTGTTAATTCATTGACGCACCTTGTTCACAAGCTACACAAAGCAGTAGACCAAGGTCTAGAAGTCCGTGCCGTCTTCTTGGATATATCCAAAGCTTTTGATAAAGTATGGCATGCTGGGCTTATTTTCAAGTTGCGTCAACTGGGAGTATCCGGATCACTTCTGGAATGGATTGAGTCGTACCTTACGAATCGAAAGCAGCGTGTCGTCATCAATGGGTCATGTTCCAGCTGGTTACCTATTGATGCAGGTGTCCCACAGGGGTCACTCCTAGGGCCACTTCTTTTTCTAGTTTTTATTAATGATCTGGTGGACAATCTGCTAACTGAAGCCAATCTTTTTGCTGACGACACGTCGCTGATGGAAATAGTTTTGGATCGTCTTGTCTCAGCAAATAGATTGAACCACGATCTTAAATTGGTGGGTGACTGGTCAGACCAGTGGTTGGTAACTTTTAACCCCCTCAAAACCGTACTAATGACATTTTCTATGAAAAAGATCAAGGTCCATCACCCACCGTTAGTGTTCAAGGGAGTTGAACTGAAGGAAGCTGATTGTCATAAGCACTTGGGACTACATTTAAAACGTGATTTGTCTTGGTCATACCATGTATCCGAATTAACATCCAAGGCAATGAAACGTATAAACCTTTTGAAAAGGATACAACATTTTGTTCCCCGGGGAACTCTGGAAACCTTGTATTTAAGTATGATTCGGCCATTAATCGAATATGCAGATGTTGTTTGGTGTAGCCTCCTCGGCAAAGACTCTGATTTACTTGAATCTGTTCAAATATCTGCGGCACGGGTTTGTACTGGAGCCATGAGAGGCACTAAACACGAGTCTCTGTTAGCCGAGGTTGGATGGGATACACTGGCTATCAGAAGACAAAAACATAAGCTGATCCACTTTTGGAAAATATTGAATGGTTTCGTACCACAATATCTTCAAGACCTCATCCCACCACGTGTTTGTGACATTGTCCCATACAATCTCCGTGCCAACCAGAATTTCACCTCCATTGTTTGTAAAACTGAAAAGTGTAAAAAATCTTTCTTGCCCTCAACTATTCACTTGTGGAATGAACTGCCCTCTAATGTCCAAGCATCGCTTACGATCAACGTTTATAAAAAGGAACTGGACTCACATTTCAATAGACCGATCAAACACCCTCACTTCTCTCACGGCCAAAGACATTATGCAGTTCATCTTACAAGGCTTCGTTTAAATTTCAGTCAGTTAAACCACCACCTATTTCTACACCATTGTATAGATTGTTCTACATGTAAATGTGGCCATTATAGTGAAACAACTGAACATTATCTCCTTCACTGTAAACTCTATACCACCCAAAGAAGTACCATGTTATCATCTCTTTCCAACATAACTGACCTTCAACAACTCAACGACAGCTCACTATGTTCTATTCTGTTACGCGGTTCCACTTCACTCTCATACTTACAAAACTGTAATATATTCGACATAGTTCATACTTACATCCAACGTACTGGAAGATTCATTTAGCGATTGATACCAACTTGTACTGTCTATTGTTAATTTTCTTTTATCCATTTTGTATTTATGCATGTCATTATGTCTCTTTGTTGTATGTGTTGAGTAGAAGGCTTCATATAAGCAATCGCTTTCTGCCTTATACTCCATAAACATATACGAATAAAAAATAAATAAGAACGTACTGGGTGGATTTTGAGGCAGAAAAAAACTAAAAAAAACTATAGATCTAAGAGCCTCATTGCCTCCCCAACTGCCTGTCTAACCTGCCCAACCCGCCCGGCCTGTATGGCCTGCCCAGCCTGTCCGGACTGCCGGTGGTTAATGTCAGGTTAGAACCTCGGCCTGGTCTTTCGCCGCTTGAAAGTACTGCGCATGCGGCAGTACATTTCGTTTACAACCCTGACAAGTTCAACTTTACTCCAGGCCACTGCACATTGTTTCAGCTGTGAATAATGTAGAAAAAGAAGAAAAGATGTAGGATCAAACATATAAAAACGTAAAGGATGGGGCATACCACTGCACTGTAACCATTAAATACATGTATTATGCTGATGACATAGCAGTACAGTATTTCAAGTGCAAATAGATCCGAAGGTATGTTCATAGATAATTCTTTTTTATGTAATATTGTGAAATTTACATTTGTTATACACGGCAGTCAAGCCTTATAATGGAAAAAAACAACAGGTTTATCCCAGTTTAACCTGCAATTAAGTACATCTTCCTAGGAAAATTTCACACTAGAATTGTAAGGCCTGAACTTGCATGCAAGGATAGACAGGATGATGTCTGGAGATGCATATCCTGCCCACAAACATTAAGTCACATGGGTGAAAAAGAGGTAACAGACAAAGCAATGATCTTCCCTCAGAAACAATTTTAAGGGCATAGAACTAAACTAACACTTGAGATGTAGCAGTAAGAGTCCTTACCTAGAATATTAGCTATGATGACGGGGTTGAGGGCCTCATGTCTCCCTTCTCCCATCAAGTGACCCCTGAACAGTTCTTGTTTTGAGAAATACAAGCTCATCAGCTCCTTGAAGAACGCCGCAGGGGATGGTGAGAAGGTAGGGGTAGATTATTACTCCATGGTCAATACCCCCCAATGGCACTAGGGACTGGCCAGCCTGTATAATGAAAAAGTACATTGATATGTATGGATTATGTAAGACCATGTTACAAATCACAAATGGCATGAAATTTGTATGGCATTGGCATCGGCATGAAATTAGATTATTGTGTATTGAGGCTACTTACAGTCCTAGCTGATATTGGCTTGATCCAGGTGCTACAGCTAACCTGAAAACAGCAAACATATGGTCTGTAATTGATGGTTTAGACATCAAGTGGGATGGTTTTATATGTTTGTCATGAAAAAGGATTTGTGGCATTCATCATTATGTTCCATTCAACTTAGTGTAGACAATTATCTCCAATGCCTGACATCAGTGGGGCACCTGAAATGGCACAGTCCATTTTGATCGTAAATGCATTTATCGTTCTTAGTATCCCTATCTATACACAGTAAATATTTCATACAATCTGGTGTATAGCTGGGTTCGGTATGCTGGGTCGCTGGTTTGTATCTGGTAGATTTGTATATTTAACAAATCAGTATATTCTTCTGTTAAACCATTTATATCTACACCTGACTCTAGCGTTTGAATGGTCGTGACTGTTGTTAAAGCTGGTCTTGTAAATCAGTTGTTTTTCTTTCATTCTAGAAAGTTACGTTTCAAGAGTTTTTACTTTCTCTTTGACCAATCCAATGTCAAATGCTTCCTTTTCATCTTGAAGTTGTCTACCTGCTCCTGGGAAGTACAAACTCGCATCTGTTTCTGTTCTCACCACTTTCATCTCTAGGCCGCAATAATAGTAACCTCTGACAAGACCACATGTACGTTTAAAGTTATTTTTGCAGACCTCACTAAAATCCTTCCGGCTGTTCTTTTGCCAACCCATGCCGGGTTGCTGGTGTGGTATGCGGTTTAGCTTGGTACGGTATGCCTGGTTGCAGGTGTGTAGCTGGCTCCACCTGGTATACGAATCTTCTCAACAGAACATTCCTGTGTGGCACGTTGAAGCTGCTGCTTCAGGGAAGATGTTCTCAGAAGTTCGTGATTCTTGAACTTACAGTTACTGTCCTGTTTCACATTCAAAATGTCCCACTTCATTGTACAATCCACAAAGTAAGCAGTGCAGTCTCTTGCCCATGCGCACAGCTTCCTCATCGGTCCACTGTGGTGATCGCTGTTCGCTGACTGTTCTGTTTTAAAAGTCACTTGGGCATTCTCTTCTTAGGCGAACCTGGTTGGAAGCCCAAGTTGTTCCGTTTGTTCTCACATAGGCCTTTGGGTGAACGACCACTTTAATCTAGGGTGGATAAAAGCTGGCTCTTTCTTGTCTTCAGAAGTCGCACCTACATGACACTGAATAAAGTTCACTTGGAGTCTCTCTTCCCTTTGACATACATGGCTCAATTCAATATTAGTTACTGTATCTACATCTTTTACACAATCAACATTTTAACTAATGAGTCATGACATTCTTACAGTAGAAAACACATAAACATCTCTTTACCTACCATTTGCATCATTCATAACTGAGGAGAGAGAGCTTCTTCGGCAATGCTGACAGTCTTCAACGCTTTGTCCATTTTCCTTACTAGGGCAACTTCTATAATGTGCACAAAGGAAAGGAACTTAAAAAGAAAATTGCACACCCAAAGTGAATGAAAAAAAATGTTTGCTTATTACATGTTAATTGGATTACTCATTCTAGAAGCTAAATATACTTAAAAAAGAACACAAAGAGACTAACCAATGTCAATAGTCTTCCTCAAGGAATAATGCAGTAAGGCACCTGTCAGGAGATCGACACGTGAAGGTGTCATCTCTTTCGTCATCCTTGCGAATCTTCTTTAAAATGCCCATAGGCGTTCTACTGATTCTCTATCCGTGAGACCAAAGCCGGGGCGTCGCCTTGTGCAGCTGTACTTGATCTGCCATATGACATAATGTTCAATGTTAACTTATTTTCCACACTTCAGATATGCATGATGTGGGTATTCACCTACTGGCAAAAACAATGTGAATTACTATGATAGATGAATAGTCTATCAGTCAACATTCAATAAAATGTACCTGGCAAGCTGACTTGTGCCCATACGCATGGAACACATTAAGAGCCACTGTAGTCTTTTCAGCAGACTTTTCCCATCATCCGTTTTCTGAGTAGGCAAACAAGCATCACATTGATTAACAAGCACAAAGAAAAGTGTGGCAATTAAAAGTTATTGCCATAGCGAAGGTGTCTGGGTTGATCTTACTTCATTGTAAGGAAAGTACCTACGTAGCACTCTAAGTTCTACCATGATATTTTTTTGCACTTAGAAATCAAAAATACGTCTGCAAAGCAGATATAGAAACTTAGGCATAACTTGATGAGTTCCAAGCAGATATCGAAAGACTGGAGCACACTCCCGTTGTAGTTTCTTTAGTCGGGCCTAAAATAGCTTCACGCTCTGAGTCTCCCTGTCCATACAGATAATTGACAAGATAGGAAGCGGAAGAGGATTCATGTTTGGTTGGAACACAACCGTTTAATTATGTAGTGGGTAGCGGCTCCGATACGAAAGGAGTGGGCCGTAAAGGCGCGGGGATCTAAGTTACTCTGGATCACACATTTGCGTAGAGCGTTCGAAAAGTGATCATTAGAAACGGGACGACCATCGCGAAGGAGAAAGAGGCAACCCGCGCAATTTCCCCTGAGCGACAGATATGATTTTAGGTTGGCTACGGGGCAGTACGAACTGCCGGCGTGGGGCAGAATAGACATGGTCTTGGGGGAGTTTGTTGCACTGTGTTTGTAGGTGCGGAATGTGACTTGTACGGAGAAGACGTCGAGTTGGGGCTTGGTTCTGATAGTTGTAAGGTATGGCTCGACGAACCGGTTACTGTGACCTCACCTGCGTGCCAGTGTGTAGTATGTCCAAGTCAGAAAATCAAAGAAATACGTATATATAACAGTTATATGGATGAAATACGTCACAAGCAGTGATACTAGGTATGGCTAAACTAATAAAAAGTCTAAAAACATAACATACTCAGCAAGGCGCCGCGAGGGACATAACGCCGAGGGTGAAATGTCAGGGTCACGCCCAGCTGCGGCAGGTGGTGGTGGTGATGGTGAAAACGAAAAATCCGAGAAAAAAGATAAACATAACTGGTGCAACAATAAATGTATAAATAAGTGTGTAAGTAGTGGTGCTATGTACATGCTGCTGCACTGGGTGGTGACCTGACTCACCCTTGGGCTAAATGTTACTGGGGAGGCCAAGGTACTTGGCCAACCCAGCTTTGAAGGTGTCAACTGTGGAATTAATGAAATGTTGGGGTAGACGGTTCCACTCTATCACTGTTCTCGGAAAGAAGCTGCTGCGGTTTGTCTCAGTCTTGCATGGAAAAAGATGTAGATGTTGACTTATGATTTCTATTCATTCTAGTCACTAACACTGCTTGTCTCCTCTTCACTGCTACTGCCAGACTCATCGCAACTCATCGGCCACACACCTTCTCCTTCATTATCCTCCTGCATCTCCTCTTCACCCTGCTCCTCCACTTCACCCTGCTCCTCCTCTTCATTCTGCTCCTCCTCTTCTGACTACCTGAATCTAAGATAAGAAGTTTTAGTCAGTGGATTACAGCACATAGATACATCACATAGATGAGATGAAGTTCTGAACGCCCCACTTCACCTACTTTATATATACTATAAATTACTTTGTATACGATGATATGAGGGTGCAAACACACACACACACACAAACATTTTTAAAAGACCAGCATTAGCATGATTTGTAATGTTAAGGAAGTGTACAATTTCAAATAGTACATAGCACTATATTCAAATCAGCATTTGGAGGTAAGTGCAGGTAAATTACTAGCTGGGTGCAGATATTTTCGAGGCCTATACATGCACCTTACCTGCATTGGTCCATATACCTCTTCACCCTGTCACCCTGACAGTCTGAAAGAGATGGCGGAGTCAGCGAGACTAGCATGTCAATCCAGTAACGCCATTGTCGTCCTCGGTGGCGACTTCAACCTCCCTGACTGGGACTGGAAGGAGAGGGCACTGAAGCCTGGATCATCTTACCCCAATATCCATCGACAGTTCATGGATATCATCAATGACTTTGGAATGGAACAGATTGTAGAAAAACCCACAAGGGGAGAAAACACCTTGGATATCATAGTGACAAACTACCCTTCTTTGTTCCCTCGTATTGAAATAGTACCTGGTCTGTCTGACCATGATATCCCCTACGCTGAACTTCAAATAACTAACGCCCGAGTCCGCCAGAAAGAACGTCAGATCCCGTGCTTCAATAAGGCTGACTGGGAAGGTCTACGGAAGGCTACGAAAGACCTGTCTGACTCAATTCTGTCTTCTCACGGAGATAAACCAGATGTTGAGGCAGTGTGGGCAGACCTGAAGACAGGCCTGCAGGAAAGAGTTAAGAAGTTCATCCCTCACAAGAAGATTCCTGCTAGGAGGAGTCCAACATGGATTAATTATAAAACCTTGAAACTTATAAGAAGAAGAGACAGAATTCACAAGAAGTATAAGAAAACTGGGAGACAAGACTTGTTCCAAGAGTTCAAGTCACTCAAGCGACAAATCCAACAGCAGCTAAGACAGCAGTACTGGAAACACATACAGGGCCTGATCACTGAAGACTGCTCAGATCAGCCCAAACCAACCAAGAAGTTTTGGTCTTTCATCAAAACTAAGAGGAATGAGAATTCAGGAATCTCACCACTTAAAGAAGCTGGGAAGCTCATCACAGACGACAAGGAGAGGGCTGAGATCTTAAATCGCCAATTCCAGTCGGCTTTCAGTGCTAGAGAAGACTTTAGCGAAGAGGAATTCAAGAACAGAACCCAGATGCCCCAGAGAAATCCAGATCAACCCTTACTTGAAGACATCACCATCACGTCTGCAGGTGTTGAGAAGCTCCTCCGTAATCTTGACCCCAGAAAGGCAAGCGGACCGGACCAGATCAGCCCTCGAGTGCTGAGAGAGGTAGCCGCAGAGTTGGCACCTTCGCTTGCCTTCTTGTACCAAGCTTCCCTCGACAACGGGGTCGTCCCAGAAGATTGGAAGTGTGCCCATGTATGTCCAGTCTTCAAAAAGGGTGAACGTTACAATGCAGAAAACTACAGACCAATATCCTTAACCAGCATACCTTGTAAGATCCTCGAGCACATTCTTGTAAGTGAAATTATGTCCTACTGTGAACAATACCAGATCCTATGTACACAACAACACGGTTTTCGGAAAGGCCGATCGTGTGAGACCCAACTCTTGGGCCTGGTTGACGAGGTCTCTGAAACACTTGAAGAGGGTCAACAGGAAGATTTGCTTGTCTTAGATTTTTCTAAGGCTTTCGATAAAGTTAGTCACAGCCTCCTAGTACATAAACTGAAGCATTATGGTATTGGCGGCAAAGTCAACACCTGGATCCGGGAATTCCTGCTAAATCGGAAGCAGTCTGTCATTGTAAATGGCACAAGATCAGATTATGTCCCAGTAGAATCTGGAGTACCTCAAGGCTCTGTTTTAGGGCCTTCTCTGTTTTTGCTGTTCATAAACGACTTACCATCTGGACTGTCCGCATCAGCTCGACTGTTTGCCGATGACACAGCATGCCACAAAGCCATTACGGCTGGTTGTGACCAACTTCGCCTCCAAGAGGATGTAGACAAACTTGCAGTATGGGAGCAGTGCTGGAAAATGTGTTTCCACCCACAGAAGTGTTCCACTGTCCATATGACACGCAGCAGAAAAACACGGGAACGGTCATATCAACTTCATGGCCATAATCTCCAGAAGGAGTCCCAAGTGAAATACCTCGGTGTTACACTTACCAAGGATTTGAAGTGGGGCCCCCATATTGTGGACATCACTAACAGAGCAAATAGATCTCTTGGTTTTATCCGCCGCAACATCAAGGTAAACAGCAAAGCCATCAAGGAAGCAGCCTACAAGGCTTTGGTGAGATCCACACTAGAGTATGCAAGCACAGTGTGGGATCCACATACTACCAAGGACACCACAGTTATTGAGAAAATTCAACGCAGAGCTGCCAGATGGGTTTGCTCTCGTTTTCGCCAGTGCTCCAGTGTCGGAGACATGATGCATGATCTTAAGTGGGAGACCCTGCAAACAAGAAGAAAAAGAGCAAGACTCACAACTTTCTACAAGTTCCATCACGGTTTGATCACCATTGACTCCAAGTATCTACCCACTGCCAGCAACCCCACAAGACAGACAAGGCGGTCGCACCCTTTGATGTACAGCATTCCCTTCTCCAGAACGACCTACAGGTGAATGTCCTTCTTTCCGCGGACGGTCACAGAATGGAACGCCTTGCCCTTAGAGATGGTAACAGCTTCATCCCTGACTTCATTCAAAGACAAGATTGCCTTCGTGCACTAAATGCACACAGCATTCATCACCCCTCATCACTACATGGAACTGACTGTTACATCTGAACCACCTCCAGCATTAGCATCCCATCCAAGTGTGGCAGAACCTTCAACACGTTGAAGTTGGCCACCTACTCCCGAAGAAGATATACTGAGAAACCAGTTTCTTTGGAACAAGTATATACCAGTCCAGCAACTTTTATTCTGCACTACTCACACTACATAACAGAAACAATGTGGAAACCGCAGTGATGAGCTATCCAACAATATTTTTCTGAATTGGATACTGACAGTGAATTGTATGTAACTCAGGGGTGAAAAAGAAAAGTTGTTTCAATAAACTAAGAAACTGTTTTTTGTTTTCAATTGGTCCCTACATTTGTATCAATTCTAATGTGATGTTAATTATTGATTTTGCTATGGTGATGAACCTGGGAGTAATCATAAGAAGTACAAGGATCAAATTGCTGACTTTCAGTGTTCTTTGCACAATTAAGGATAGTTCAACAGCAATATTGAACTGTGCAATAATATATTTGTAAGTTGGGGCAATCAAGACAGAGGTCACAACAATATAGGGTAGCAACACTCAATATGCAAAGAAAATATAAAACAATGCACACCTTCCACACTTAAGGCAGATGTGTAATTCGATCTACTTGTATGAACTTCAGAAAGTCTTCCCTGGTGTTTTTTTTTTTTTTTTTTTTTTTCAAAGCTTTATTCAAAATACTCAAAATACAATACATACAAAAAATACAGATTTAACAGTTCACAGTTCACAAATTGGACAGTACATGCTTGCATGTTCTATTGTTTCTGTTGTTTACCAGATTGAAAAGTAAATTGACTTCTGATTTAAAAATGCTGAATATGTCTATTGGTATGTACTTGTCACTGTTTCTGTTATTGCACCAGTTTCTAAATATGACTTTCTTTGCAATGCATATAAGTAAATTGATTGTTACATATATTTCAGATGTGTTATAGGGGTGGTTTGTTTTATATCCCAGTACAATTTCTATCAGGCTTACTTCTATAGTACACTTAAAACATTTATATATCACATTACAAAAGTTTTTCCAGAATGTTGTGAGACATTTACACGTTAAGAAAAGATGCTTGTAATCCTCAACACAGTTACATATATTACATTTGCTCGACATATTTTTCCAAACACACAAAAGTTTTCCACAAGGTAGTATTTCGTGTAGTATTTTATAATTAGTTTGTGACATATGTGTTCCCAATGTGGGATTTATCTGGTTCTGCCATATGTTTTTCCAGTTGAACTTACACTCAAAAAACATTTCCCATTTCTTTTCCACATATGGTGACATAAATTTTTGTTGAACAACATTTTGATATAAATCAGAGGTTTTAATAGTGTCTACAGTTTTCACCTTTTTCGCAGAAAGCACATACAAAGTGGGCAATGCTTCACTTTTCTTACTGGATACATTACAAGTCCCACATTTCCACTGTCTAGGTATAGCTTGTTTTAAAGTCAGGAGCTCACAAGCCCAGTTTCGCTTTATTTTCAACTTCTGAAAACAGGTCTTATCTGCTAGAAGTTTACCATTATGCAGTATGTCTTTTATATATATAAAACCAGATTTAATCCAATGGGGGTAAAACAAGGGTTTACCTTGTGATAATACATGTCTATTCCCCCAGATAACCTGGTTTTGAATGTTCTCTGTTGTATGTGGCTTTGTACAAACAGCATTTGCATTTTGCCAAGCAACAATGATCTGTTTGTAAAAGATAGGTAACTCACTCAAGTGCTTTTCTTCAATCCAATTCATTTCAAAAACTAGATTCACACTTCCCATTACTGCTGAGAGAAAGTGAGAAGGTATATGTCTCCAAGAGCCACTACCATTATATATTCGTTTGGCCCATGAGGCAAGTAGGGCATCCTTTACACTGTATATATCCAGCATTCGAAGCCCACCTTGGTCGTAATTTCCAACCAATGTTTTTCTTTTTATTTTATCTCCTTTTCCACTCCACACAAAGTTGAAAAAAGCAGTGTTTAATTCTTTCAATATAGACAAGGGTGCTGGCATTACATTCATGATATATGTTACTTTAGCCGCTGCTAATGATTTTACAATGGTAATTTTTCCAAAAAGTGTAAGATTTCTTTGTCGCCAGGTGTTAAGTATTGTCTTTATCTGTTTCACTTTGTCTTCCCAGTTTAATTTTATTAAACTCTTACTACAATGACCAAAGTACACACCCAGTGATTTTATTGGTGTTAACGGCCATGTAATTCCCCCTATGTCCTTCTTTTTTGTCTTCCATGTGCCTATCCACAATCCTTTTGTCTTGGCTTTATTTAGAATGGGTCCAGCAACACTTGAGAATGACCTAAGACATCTAAGTGCTTCATGTAGTGATTCCTCTGTTGATAAGAATACTGTAGTGTCGTCAGCTACTTGGCAGAGTTTTATCTCTTCTTCATTCACTTTTATACCCTTAATGTTACTATTGGTTTGCATACTATAAAATAAGATTTCTGCCACAAATAAAAAAAGCAAGGCACTTAAGGGGCATCCTTGTCTTATACCTCTCTGAATTTGAAAGCTAGCTGTTTTCCACCCGTTTCTAATAACTGAAGCTAGGCAGTCAGTGTAGATAATTTTGACCCATTGTATAAAGTTGGGGCCAAAATTGAACTTCTCTAAGACCTTAAACATAAAGTTATGTTCCACACAATCGAAAGCCTTTTCGAAATCTAAAAATAACACCATTCCTTGTAGATTTTTAGTGTCACAGAAATCAATTATATCTTGTATTAATCTAACGTTTTGTCCTATAAATCTCCCTTTAATGTAGGCACATTGATCCTTGTTAATTAGGTTTTCTAGATGGTGTTTAATCCTATTAGCCAAGATAAAGGCTAGGATTTTATAATCAGTATTTAATAGGCTTATCGGTCTCCAATTGGTAAGTGTTTCTGGGTCTCGATTTTTAAATATTAGTCTTAGCATGGCTTTTCTGAAAGACTGTGGCAACTTGCCTTCATTGAGTGCCCAGCAGATAACAGAGTGCACTAAACTTCCTATTGAAGGCCAAAAGAGCTTATAAAATTCAGGTGGTAATCCATCACATCCAGGGGTTTTACCTAGTTTCATACCTAATACAGCTTCTTCACAATCCTGCAATGTAATTGGTTTGTCACACCTTTCTTTTTCTTCATCAGATAGTGTTTTCTGAATATTGACTGAAGTGAGATAGTTCTCAATTTTATCATCAGGTACATTTTTGGAGGAGTATAGCGTTTGATAAAAACTTCTACATTCCTTTAGTATTTCTACCTGGTCGTGTATTTTCCCATTTTCTAATGAGGTTATACAGTTTTGACTTTGTTTTTTGTTTTCTAAATTTAGGAAGTACTTTGTAGGCTTTTCTCCTTCTGTAATGTATTTTGTCTTTGCTCTTATCTGCTGTCCTTTTGCCTTTTCCTGAATAATACTTTCTAACTGTGTTTTAACATTCTCATATTCAGTCAGGGTTTGGGGATTTAAGTCAGTATCTAACTTTTGTTCTAATCTTTTTAGTCTATTTTCTAGTTCCTTTTCTAGTTTGTTTCTCTCTTTATTTTTATGCTTGGACCAGCTTATAGATAGTTCTTTTATCTTCATTTTACATATTTCCCATATCATGTCAGGTGTATAATGTTTCAGTTCTTCTTTTGTATCATCAATGACCTTTTCTATTTCTTGCTTATATCCTGGATCCGTTAAAAGGTTAACATTTAGTTTCCAGAATCCATTTCCTCTTGGTGCTTCTCTGCTGTGCAAATTAATAAACACAGCACTATGGTCGCTACATATGCTAGCATAATGGTCAGCCTCAAAAACATCTGCAACCAGAGTGCTTGAGACAAACCAGTAGTCAAGTCTACATGCTATAAGAGGTGTTTTTTGTCTCCATGTGAAACTTTTATCCATCGGGTGTAGATGGCGAAAAATGTCTATAAGATCAAAATGGGAGCAAAGGTCTCTCAAGGATTCATTTTTTCCATGGTTTAGAGAAGAGCCACCACTTTTGTCTAGATTTTTATCAAATATGGAGTTAAAATCACCTCCGACCAACATTGAGTAGCAATTCCAGTCGTGTAACCATTCTTGAGTATTTTGGAAGAAAACAGTTCTTTCCTTTTGCCCATTTGGTGCATATATACATAGTAGAGTGTACTTCTCATTATACAGTTTGAAGTTAACAACAATTTTTCTTCCTTCAGTGTCTGTTTTTTGCTCAAGGATTTCCATAGGTAGGTTATTATCAAAGAGAATGCTTACACCTCTACTATGGTTTGTTCCAAATGAGTGAATGGTTTTACCTGTCCATTGCTTATCAATAGTATGTTTCATATCATTTGTCAGATAAGTCTCCTGTAATAGATAAATGTCAGCCTTTTTCTTTTTTAACCAAGACATAATCTTGAGTCTTTTAGTATATGATCTGATTCCTCTACAATTAAAGGAAATCAGTTTAAAGTTTTTACATGTATTCATGGTGATTTAAACATTTGTGGAGTTTTGAAATGGAAACCTCTGACAACATGATATATTATTTACACAGTTCATGTAGTTTTTTTCTTTGACTTACTTCCTTTTGCATTTTGCTTTCCTTTTGCTTTTCTCTGTTCTTTTAACCACAGTTCAATTGATGGTTGTGTTGAGTCCCGTTGTCCATCTCCATGTACATCAGGGGTATTATTCTCAGAGTCATTGTTCCCTTTGTCTTCTCCGGTGTGTTTCTGGCTGTTTACGTTGCTATGAGTCCTACTTCTTGTGGAGTATGCACGTCCCTTGGGTTGTCTGGTTCCTGTCCTTCCCTCAGGGTTGTCCAGGATCGGCTCTCCATTCGTCTCTTCTACGTCAGAGGCCTCGTCTCCTGTGTCACTCTCTGGTGTTGTTGTTGCTGTCCACAAATCTGGCACAGATCGCGAGAAGCTCAGTGTTGTGCGAGGTGACTTCATCCGCCATGATACTGTAGAAAGGGGCCGCGTTGATCTCTTCTAGAATTCCCTTCAAAATCATGTGTTTCCCCATGACCTCGATCAACTCGTTCTGCGTCTGTGGAGACATACAGGTAGCGTTTCTCATGGCAGGTGCTTGCAAGTGCTTTTGTAGCACTCCATCTGTCATTGCCATCAACTTAAGCAACGCCTGGAAGTTTCCAGGGTTGCCGGGAGACTCCAAATCTTCCTTGTCACCTCGTAGCGCGATGCACTGCCTGCCACAGAACAGTACTGCTCTGGCGATAGACTTGAGAACCTCTCGGTTGTTTTGGATGTTAACTGCCTTTCTTGCATCAGTTTGGGTGACAATGGTGGTGTGGGGTCGTTCCGATCCACTGCTTGCTTGAGTAAGGCAGCCTTGTCCATTGCTTTCTCGTGGTAGTGACAGTTGGTCTCGTGACCATTGACTTTCGCACTTAGCTTGTTCCACATTCTGAATGGCTTGGCCACAAACTGCCCCTTTGACGGATCGGCTGCAAAAAGCACACACGGCATGCAAAAGATGCCGTCCACCTTCTCACTATATACCATCCATTTGTGTTCTCCGAGCCACTTGTGTCGGAAACTGCGATTACAGCCGCCAAGATACTGAGTCGGAAATGTTTTATCTTCCGGCGGTTTGCTGTGATGGCAAAGGAAGTTGTATTTCTGGGCTGTTGTTAGAGCCTTTACGTTGTCGCAAAACTCACTACTTGTCTCCGAACGGAGGTACATCGCTCCAATATCGACAATGTTGTTGCCGCCGCCTTCGTCATGATAACAGCTCACTTCACTACTTACCTCGAACGGATTGGTACTTACAGTGAGTGATACATTGTCGATTTCACTGGTAGAGTCTGATGGCTGAGCTTCCGACGTTGACGGCTGAGCGTCCGAAGTTGATGACCGACTTTCCGAAGCCTGATCCAAAAACTGTGCTGTCTTCGTTTTCTTCGGGAGGAAGCTGTCCAGCTTGTGGCACGTAGCTGCCGCACGTTTCTTCTCTCGCTCCTTCTGCTCTTTCCGCCCCATGAGGATGCCAAATTAACTGTTCATTTCTTACAGTTTGACACGTCACCGTGACAAGACTTTATCAAGAACAAAGAACTCGCGCGGCGGCCCCGTGTTGTCAACAAAGCCAGGGGCGGCATTTGTTGACATTATTGACAACATCCCGTCATAACCTAAACTCAATTAACTGTCCATCTCTTACAGTTTGACACTTCACCGTGACAAAACTTTCTAGGAACAAAGAACTCGCGCGGCGGCCCCGTGCTGTCAACAGAGAGGTGGCATTTGTGGACATTATTAACATACCTCATCAGTGACTGTCATCAGAAAGTCTTCGTGTGCTTCATCCTCCATTGTGTGTACTGTTGTCTTCTTCTTGAAGTTGAATTGTGATTGTGTCCTTCCCATTCTTCTGGGTTGCTTTGTGTCCAAATCCTCGCAAGCTCGTGCAAAATGGTTTCACTTGCTGAGTATTCCCTCCCATACGCAGGGCATGCTTCTTTATATTGGGAGGGTGTCTCTTGTTGCAGTACCGGCAGCTTCCGGCGGACGTCTTTCCAGTCTGAGGAACTGCATGTTTCTTTCTTACCATGTGCACTGCTGTGGGTTGCTCCATTGTCTGGATGCTTCTTCTTGAGACTTCAGCCGCTCTGCATATCTGTCCACATTTGTTAAGGCTGAGGTCCGTCTCCCTTAGCAGTCTTTCTCAGACTTTTCCATCAGGTATTCCACACAGGATTCTGTCTCGAATCAGGGAGTCATTGATGGCACCAAATCCGCATTCCGACGCTAAGGTTCTCAACTCGGTGAGATACTCATCAAACGTTTCACCACTAGCTTGAGATCGGGTGAAGAATTTGTGCCTCTCGACAGTCTCATACTCATCAAACGTCTCACCACTAGCTTGAGTTCGGGTAAAGAATGTGTGCCTCTCGACAGTCTCATACTCATCAAACGTCTCACCACTAGCTTTAGGTCGGGTGAAGAATGTGTGCCTCTCGACAGTCTCATTCTTCTTCGGGTTGCAGTAGGCTTCGAAGGCTGTCATCACCTGTTCTACTGTTCTGTCCTTTTCGTCTATTGGAGCGTTCTGATTATTCACGATTGTGATATTAAACACGTCATGTCTGACTTACCATAGACACGTCACACAAACACGTATCACTTGCCCGTGTCGTGTCTGGCCCGTTAAGACACGGCCCAACGTTTTGTCTTTTTCTTGGATGTAGAAGTCGCACATCCTACAAGAAAGCAATATCCTTGTGGATTTTTGTTTTTATGGAGATAATAACACACTGGAAGATGTGCAAGTGGAATGGAGATATTTGTATGACTGGTGTTTTAAACTTCGTGCGAAGGTTTAGGCATCCCTGGAGTAAGAATGAAAAGGTGATGACAATAGGAAAGTATTTGCGACGTTTGAACGAAGCGTTCGTTGTGATGTTGTAACTTGTTGTTGGAGGGTTTCTATTTTCTTCAAGGCAGCGTGAAGAATGGCCTGTCTGGACGCGGTATGTTGGCGGGGCAACGTGGTTTCCTGTAGTTTTGTGAAGGTTTGTTTGATGTTGTCTCGACGGACCCTTTGGGCGATTCGTCGTCGTTCTTCTGTTATTATGCTGGTGTCAGTTGAAGTTGGATATGTTGGTAGCTGGGAAAGAAAGAAAGATGAATATTAATCAGGTTGAGAATATTAAAGTACGTCGTTAGATTTTGTTATCGTTATCCTTAATACATATGCAGAGTAGTGTTATTGGTGGGAACTTGTGGAAGTGTACGTGTACTAGATCAGAAAGTTCACTTAAGAAATTGTGTCATATCATTTTCCGTGTGAAGCGTGTCTTATGTTTACCTTTGCTAAGCGTGCTTGTAGACTGTCGAGTTTTGAAATGACCCGGCGATCCCATTACTTAGACTAACAGTACATGTACTTAGACTAAATAAAAGACTTTGCATGTTAGAGAGAAAATGGAGTGTTAAGTGTGGAGGAGTGGAAGACACAGAATTTTTCCTAGCTTCTACAAAACTGTGTTCCTAGTTTACTGGCCTTTTAGTTATTGCCTTAAGAGTTACCACTAAAACTATATGATAGTTTCCATACTAGAAACAAAAATATAAGCATTGTAACTTTGTTCTAGTTCATATGTTACAGCAGGGAATGAGGGCACATAATATTCCCCTTCTGGTTGAAAGCTTCTACTATGTACACAATAGCATAATATCAGTTCTTTAGACTTGTGACTTTAAAACTACATTACAGCTGGCATTCCGGTAGGTGTATCATACATGTAACATGGAAGGGCACGCTTTCCCTTTCTGCACTTGTATTGACAGACTGGTATACTTTTAATAGTCATCATGGATACAAGTTAAAGTCTGTGATCTTCTGACTTGATTGCAGAGAAGTTCTGGCTGGGGCTGAGGGCAGGCGCACATCGCCCTTTTTTAAAGCCTCTGCAGTGTATATGTATATCACTTGTATATCAAAATTGACACTTAAATGCTACGATGCGTATGTATATTTGACTGTAAATTATGAAGTGGGATGGCACGCTTGGAAAAGTCTCTCGCATTATTGCTGAAAGATAATAATTGACTACCCTCTCTCGTAACCGGACATGTATTCAATAAAGGAGTCTGAGTGTTGGCGGTACAGTTTTTAATATGGTTTTACTCTTTTACGGCGTTTCGCTCTTTTCTCCTCTCTTATTTCTCCTCTCTTCTTTCTTCTCTCTCTTTTCCTCTCTCTCTCTTCCTCTTCTCTTTTTCTTCTACCCTTGGAGAAGTGGTGGCAGGCGCATCAGTGTGGCTCAGCGGCTGCCTCGGAAATGCCAGGCCCTGTGTGTATGTGTATTGTGTAACAAATATAACATTTGTTGTCAACAATAAATTCTGAAATTCTATATTTCTGTTTCTTCGTATCTCCTTCTTTGACTTTGGAAGACTTTTCCCAAGGCTTGAAATATATTTTTCAAGTTGTACTGATACACATATAAAACAAATCATGATAGGAAAAAAAGACATTCAAGGTAATTGTAGATTTGCCTCAAAATGTTTGTAAATCTATAATTGTTTTTTTTTTCTTGTCTCATTGATGATACAATAAGGCTCAGTGTTCTCACCAGGATTTACAGCATAGGGGTCAGGTACAGAAGGCCAACTTTGCATGCCGCAAGTCACTCGCGGGGTGCCAAAGACATGATAATGTTTGGGAGTCTGGCATCTTCCCGCACAAAATTTTGGAATTCATAATCAAATAATTCACCTTGAATATTCACCTTGAAGTTCAGCCAGTAGGTACCCATTAAGAGTAATGAGGCTGTGCCTAGTTGGTGCTAGTAGTGCGCATGATAGTTTCTTTTGTTCGCTTCTTTTTTCTTCCTTCCTTCCTTCCTTCCTTCCTTCCTTCCTTCCTTCCTTCCTTCCTTCCTTCCTTCCTTCCTTCCTTCCTTCCTTCCTTCCTTCCTTCCTCTTCTTAGTGGGAACGTTCGTGTAGGAAAGCTCACTTCTACTCTTCGTTCCTTCCTTCCTTCCTTCCTTCTTAGTGGGAAAACTCGTGTAGGAAAGCTCACTTCTACTCTTCTTTCCTTCCTAGTTGGAAAGTTCGTGTAGGGAAGCTCTTGTAGGGAAGCTCATGGTTATCCTACTACTCTTCCTTCCTTCCTTCTTATTAGGAGACCTCGTGTGGTAAAGCTCATGTGGGACAGCTCATGGTTATCCTTCTACTCTTCTTTCCTTCCTTCCTTCCTTCCTTCCTTCCTTCCTTCCTTCCTTCCTTCCTTCCTTCCTTCCTTCCTTCCTTCGAGGTGGGATAGCTTGTGTGGGAGAGGTTGTGTAGGAAAGCTCACTTCTACTCTTCCTTCCTTCCTTCCTTCCTAGTTGGAAAGCTCGTATAGGAAAGCTCTTGTAGGGAAGACACCATTTTCCTGCATTTTAAGGGATAACTTTTTTCCTCTGCCACATCCTCAATCTAAAGCCAAATATGAACTTTTTATAAGATTTATGAAGGTTCTCCCCAGAAAGAAACACCCCTATGCTTATTGAAACACAGTATCGGGGTCCAGAACACAGCATTGGGGGCCCCTATGCTGAAAAGGCCTGGCGAGAACACTGAGGCTGTATTAAGTATCATCCATCTCAGATGATGGTCTTCTCTATGTGCATTGAGTACATGTTATTCCCACCATTTACAAGAAGCACTAAGGAATTATGGCAATGAATGAAAATACAACACTTACATGAAAAATCACCTGGCATCCACTTGACCTTCTCCTTAGACAGCACCAGCACTTTCACGAGCAGAGAGTCTGGGCCAAGCAAACCAGCAAACTGTGGGATACAAACAACAGGAAACTGATACTTAAAGTTTAGGCAAGACTTTTGTAGTGTAAGTATTGATGTACCAAAACATTAGTAAGTCTTAATCTGATCTCAGTTCTTGAAGGGTTGAAGGGGTCACTTTGCAGATCTGCTAATTGGTCTTTAGAAGTCGTCCAGGCCAGGGAGGTCGTTGATTATTTGTAGAATGTTGAACTCTAGATCTGTTGGAATATGAAGAAGTTATATGTTAAGTTTGTCTAGTTGAAGTAATGGATGTAATTTTACGTATGTATATGTTGAAGGAGATATTTGTATTTTCAGATTGAAAGGAGAAGGTTAGAAATGTTTTCTTTTTTGTATGTAGGCAATGTGTAGATGTAGTTTTGGTTATGGAAGTGCAGGAGTGTTATTGTGGAAATATTCTAAGGAGAATAACTGAAGAAAGGAACAATGGTTTTCCATGATATTTAGTATGCAGGTAGCTTAGACATATGTTTATAATGAAGTGAATGTATGGTAGTTGTGATGTCATTTGCAGAATTAATGGGTCCCTATTCCATTTTCCCTTTGTTGATTCTTGTAACTCTGGCTTCAAGTCTGTACCGTCTACTGTAATCCAGAACCTTCCCTCGGGATTCGCCGTCTTGAGGTCCTTCAAAGCTGATTCCTGTAGAATCAACAGAAGACAAACATATATTTGAAATAAAATACATCAATTATTATGCTATCATGTAAAAGTGTGACTTATTGCTTTGTAATAAAAGAAATATGAGGGACACTGGAGAGCATTTAATCATGTCACTCTTGTTTGAATATTCAGTTATGATAATTAAAGCAAAGATAAATCTAAACGCACTTTGGACCGAGTACATGTAGTGGAAATTAAGTGCAGCTTGCCAACAGAAAATACATCCACAAGTCCAATTTTCAGTGTTGTTACTGTAAGGTACTTCTGAAACCTGTTGCATGTTTACACAAGTTTCACAGTCAAATCTGTTTATTGCAAAATGAGTTTGCCCGTATGTTTTTACAACACCGACTCCCACCACCCACCCGCATCAATACACACAGACAGCACCTTTACACAGTCCATGGGGTAGTCTGCACACTTGGCCATAGTGCCAATTAGCCCGATTCCATCTCCGGTCACCTGTACGGTGACCACCGTTTTGCTGGCGTTATCCCCAATCACCAGATCTCCGTTGGTTTTTACCCAAATTGCTCCTGGGCATATGATGGGACCTTCAGCAATGGTCAGCTTTGCCCGCTGGTTTGGTTTATTGGGGACATACGTCATCGCCGCGACGTTGAGGTGATTCTGCAAACGTGCCCGGTGTTGCTTCATCGTTCCGTCAGTAGAGAGACCCTTCCTCTCCAGCTCTGTCCTTATGTCTGCCAGCTTATTGAAAGAGGAGACCTTCACAGTTACTGTTCCCTCCACTTCAATCAGAGCCATGTTCGACTTCTCACAGACAAAACCCTTATTATACGCCAGGGAATGTGCCGACAGCAAGCCATTCTTTTGTACCGTTTTATCCACAGCTATGGTGAATGAAGGTCCTTCAGAGAACGGAAGGACGTCCTTCTGCACCATAGCAATGCAATTATTGCTTCCCCTATAACACCATTACTATCTAGAATTGGATATGTATCGGGTGCCTGACCTTTACTAGCCTTGATGTACCTTTCATTTGATCGAAATCCAGAGCAAGGTAAAAGCCGAAAGGGCCCAGTGTGATTGAGACGATGTGTGGGTACATACCAGGCTTGTTTGAATGCAGCAAAACTGACCCAATGCTTTGTTTCCTCGTCTAACAGCAAACACACCAATCCCTCAATGTGGTATATCAACTGTTGACAAATGCAATCTCTGGATCTACCTTTGAGTCGTTGCCAATAGTAAATAAATTGGAACATACATGTATTAAGAATCCAAAACGTACTGGTATAGAAACGTACAGTATCAAAGTTCCCGACTAAGAACATGTTCTCTTTAAACTACTACAAAATACTACTCCGTGTTCCCAGAACCTCTGTCAACGCCGCCGTAAGGGGAGAACTAGGAGCGCTCAAATAGTGGCTCAGACTACAATACAACCATGCCACACAAGTACCAATACTTTCCATGTGCTTTTATTTTGTCCAGATTACATATCTATCCACCTAGACTAATACATTCATAACGCTATGCAAAAAAGAAACAGTTATTCACTATTGAATGTCTATTCAGTGGGAGATTGATGCGCAAAGTATGGAAGAGCTACGTTAACTTACAATGATCCAAAAACTGTATTAATGCTCCTCTTCCTCTGCTGTTTTTTTTTTTGGGGGGGGGACGTACATCCCATCGCCGTGGTAATCTATCCAGGTGATAAAGGCGGTCTGCTCCTGTACGCTTTCGACCTTAACCACATAATACTTCTTATTGTTAGCAGCGGCAACCAACTGGTTGACCTAAATGGGCTTGGGTGGGTAAACGGTCCTTTGCTCTTTTCTGGGCGCCGGGGCTGGAGCTGACTGCCGCTTTCCTCTTTCCAGACCGCCGGGTGGGTTGTGGCCGGGAACTGGTTTCGGGGCGGGTAATGGACGGACGGCCGGCGGACGGCTTTCCCTGGCTGGGCAAGGCTGGCGAGGTTGTCTTTTTGGCCGGGGCGGACGACTTGCCGTACGTGCGTACCTGGCGGGCCCCAGACGTACTCACGGGGCCATCTCCATCGGACTGCAGGTGGTGGGCCTGTAGGGAGCTGCTTCTTTTACCATGGAAAGAAATACAGAATGTCATATCGTTCGTTAAAATACATACATTCGTTAAAGGTGAAAAATGGGGTGGATTTCATGTCTATTCTGGTTGGCAAATACTCGAAATTATGCTACTTTAACTACATATCACCTGAATCAAACCTATCCACGTCAATATCACCCCGGGGGCGATGCACTTTCCTTTTTCCCGTGACACAGTTGCCAACTACCCGTATGGGGTGTAGAACCTGTGTTCTTAGAACTGATGGTGAGTAGATCTGTTACGCGGCACAAGCACAGGTACAGAGGGACGACTGTCAGGTGAGGGGAAATTTAACAATGATGATCACAGATTGTACTCACCTCGCCAGTTTGCCCTCCGCTGCCAATGCCCGTTTTTCCAATCGTCCAACTCCCTTTCCGCCTCCTCCGCCCGCTCCTTCCACCTCGCAACTTCACTCTTCAGGGTTTTGAGGCTTCCAATCCGTGGGACCTACATTTGGAAATATCGCAGGCTGTTGTCATATACATTTTGACATTGAAAGTCACTTTAACACGATGCTCAGTTAAATGCTGTTTGTCCATCTAGGGGATGACTTACATTATCCAAGCAACAACAACAGATTTTAGTGATCCTGTAATAGGACAATCTGCAGCATCAATTGCTACAAATTAATAGTTGCAACAGTGCAATACACATGGGACACATGCAGTTAAAAGAGCTATTACGGCTAAATATCACTGCAGCCATACCATAGAACACACAGAGGTACAGGTGAACATGATGTACTAACAAAGACTAAAAGTGCTGTTACCTGCCCAGAGTACTTGTTTTGGCAGCCAAGTTGTTTCTTTGCACATCTGCACTTTCCACTGCATGCTTTCCCTCTCTTCCTGCAACTGCACTTCCCCCTAGCACAAACAGGGACTTTGCCAAGTCAAAAGACCATGTCTTTAACAGCTGGTGTGCTCTAAACACTTGGCTTGAATCAGGCATCTTATACATTATAAGAAATATGACAATGTGGACAGCAAAAATTCTATCATATTTGTTTTAACACCTACTTGTTGTAGTGATAAAGCGCATTTTGCAGCACTTCCTGTGCTGTCATCCCGCCATTCTTGTTGTCTAATCTACCCTGGGCGATGACACAAATAATCTTCTCTTTGTACTCTGAATTCCACGTTCAAACCTCCCTCCAGTTGTTGGACACCTTGGGCTGGCAAAGACAACCTTCACGCCCAGTGCTTTCATCAGTTTCCAAAAATAAAATAAAAAGTAAAATACACTACTGACTGACTCATCATGACCGACTGACTATGAAAATTATCAACTTTCGTGTTTGAATTCAGTGAAACATAGACATTTTGCAACAATATATGTAATAACCACATTGATAAGGTTGAAATAGTTATAATGATATCATGTTGTCAGACCTTAGTGGCTAAGGTACTACAGTGCTTGTAGGGATGAGAAAGTAGATTGATATTGGAAATAAGCTGTGGACCATCAAGTCATAAAAAAACGAATAAGACAATAATACTATGCATGCATAAGGACTACGCGTGACACAAATTCACTCCCATTATCACTCTGCAGTTCTTCCCACACTATGCCCAGTGTCATACAGTGATTCAGGAGGAGTTTGGCCACAATGGTGGCCACCTCCAGAGGGCATGACCCATTCCCAGGCAAACCTACAGGTGGTAAGAAGGTGATAAAAAGGATGCATATTCGTGTATGTATACATGTAGGTGGGACAGGTCAAAATTTCAACCTCAATATTTTCCTTTGAAATTTTGTAGGTAAATAGAGCCTGTTACAGGGATCACAAAACAGTTTAGATTTTGTTTCTATCATGTTTCCTTCAAGGGTTATAAATTTTTGAAATATTATTTTTGGGTCCCCCGAAAGTGCGAAATGGAACGAAATGGAACGAAATGGAACGAAATGGAACGAAATGGAACGACATGGAACGAAATGGAACGAAATGGAAGAACGAAAACAACATATGTAGCATTATGAAATGAAAATCCAGTAGATAGCAAATTAAAAGGAGTAGACCGGGACAGGAAGCATTTCAAATACAGAAGTGAGTGGTAAATACATAATATAACGTGTTTTATTTCTTGAATCTATGTGATAAGATTAAATACAACGTTTTGTCGCGTTTGTGTGGCTAGATACTTTCCTGAAAATGGAGGCGCCGCGTGCAAAGAGATCCGCCGCTCTTCCTTGTGTACCAACGATCTGCAATTGAACTTTTGCAAATAGCAAGGACAACAAGCTAACGGAAATGAGTATCGAAGTTAGGAGCAGATTATACAGAAGTTGGTGGTAACATTGCATCTCCAAGAGGGCATGAGGCAAGCGTAATCTTATTATTTATAAGGCTAGCGTGTTGGCGTGTTGTGTGAACCGTGAAAGACATGTGCTGCTCGTTCACACCCTCCATTTGTTTTGTCGTGAACAAGGAAGCAGAAATGTCTCCAGAGGGCTCGACGTCCGTGTTTGAATGGAGTGTGAAATGTGTGAAATTGGTGACGCAGCGCAGAGCTTCATTTGCATGTCATTAACGGAGGGGTCCATTCTCCGACAGGGGTCTGACTTTGAGCCGAACAATTGGTTGTATAAAAATCGTTGTTGCGGAGATAGGCATATGCTACTACATACTAGTTATGGACTAAACCCGTATGTAAATAACTGGAAAGTCGGAGTTTGATTCAACCTGTCGGTAGCGCACACCCACAGTTCCGTCGCGCTGGCAACAATGGCGGTTTATTTGTATGTGGGGCCCCATTTGGGGGAGAATAGCTCCGAACACGCTGTATGAATAATAAAATAACGCTTGCCTCATGCCCTCTTGGTGAATAATGAGATGCACCACCAAATGTATAATCTATGTCTTAACTTCGATACTCAGTTCCGTTTGCTTGTTTTCCCTGCTATTTGCAGCAGTTCAATTGCAGATCGTTGGTACACAAGGAAGAGCGGCGGATCTCTTTGCACGCGGCGCCTCCATTTTCAGGAAAGAATCTATCCACACAAACGCGACAAAAACGTTGTATTTAATCTTATCACATAGATTCAAGAAATAAAACACGTTATATTATGTATTTACCACTCACTTCTGTATTTAAAATGCTTCCTGTTCCGGTCTACTCCTTATAATTCGCTATCTACTAATGTTACATATGTTATTTTCGTTCTTCCATTTCGTTCCATTTCGTTCCATTTCGTTCCATTTCGTTCCATTTCGTTCCATTTCGTTCCATTTCGTTCCATTTCGTTCCATTTCGCACTTTCGGGGGACCGTTATTTTTGAGCTATTTTTGTAGAAAAATTATGTATCAACAACATGTTGCAGACTTAAGCCCTGGGTCATCAGGGCATACTTAAATTGTTGTCTATAGATCATAAATGACCTAACAATCAATTTACAATCAATCTTTTTCCTAAATATAAACATCAGATTTGTTTATTAGACATAAAAATTGCTAATTGAGTATATCAGCAATACTGGGAAATTTTTGCACTGTTGTCTCCCTTCACTTTTGATTAAGTTCCATTGCTCCCTTTATTACCAAAATATAATGAAACCAGATAGGTTTTGAATTAGAACAACACATGGATATTCATTTCATATCCTTTGCACTATGTTATACTATTTTGAAAATTATGGGTTTAAAGGTCAACTGCCATAAAAATACCATTTGGGATCTGTATGATGAAATCGAGAACAACTAATTTGAAGGTCTATGTACTTACAGCTTTCTATATATAGATGAATAAAAGACAAAGGTTCACACCTTGATTTAATTGTGGTTTGTGTCTTATTCAGAAACTGCAACTCAAAATGTATAGTTTGCAATTCTATGTACAGTGTACACACACTTTACACAATGCACAGCTAAGGGACAAAAAGTAAAACAATAGAAAAAATTCTATTTGCACTGTGCACGCACTCCATACAATGTACAGCAAAGGGACTCTTTCTCAAGTACTGCCAATGCTGCATCCTCCTGGCTTTCTATCCTCGCTCTGTTCTCTCTTTCTTTCTCAATATCCCTGTCTTTCTTGGAGAGTTCTTTCTTGGTTTTCTTCAAATGATGACTTAACTCTGTCCTTGATTTCCTTGTTTCCTATTCCCTTTCAAGAGCATCCTTCATCTTGTTTTGTAGGCAGAGTAGGTTCTTGTGATATTCATGCCTTTCTCCTTTTGTTTTCTCAAGCTCTGCTACTAAAGATCCAATGTCTTGATCCTGCTGGCTACAGTCTAGGATAGCCTCCTGCAAGTTGGCACAAAGGTCCTGTAGTTCTGTACAGAGCTGCACAACATGTTCCCAAATGGCTTTTTTTACAGTATGCGAAAGTTCTCTTTCTTCTGCAAGCTTGGCTCTGAGCAAGCGCTTCTCTGATTCTGTCTTTCGCAGCATTTTCTTCAGAGCTTTTTTAGATAGGCTGTACATGTGTTGTTTGCATCTCCTGTGGACAGCTGTATGTCTCCTCCAACAGGTGCTCTACATCCCTGTAGACATGTCCCTTGTGTATGAGAAACTTCTTCTTTCCCAGCTGTGCTCTTCAGTCATGTAGGGCTTCCAGAGACCACCTGAGTGCTTCTGGCTTCACTTCCCCTTGCCCTAAGTTGTGAAACCATCTTGCCACATTTCCCATGTGCTGCCTGTGCTGCCATGTGTGGATCTGCTTGGAGACTAAGTACAGGGGTTGTGGGGAGACTTGTGTGGCCCTCTAGAACACTGCTGCTAATGCCCTGTTTGCTGCAGGCCTGTCCGACATAGTCCTTGTTCTTCACTTGAAGGCAGGAGAGGATCATATCCCAGACAGTTTCATTCTTTTCTGCTTTTTTTGCATATATGACAGCATCTGGCGCTTGACTTGTTTACTTGTCAGCTGCTAACTCTTGGGTTGGTACAAGTTAAGACAGCAGAGCTGGCAGCTTTCTTGTCAATGGGAATTGCGAGTTTTCAATACAGTTGACTACATCCCTCACAAGACGGACATTTAAACTTGAAAACTCCAGGCCGTCTGTAATAAGTGGAGGCAACAATGATCTGTCAGATTATCACTCATCAAACTCAAACTCAAAGGCCCATTCCTTTTTACTGTAGCAATGCATTTTTATTCACCTAAAAAATAAGGTAAAAGAGAAACTATATGAAACATTGTATGTTCCCAACTGATCTGCCTACCAGTGGGTGTTTAATATTTATGTTACGAAGTTGTAGGAAACATGGGGCCAATGGAAACAGTTTGTAAACAAATTAATTTTTAGTCCCCCTCCCACCCTTACCTTGGCGCCCCGACATATCTATAATATAGAGCAATTCTTTTTTAATTAGATTTAATGTTGCGTGTTAAACTCATGTCTATTGACTCCTAGTAATGTAGGTGAAATATTTTGATGCAGAAACCTACCGGGAATCGCTTCCTTCTCCACAGGAGATCGTATGTCTAATTGGCACCATGTGCTCTCCCGGACGGCAGCCATGTTGGAAAACTCTGTGGAGTTACCCACTTCAATCGAAAAAAACAGGGGGTGTGCCAAACAGTAAATCTCTGAAAGAATTGTTTTATTGGGAAGTAAAATGAACACACTACACACAAGATATACTTTGGTTTCAATAATTTACCGTTTTCATTTTTTAATATGTTCTTAAAAACTAAATCTTTTCATTTTTCGGCAAAAAATGAGTTATTCCCGCTCCAAAGGTATGGTAATCTGCAGGCACAAATGTTGTGCTACTTTATTTGAGACGTATCAGTGCATTGAGGTCGCGGCACATGTGCTGGCACGGCCTTCAAAAACATAGCTCAGGAGTCGGTGACAGCAGATTTGCCGCGCGCCCCCGCTCCGGCGCTCAGATAAGGTGTTGGCCCGTGAAACATGTCAAAACCTCCATGATGTATTGCTGTAAGTAAAAATCTGTGATATATTTCAGGAAACAACCTATTTGTCAACATTCACACGAAATTTGAAATGGAAATGTTGCATTTTAAGGAGAATATGACAGTTTTTCTAAGGAAAATACCGAGTTTTTCATTTTTCTACGTCACACGTCGGGGGCATTGGCCCCCCTAATACATGTATATGTCACATTACATTACTTTATATATTACTATTCTTTTTTCATTATTTCAACTGAGGGAGAATGATAACGTTATGTTTTGTTGTTCTTTGAATGGCACTGGGAGTTGAAAGTGAACTGAGTGTGGAAGAAAAATATTGCCCTCATCACTTCCCTGCGTAACTGGCGGCACAGCCACGCGTCTTTGATTCCGTCTAAAACTCTATCTCTAAGTATGATCAGCTAAAGGCTGCCCCCTTCGGCTGTCTGCCCGCTTCAATAGCTCTTGCAGCGCCAGAGCGTACTGTTGTAGGCTTTCACGAGGGAGTTGCACTCGGGAGTAGAATTCTCCCATGATTACTGAGACAGGGGCGGTGTCACCGAAAGCTTCGTGTAGTCTTTCTTTTACCCTCTCTACATCTGCCCTTTCAACGTTAGACAATACATTTACTTGACGGCGAGCCTCTCCCTCTAGCTGTCTACACAATAATCCAGCCCTTTGTTCAGCCGGCACATTGAAAAGCTGGAATGCCCCTTCAATTTCATCTATCCATTCTTCTACTGTTAGACTCGATGTTCCCGTAAATTTAGGCAGCTTCCGGTCAAATGGAACGTAGCTTGACCCTTGAGTCACATGTACACTCACACCGGTGAGAAACCCTACAGGTGTGAGGAGTGCAGCAGGCAGTTCAGTAAACTGGGTAATCTGAAGACTCACATGCGGACTCATACTAGTGAGAAACCCCACAAATGTGAGGAGTGTAGCAAGCAGTTTAGTAACAGGCACCTTTTAACAGAAATTTGCTTTGTTCTTATGATAGACTCCTCATTTGTAAGACACGTCACTGTAGAAAGCATTGTGACGATCATCCCCCGTCCATTTGACTTATTCACGATTACAATTGATGCCCCAAAACCACTTTGAACTGGATGCAATTATTACTTGAGACTTTCATGAGACATGTGAAGGCTACGAAGGCGCTGCATCTGGTCGCAAACAGCGGAAAATTTACAATTGCCGTCCATTGCCATATCGTTCCTTACGTTGAGACCTTCCGTTTCAAGATTTGCTAGATGTTTCTCCCAGTTGAGGTCAAATGCAGTTTGCTCAGCTGGGGTAGAAGAAAATTCTTGTTATTTACTGTTGAAATCCAACAGTTTTTTTTTTCCTGCTACTTTCTTCTTCTTTTTCGAATGCAAATTCTAGCAGATGTCTTAACTCACCACCAAGTTCTCACTTTCAATATTGGTCAGGAGCTGGTGGTAGCTATTTTGTATGGCTGAACTGTAAGTTTAACAAATTGATATCAGATAGTGAAGCCTACCTGTTGTTGGTAGTAAAGAAGGTCAAACTGGAAGCATTAGCCATTACTTGAAGGTAATTTCAAACAAAAGATAAGGGTGGCTGAGTCGCCAACTCGCTGTAACACCGTGTATGGGCCGTTATACTTTCGGACCAGTCCTTTGGTTAAATTTGGTTACGTACATGACTTTTAGCTGCAGGGGGGAAATGCTGGAAACAAGGCACAGGTACACGTGCCGTCTCTCTCTTATGATACCTGCCATTTGGCATCAAAGACGTCGATGCAAGGTGACAGGAATGATGTCTTAGACGTGAGGTTGTCCTTTAGCTTGGGGATCTTGAACACAACAGCCGCTGTGTCACCATAAACCACAAACATGTCAGATTGCTGAAACATATAGAAAAAGGGTTAATTGTATATAATATGATATATATATGTAAGCTTTATGGAATCCCGAAGACAAAGTCTGGAGATTCGCTGCTCTACTGTGATGGTTCCGTGAGTAAAGCCAGGGCTCCGATGATCATTTCTGATCCTTAATTTAAATCCTGTGTTCTTGGAGGATACGAGTGGCCGACAGTCTCAAGATGACAACGCAAAGAAAAGGGGATATCCCTTCCTGGTCCTGGAGATTAGTCGGGAATTCCCCTAAAAACACTGAGTTCTCCCATCTCTCACAGATTCTAAGTGTTGGCGAATAATCCAACTGTCTCTTCCCCTGGATGTAGCGTACAATCTCCAGGACTCCAAAAAAACTCTCTCTCTCTACCAGTCATAGACGTTTTATCCCTCCACTTTGGGTTCTACATCTGCCCAAATTTGGCTAAACCAGTCTAGAATCAAACAATTTGATTGGGCCTTTCTTGTACAAAAAATTTGTAAACTAGAAACTTCTCCAACCACCTTGATTGACAACTCTTATGATCATTCGTGAATAACTTCATTCCTTTCAAATTAAACTATCATTTGTCTCCGGTTTGACCCCAACCTTGAGCGGACGTGCGGTGGGTTCATGTCCTTTACCTCACAATTTCTGACAGCAGCTTGACTGTTTCAATATTTGCCAATCAGACATTCAACATTCAATCTATTTTACTAAAAGAGTCGTAGCACTAAGGTGGTATCGACAGGTGACTCGAATTACCCCGAAATGAGGGGCGACTTCCTTTCCGTGCACTGCCATCTGTCGGCCATCACGTACTTGACAATGCGTCCTTAAAGAGGAAGGTTCCACTATAAAACCACCCAATAAATTCGGCTAGTGTAAACTGTGTGGGCTCAGTCCACCACTGTCTGGCATGCCGTGCACATGGGTGCCGGGGCTGCACAGTAGAGTACCAAGTACTAGTAGTTACTGTATTGTATTATGGCGATGAACTTGACTGACTCGGGTTTCTTGGAACTGTTGGCGACTTACAGAAGGCTGGGATATCAAATATGGCGTCGCTGACATGATAATAAATAATCAACAAATAGTTCGCGCCCATCAACCGAGATCGACTCGACATTCTGTGCAGTCCTGGCTCCTCTTTTTCAGTGAGTAGCGAGTTTTACCTCAACGGCAGAGAGAGCGACTTAGAGCTGGGCTTCGCGTCCTTGTTCGGCGACTGGCGGCTGGACTCTCCGCCCAACAGCCTAGACTTCAGCAGGCAGCGTCACCGAGAGCCTCCCAGTGCCTCTCTCAGCTCCCGCGACCAGGACATCCTCATCCGGCGACAGGCCAGCAGAATGGAAAGCGGCGGTGTGGGCACCAAAAGTCATGTGTGTGTGCTCTGTCGTAATGACGTCTCCGCTGTGGCATGCGACGGGAGAGGAGGTGCACACCATCCGAAGTATCGCCCGCAGAACACCAACCAGCTACCCAACTTCAAAACCCTGTAGACCACGCGGGCACGCCCGTCCCTGCCCGCTCTGACTTGTCCTTCTCGCTGGGGAGACTACACCTCCTTTGACTTACTGTAAATGCCTTTAAGTTTGCGTTGTGACGTAGCTGCTGAATATTTGCAATTGTCCGAACAACTTTTTCCATAGCGCCGAAAGAAGGTATTCCTGGTCAGTAACAACAAAAAGTCCCCCTCGATTTACAGTTTCCTTCTTTGTACTGTAAGGAAGATTTACTTTACCTTACCTTAAACTTTCCATTGTGATAGAAGTGCAGCAAAAGAGCATGAGGGATATAACCAGTAATGTACCGTAGCACCAGCTCTTCAGATTCACTGGTAGCTGTGTCTGGATAACTACCACCCGTAACAGGGGCATCCACACTATGTTTCTTGTCCAAAGAGCCCTCAAAAGCCGTTCTTGTTACAAACATATGCAGTAAAGGGCATGGAATCTTGCCTACACTAGTCATGAAAGTATCCCACAAACCGGAATTGGTCACTTGAGCACATCTTGTTGAACTCACCAAACATTGTTTCATTAGCAGAACTATAGAGAATACACATATCACCAGCACTTGTAACACACCACAGTAGAGTACACAATGTCCTGATAAAGTTCGTATGGCAGGTGTGCTTTTCCACCCACCGAGTCTCGCACATTGGTTTGATTTTGGTATTCTTTGGCGGTTTCAGACCAGAGGCATCCATTTCTTCATTGTCTCTTCGGAGAATACTTGAAGAACAGCCCCACTAGTACTGTTTTCAGCGTCGCCATCATGCTTTGCATATCTTGCACCTTGCAGGCCTTGCCTTTTCCGGATTGCTTAACTAGGGGGCCAACGCCTCTTTTACTAGATTGGGTTCTTCATCTGAAAAAAGATATATAGGTACTGTATATAGATTAATAGATAAGTTAAAACTAGGTATAGTATCTCTGGCTCTAGGTATAGTATAGTATACTGTAAAATCTACTCTATATGATGAATGCCCAACTGCTGACTGAGGCTTCAGTCACAAATGATAACGTTTATGGATGTGCTGCCTGTTTCACTGATACAAGTAGTTTAAGGGATCACATTGAAAAAACATGGATAGGTAACACTAAGCTGTAGCCATGAAATAGGGATTTTGATTTACCCACGTTAGCTGCTTGTGTATGATGATAATTCCATCACTCGAATCTTCAGGTCAGGTCAGCACTTACCATGCATTCTTTATGCTTTCTCTTGTCGTTGACGCCCTTGGTCTCCCAGTCCTTTATATCCCATGTGAAAATTGATGATATATATTTATGAACAAGTTATTCAGTTATTGACAGATTTATTCAAAAGAAATAGCAAATCAATGCAAAGCAGGTCACGACGAACAATGACGTTTATAATAAAAAGTAAGATGATGCATGGTCAAGAAATGGAAGCAAGATGTCTAATTGAAATTGTAGCATTCAGGAAATAGGCCCTATGTTTCAAAGCTTAATCAGGCAACAGCAACTTTACTCACAGTGATGGCTTTTGTTCATTGTGGCCTCTATTTGAAATAAGTATACAAAACAGCACATTTTCTATTCAGTCCCACTGCATACTTTTCGTACTTGTCTCGCCTTGCTAGAGTTTTCTACCTTCTCTTGATGTGTTCTACAGTGAACTTGTTTTGAAGTCGGCAGAACTTTCTGGGGAATTAAACTGTTTTAAAAGGAAATCATCCTTTTTGGAAAAGGTGCCGAGACTGTCCTTTTTCTTTCATGTACTCCATACTAAGAACTAGCTTGCTGTCCATCCATTCTTTGCAGGATCTTTGCCTTTTGGCCCATCTCATTGTAAACCCTTACAGCTGATTCTGTGTGCCGTCTTGCACATGGATATCAGCTTTTATAATGGGTTTTTACCTTTTCGTGACGAGAATGATGGCAATATTCAATACATTTGAGACTGAAAGGACCATCAAATCCCCCTTGTCACCATCAACAATATCGCGTTCTTAAATATTTCGAGGAATCAGTTGAAAATTTGACATCAGGCGCAAGCGGTTTGTAGACATCCTTATTGTTACTCTACTCATCTACCATTGCTTTTCGCAGACGAATTGCCAATATTTGTCGGTCGATGTAACAGAATGGCCCCTCCACACAGAACAGGTCCGGAAATAATGTTGACACGTGGCTGCAAATCGTAAAGGCAAAGGCGTAGTTTCTTCACGTCCTCCCCAAAGGCATTCAGTCTCCTGCGTTCCTGCCTGGCAATGGTGGTCAGCGACTTTGCCACTACCGCTCTGCTTGGCGCGGTGCAAGTGGTCAGCAACTTTGCCATTACCGCTCTGCTTGGCATCTGTTTCCACTGCTTTCACTCTCCTCATTCCTTGGCACCTTACAGTTCGGATCCAGATAACTGTTGTAATCCTCGTCCTCTTCACTTTCCTCCACATCGGCAACACTCTAATCCTCATCGCCTTCTTCAGGAATGTTCTCCTCAGCATCAGTGCTTGCAGCTTGAGCTTTCTGTCCTTTAACTGTGAAAAAAAGATAGGCCTTGTAAGATTTTGGGTCACCAATGTTCAGTGCCTTGTGGGACTTACCACTCAGGACAGGCAGCTTGAGAGTGGGTTTTTAATGCATACGTAGTTCAACAGGTCCTGCAAGTTGGTTGGTCCATAGTCTGGTACAGGTCAATATAATGTTGTGTGACCACTCCTCCTTCCCAACTTGCTTTGCATGTACATGTGAACTTCGTGGCTAGGACAATGCTGAAGAGCCTACCAAATGAGAAGCCTTATTGAATGATGCATGTATGTTCTACATAATGTCCTTCGATATTTGTAGTATTTATATTGTAACATCTTGAAGACTTTTTGGTGAAGGTAACAAGTAAATAAGAGTTATAGGTACGATATACTTGACGTGATACTGTTCACTAACCTTATAGGTCTTCAAACGTTTTGAAAAACACATCAAGTCTGGTCATTACGGAGCTGCTCTTAAGTGATGGCGTCACTGACTGGCGTACTCAAGGCCGTCACAAGCAGTGCGTAGTGTTCGTGGTTTAACACGCCTCGCAACACCGCCAGCAAAAAGAGTAGCAGGAAGTCACGTAGCAGGCTTGCTGTATGAACAATGAAAATTGTCTTTGATTATTTTCAATTGCTAGTATATGTTCTATTGTAACACAATCGCACCCCACTAACTTGTAATGAACAGAGGTCAATGTTTGGCGCCGAGCTAGACTGTGGATCACTTGTGCAAATCGCAAATTGTATATGAAGCTGATTTACGTTGATTCACTTTCTGCGAAAAAGTTTTTTTCTTGTTGTTGTTTCGAATTAAGACACAATGCGAGACATAATGACGTTTGCGTGTTGGACCAATCAAGCACCTTTTTATAATGGGGAACATTTTATGTATAGAATAAACTCGGCAATACCTTTCTAGTGCTGTATGTCAGCTAGTGATCTGGGTGCATGAGATATGCTGTTAGGAATCTTCAGCTCTAGCAGTCGTTTGTCCAACAGAGGTATCTCGAGGAAGATATGCAGGATCAAGATTACTACGCGAAAGCTAATTAAGATAAAGACAAAGAATAAGCGTTTTAGATTCGTGACAAGAACAGCTGCATGAACAAAAATAAATAAAATGTTAATTTTTTTTGTAGTATATATATATATATATTTGTTAATATATATATATATATATAGTCAATCAATCTATCTATGAAAAACATAAATCGTGACATAAATAAAAAAATCAAGTTGTTAAAGGTAAGACAAATCAACAATTGGTCACATTCATAATGAAATATAGCATAACACATCAACAATAATCAAATTCATAATTAAAAAAAATTACCAGACGTAGTATACCTACAGTAGACATCATCACATTATTTCGGTAACTACATTATATAATCATAAATCATCATACCTTCAACAGTACTTCAGAACACATTTTCAATAGTGCTACAGAAAATAAATCAACAATGGCACTTAATTGAAGAAATACGAGATAGTTGGAAACTGAACTGTCATCAACAGTCATGACAGTAAGCAACTTGATTTGATAGGCAGCAGATATTGGAATATCCTTGATTGACAAAGGAAAACACATTAGCTTCTCTTCACTCATTTTGATGTTCTTGTTGCCTGTGGATGTCTCAAAGTGTTTGCTTTCCTTTTGAGTTTTATGTTCAATGGATCTTGAGATTTGTTTTGGAACTTGTCCAAAATTGCAAGAATATTTTCATTCAGCACTGAAGGGGGCATAGTGCGGGGAATAAACTCCTAGCTTTGGCAGCTGTTCTACTGCAGGTTTACTACGCCTGGTTTCCTGGCTCAAGAAGTCCCTTGTCTGAACTCTGTCTGAATAGCAATTTGAATTCCTTTATTACCATCCGACGGAGGGGACTTTTCTTCTTCAGGGTTGATGTAAATCTCTAAACAGGATGAAAAAGGTCCAGTTTCACTTTGACATTTTCCCCTAAAACGTCTTGGATCATATGCTTCCAGGAACAACAATTGTCAATCATGACAAACTTAATTGTGTTTGGCATTCGAGGTTGAATTGCCTCAAAAAGAGGGCAAATGACAGCAAATTTGGTGCTTTGTGTGAAGCGATATTCCATCACCTGTCCTTTTTCATTTAAAATGACAAATAGCATTTGATATTGTTTTACAAATTTCTTTTTAACAGGATCAAGATATCCAACTTTTGATGCACACTTGAATGTGTGATCGCAGGTTAGATATTCAGCTTCAATTTGAAGCCTTCTGTTTTCCATCAGAGGCTCGTTTGCGTTTATTTCCGCCTGATAAATAGATTCCAGTAAAACACGACCGGGCACTGCCGTTGGATCAAACCTTGGGAAATTCTTCTCGTGGTTGGTCATTCCGTTCATTTTGATGAATTGTTGTCTCCTACTGAATTGTTGTCTCCTACTGAAGCGTGATAAGTACTGTTCAGTAAGTATTGCCCCTAGTGCCCTGATCGTAACTCCATGTTGTATACCTGACACCAGAAAAGACAGTAGCTGGCTACTAATTCCGGACCGGCTTGTCAACACGAATGGCACTGTCATTTTTTTGGACCACTCTTGCAGAATCGCTGGATCTGTTCCCAAGATGTCGTGGCGAGACATCTTGCATATGTACACCTAAAAGACAGATGCAATGTTCCTATGCTTAAGTGATGAACTAACAACATACGTGTATCACCCATGGCCGGAACGATTGTGATACCAGAAATGACAATTACGGGGTAGTTCTACCGTGTACACTAGGGGTGGGTACCAGTACCGTGTACCGGTACAAAACTGGTATTATTGTGTGGACCGGTAAAAAAAAAAGGTCCGGAAAAAAATCAGCTGACCGGACTTTGGACCGATTAGAAAATTCACAGTACAAGACTACCAGCAGGCTTCACATGTGATAACGAATATATGAAAATGTTACTGGTCTAAGAAAATACAAATCAGCAGATTTAACGAGTCGTGGTTGCTCTTTTTCGAAGATGTTAGCTGTGAATCATATCTAGAAACACCTAAAGGATGAGTCAACACACGGCGAGGCGAGTATAGTTAATTTTAAGACAGTGCGAACCTAAAAAATTATATCATTCCAGACATGGCATTATTGTCAGACACATGCATAAACTTGCAATCAAGTAAATCACTCTTCGAAATATGATGTACTGCTACACTACAGGTACAGGTACAGGTCCGGACCTGGACCTGACCCTCTGGACCGGACCTGAATTGTCTGTACTGGTACCCACCCCTAGTGTACACTAGAAAGGACACATTTGCATGCTGCTGAAGTTGCACATACCCGTACTTAACTTCATCTCTCTTCCCATGCAAAAATGCACTGCTCCATATAAACCTTTTCTATAGATGGGGACTATCCCAAAATACCCAACATCAACCCACTCAAAAATGATTTTGACCCACCATGTACATGTAAGAAATGATATTACCGTATATGATAATCTACATATCTTGGTTTGTTGCTATTTTGTGATGGTGGCATGTTGAATTTTGTAATTTTAGACTCCGGAGAAACAGAGTCATTCCCAGCCAGGGGGATGAGAACAGTGTTTCTGAACAGTGAGACGTTGTTTCCATGTCGCTAAGAATGCTGAGTAGTCGTCATTTTTCATGAACTTACCCGGGAAGGGCAAACCATGTCCTCCATCTGCAGGAGGGACGGATAGCATCATGTCCGAATCATTAACATCATCCTCCACATGCCCTGACGATGGTAGATCATTTGGAGCGCCGAGGGTACATTCAGGCATCCAGAAAGACTTATCTAACACAGTGACTCCTCAGTATTTCAGGAGCAGGAAGGCACACCTTTTCACACTTTTGGTGGCAGGGTCTTTCCAAGAGTGGATGACACGGTGACACATCACATGTATGTGTCTATGTACATGTATTGGATCAAAGATATTGTTTGTGTACCTTGTAATGATTGATGACATGTCTGCTACCACTTCCTCCTTGGTACACCTTCTTTAAGAGCCAACCTCCTGGGAGTTGTCTCAGCTTGGGGTATGCTTGTATCAGCCTCAATTCCACCTAGAAATGTAAAAAAAAAAAATACATAAAGTATATATTCAACTATATTTTGATGATCAAATACATTCTGCACCTTGAAGAGCGACTTTTCATAACAACCCTTTATTGCACATTCCTGCTTATAGGGCCAAGTAAAGGCTCCTTTAACAGCAAACAGAAATTTACAAATTGACACTGAATATTGCATTGCTTCATTATCGAACCAAAGATGCTTTACTTGATGTGCTTTAAGCTATTAATTTTACAGCTCAGTAAATGTTTCAAGTACTAACTGAAATAGTCTTTTGTCCAACGTGGACATTTTTATCATTTTTCCATAGGACAATGTGATTGTCGATACAATTTATTTGATGGAGGAATGCACAAATAAATTTTGGATGAGATACAGGGTTGGACAAGTCCACTTAGCCTGATAGTCAAGGGCAAGTGAAAGTGCCATTCGGACAATGGATTCCTACCTCACTTGTCCGGTTGGACATATCCATACGTAAAACCCAAGACAAGCTGACTGACCCTGGACAAGTAGGTATGTCCTGTCGGGCAAGTATGATTTTTACATAGGTTTTGATTTTAGTGATACTATCATTGGTCCACGTATGCACTAGCATGACTAAATCCATTGAGAAAATGAATGTAAAGAATTCCATAGCTGGAGGCCATAGTGAAAATACATCATCATTATCATCATCATTGGTCGACGTGCTCACACAAGACGGGGTGATACTGACCCTTCTGGGGAGGCATACCCTTTCTTACAGCTGAATTCACGATGGAGATGTGCCAGGTCTCCCGTCAAAAATACATTGAACATACATATAACAATGAAAATTTCGGGAAAGTTAATTCGGGCAATTTAATTGTTTATGTCATTGCCCAGGGCTCGAAATACTGGGTGCATGTGCACCCAGGTGCACCCAAAATTGGAGCTGTGCACCCAAATATTTTCTTAGGTTTATGTATGTAAAGATATCAAGTATACTAGTATGCATCATATTCTTGACATTTCAGTGTTAGAAAGATAATAAAAATTTCTGTCACAGTACTTGTTTAAGAATTTAAAACCTTGTAACTAACTTTTATTATTATTATTATTAGGTTATTACTTAAATTTAAGTGGTGCACCCAAAAATTTTATGGTGCACCCATTTTTTTAAGCTGGGTGCACTAGTGCACCTAATCCCAAAAATGAATTTCGAGCCCTGCATTGACCAATAGGAGTGAATTTTAAAAAACTTGTCCAACCCTGTGATGACCACTACTGATTGAAATATCAAGAAAGTAGATGGTACAAGTGTTGTAAGTTTTGTGACCCCATCACCTCTAGCCAGGTTGCCACAATTACTATGGAGAATGAAAATTCATGCAATAAGTTGGCATCTCAATTTCATTGGCTGCATGCTTTATTTATCTTTACTTATCTAGTAAGTAAAGTAAGTATGCCACAAGTTATAGACTTGCACCTGTTTATGGTCCATACTGGTACTTATAGTAACAGTTTTGGGCCCCAGCCCAGCAGCAACATAGGCCGCCTCAGCTGCAGGCTGAGGGGTCTTGTCCCTGTTGCTCTCCATCAGAAAGAACTGCACTTCCATCTCTGCAGTGCTTGCTGACTGAAACCCAGGCACCTGGCCTTTACCCTGGCCTCCTCTACTCCATCCTCTGCCTCTTCCTCTTCCTCTGCCTCTGTAAAACCCTGGAAAGCTCCTGAATAAGGGCAGACTTGTAGTGAGCTTCTTAGCAACAAGCAAAAAGAAGATTCATTATACAGAAATGAAGTCAGATGCATCAAACTCATTGGTGCAGCTACTCTTTGAAGTTCAGAATGTCATTACATTGGAACCCAAAACAGATCACTTATTATCATTTAGTCATATGAGCTGGATTGACCACAAGGTTCCATTTTCTACACAAGTCATTGTCCCTCTGTGTAGACAGTTGTCTGACAGGTTGTAGGTCTGTCTCATCTGTTTGTTGATTTGTCTCAAAAGAATGCTTGATTTCTACCAGCTGTACAGTTTTCAAGACAAATATAAGAGAGTGAGCCTCCTATGGAGGGAGTGGAATAACAAAGAAACAAACAAAATTCTCCTGAATGTGCTATTTTCACACCCTCATGTGTGGAGACATTCTCACCTTGTGGTAATTCCTGTCAGACGTCCAGACACTTATCTACCTGTATCATAGCCAAGTGTAAATTAGGTCTTGCATAATGCTTAACTGGGGCTTTTAAACAATTGAAGAAGACAGAATGTTCAGTTGAGCCTCGAGAGAGATACAAGCAGACCTTTCACGCTGAGCCCATGATTAGTTGGAATGATAAGAACATATTGACAAACATATGTTGACAATGACCACCTCAGAGAGATGGTGTCAGCCTTCATCTATTGCTACTAGTGCCCTGTCAGGTACAACAACAGACGTACAAGTGTTACCCAGGAATATTGTTCGCACCAGATGTTCCCTCTGAATGTAAAACCAAATATTTTATCAATCAGTACATCAATTCAAAGAGAATTCGAAGCCTTGTGAGTGACAAGAGACTTTGCATCATTAATAGACTTCATGTCTTATCTTCATGTTCAACCTCCTCAGCAATTCTATTCCAAACACACCTCAAGTACTAAGAGGCACCGGACTTTGACTTCCTCTTGCATCACGACCAGAGCATTGAGCAGACGGGCCACCATCGACTCTGTACACTACTAACACTACACCAGAATTGACGTAAGAGCATCAGCTGAGTGTCTATGTCTGAATCGATCTATAAAGCTAAGAAGCACAACACTGACCAAACTCAACAAAGCAACCCTTTAGTCCCTAATTAGCAGCTGGTTCTACACTTTTTGCACTTACTTTTTTTCAAAACTCCAAACCCAAGTGGTAACATTTGCATTTATGGTGACAAGCTTACCGAAGCATCTCCTGCTGAGGAGTTGCAGGTAGTCCACTGGTCGACTGTGGAGGTGCTGCAGGCGACCTCTCACTCAGGGTTTGCTGTATCAGCTCCAGCGAACGGCGAATGTCTCGTATCTGTAGATAGAAAAAAAAATTAACAACACAAACAATTGACATGTTACTGCATATATTCAGAGTTCGAAATACAATAGAGCAACTTGCAATTTGCAAGTAATTTTCAAGATTTGCAAGTAAAAATAATATGAACTTGCAATTTTGCAAGTTGAAAATCCTGTTCAGTGTTGGACAAGTAAACAATCTTTTTCCACAGAAATGATGACACAACATAACAATGTATCTCATCATAAGAGGCTGTATTAGTCTCAAAATATTTCAAAAACATGTAAATCGTACCACAAAACATTGGAAATGTAGAGCTTAGAAAGTCACGCAAATCTCCATTGTTTACTAGTATATGCAAATCATATGGAAGAGCTTACCTCTGGAATGGGGACTTTAACTTTTTAAACTATACATAAAAATACTTGTAAGAATCATACACGTGCTCATTGCATACTAAGAAAGGTTTTGTAGTATTTCTATAATAAGACATGGATAAGTTTTTTTTTTTCAAAAATGAATTATAACGTTAGAATGTTTTTTTGGTCTCCCCCCTCTTGGGGAATGGTTGTGTTTTTCTGAGAACTACCAAGCCCCGCCCCTTCAGTCTGCCAAAGCATTGATGGCACCGATATGTAACCCGAGAACCTTGGCAACAAATGATACTCGTTTGTTGCAATATTGTTGGATTCACTATCTTATATTTGAATTAGATAAAGGCAAAGCATAAATGGAGTAACATCAATATGCTCTACTATACTATTTCTATATCCTTTATTTAAGATAATTATGTAGATATTCCAAAATGATTTCAATAGCATTGTCATATATTGTCGTATAAACTGGAAGAGATCTTCCTACCTTGCCAAAGAATTTTCCTCTACTGTCTACACTATATAGATCTACATGTACCTGTATCATTTATAACTGTTACACTAATGTTAATTCAAACAGAAGAGTTTTACTGAAAAAAATCCAATTGGAACAGTGGCATCTAATAGTGCATAGAAATATGTAATTTATGATTTAAATTTCGGGCAAGTAAAAATTTAGTTCGGGCAAGTGGAAATGACCATGTACTTGCCCGATGGATTTTTGAAAACTTGTCCAACCCTGCTGTTGGATCGTGTATGGTTAAGTCTTTTGGTATAAGGAATTGGATGCCATACCTTTAAGCAGGACGCCCTATTTTTACCGCCCCTGTTTTCCCCGGTAACTTTGCTCATTTTGGTGTACATGCAGTTGAATACTAGTATTTGTGAAACAAACTCGTGGTCCTCCAACCCCTACCTCTGCAATGCACGCATACCAAAAAAATGAATACTTATAATATTGCAAGTTAATTTTTCAAATTGCAAGTAAAATTTTTAACAACTTGCAATTTTGCAAGTAAACAAGAAAAAGTATTTCGACCCCTGAATATTGCATACAAATAAACTGGTGTCTTACTTATTACTCCTGATTTTGTTATCGGTTCTCCTCTGTTATCTTATGATTTAGTTATGTATACACTTTAAGTCTGAAGCTGTGTCTTATAAGCCCACACAGACTGGATGCCAAAGTCGGCGCATGACACAATAATAAACTTTCATTCATTCATTCATTCATTCATTCATATAATACATCAAAATTCCTAAATGCAGTTCTTTCAACTGATATCTGATTGATTTCCATACCTCCTGACGGTCTTCGCTGTCAGACATCTTGGCTGTACCTGCAAGGAAAGAGTAACAAACATGAATCATACCTTTCCAGTGCTGGAAATACCCTTATGCATGCTCTTGGGGTTTCAGAAAATACCAGTAATGCACGGGATCGAAGGAAAGAAAGGTGTCATTTTCTCAAGGGTCAAACATTCAAACTCACCCTCAAATACTAACAGAAACCTGTTCTATCAACTGCCATCAACATGCTCTTCCAATAAATCCTAGACGGCCAGTCTGCAGATAGACCACACACCGTAAACAAAGCCATTGTCTGACCAAGCAGGGTCCAAGATGTCACACCTAAGTGTCAGGCGACTGTTAACGTCTACCAGATGTCAACATGAACGCGTATCTCTGCCCGGCGACCAACCCACCCACGCCGCGTCCGCCATTTTGTTTGTTTACGCATGTTGCAGATTCACTGAATTATTGAATAAATCGTGAAAATGTTTCATTCACGTAGCTCTTTGGTGTTTCAACTCTGTCATTTGACAAAGATGAGAGAAGCATAACGAGGACGAAAAGACCAGAGCTCACACGAGGACGAACTTCTGAGGGCGATGGGACCTGATATCTGGTGACTCGAAAAATGGCGGGGAAAATTATTTACTAAAGGGAGTTATTTCAAGCGTCCAAGACTATGAACGACCTCGTATATACTAGCAAACACAAGTTATTGGCCATCATAGATATAACATCATGCATAACTCATTACTGTAACCATATAAAGCTAAAAACAAAACCATTTAAGTTGTGCACACGGCGAGTATGTTGAGAGACAAGCCAATTTCGACGCTTCCACAAAGTTTGAGACTGTATCCGAGCATCAAATTTAATCATAGGCTCTAGTCTAACGAAAAAAATGCAAGATTCATACCTTATACTAACAATAGCTTGTCCTCACTGCGTCTTCACAAGGAGGTTTAAGAAAAGAGGTCTTCGCGCGATCACGCCGCACTTGCCACGCCGAGCCAACTTGGTGGCTTCTCTGGCGATGAGCGTCGACTTACGTCATTTCCGACTTACGTCATTTCCGTTTGGAGTTTGAAATCGACCAGTTTGAAATCGACCAGTTTGAAATCGGCGTAACTGGAAAGCACCACTATCAAAATGGGGGGTAAATCGGAAACGATAGACCATTTTGAAAGCACCACTTTGCAAACCGGTGGGTTTCCTGGATTGGGGAATAAACTTATACACGGTACAAAATGAAAATGGTGTATGTTTTTTTTTCGTCTCATATTCTCATTTTGGTTATTTTTAAGATGCATATTGTTTTAAAAGATATGACCCATAAGAAAAACCATGTCCTATTTTCAAAACATATGTGGATTTAATTTGCCCCCTTTTTAAAAACATGTGCCATTTTCAAAACATATGTGGATTTCATTTGCCCCCTTTTTAAAAACATGTGCCATTTTCAAAACATATGTGGATTTAATTTGCCCCCTTATAAAAAAACATGTCCCTTTTTAAAAACATATATACGATTTTTGTGACAGTGTTTCTGCTTCGTAGACAGTGGCCTTTTAAAACAGTGCAATGACTGAATTTGCATTTCGCTACGGCTCTGAAAAGAACGCCTTGTTTGACCTTACGGCTGTTTAAAGTCCTAACATGATGACTTTTGAAGACAAACGAGCAAGCTTTGTGTGACTCTTTGATGCCGTTGACGACAACATCCCGCCAACGGGGATCAATGAACGTTCGTTCCCTTTGGGTTGTTCGTAACTTGTCCCAGGCCGTTCTATCGAGTCGGAACGTGCCTTTGGCGGGAACAGAACACGTCCGATATCTGTCAACATTTGGTTCAGTCGCATCGAATTCCTGTGCGAGATAGGGACAAAAAAAATAAGAACATCGCGAGTCGTGTCATGTCATGTCATGTCGGTAAAAATAAATCATAAGATTCAACTTGAGAAGATAAGATATCTACGGTGAGTACAGATAGGTGAAATTGGCACAGGAGCGAAAACGTTCCCAATGACATTACTTACTCAATATTCACTTTAAAAAGTCGCCGACCAAGTTATAGAACATCTTGATTTATGCAAACTAAAAGCTCAATGCCAAGTCTGCATAGAAAAAGAGACAATTTACCCGTATGAGTCGAGTACTAGTAATTAGATCTGGCTTAAGAAAAGAATATATCTAAACTTAACACAGCTCCTGTACCCGACTCCTGTGCATTGTCTTCAGTGCTCTGTTCTTTGGGTGTAGTTCCACTCAGGTCCAAGGGCGCACCCAGTGTACGGTCTTGATGCACAGAACTGGACATGACCTGTTGCCCTTCCTTTAAGAGAAAATGCATGAAATTACTATCTTCTTACTTAAACGACCAAAATTGAAGAATTGAGAATACACTGCGTCCGATTCAGCAGCCCATCCCAGCAGCTAATCCAGCTATTGGATCTGATTCGGATGCATCATAACTCGATTGCTCATTCATTTGGTTATTCGGATTTTTCGCCGTGAATGTGGAGGAAATAGATCGACACCTATTTGCAAGTGTTTGAATTGCAAATTTGAATTTAAATCGTTGGTAACTGTGGCTAACACCTTTTAAGATACAAGAAGTGAAGGTGTCAAAATCTACCTGCAGGATTTAATTAACCCCCATGGAGAATGATCAAGTAATCAGGTTAAGTCTTCACTGCTAATACAGTACTATAATATACAGATTAAGATCTCAAGACTTCCGCTTTTATTGCTACTTTGTCAACCTGTTACCTTACCTGTCAAAGAGTAATGTATGAATAAAACATTGGAAGCGCTCACCTCGGGCATCAGTACAACTCCAACATATTTTGTGTCAGGAAAGTGTCTGCCTTTTGCACACTTCAGATGAAGGTCTGCCAGACATGAAAACAGCTCCTCGGCCTGATTTAAAGGTAATATAAAGTAGAAAGATTATAGATGAATATTAGTAGTACCCTCCAAGCAGATCTTACATCTTTGCTCGGTCATATGAGTAATTACCCTCTCAAGTGTTCTGGGGCGGACCTTTGGTTTCAATCAGCGGTACCGTTTAAACAGTGACCAGGGCATTGAATCTCGGTAATACTTAAGATTTGATGTGTTCTTACCATGACGATGATCTGTGGCTTTACGTTTTCAAACCTTGTTAAGGCCGCTTCTTCTTAGGTTTACCTACTTTCTCGAACTGGCAACGCAGAATCCTATTGTTCACAACTTTGCCTAGATTTTCTAACTTGACACAGGATCGTTACCCGAAAGCAGATGACCTTTCCTCAAACAAGCCTTTGGGCATCGGATCTGTTGTAATGAGGACTGGTGTCGGGTAATCTTCTGTGACAGTCAATATTTTTTACGTTCTACATGGCCTTTCGTTACATACGCACGGTGCTGCAGCTGGAATAGTATAACCGTGGATGGTGAGATGCGGAGACAAAACTTCGTTGTGCTGTTTCTTTTGGCAATAGATGCATTGTCGAGCTAAGCAACCTGCACACTGCCGGCATCATTTTGTTGATCATCAATTATTGCATGCTTCACGAGCAAAGTCCCCTCGGCTACTTCCTTACAACACGCCATCATTGGGGAGTCTTGTCTTGTCTTATGGAAGAATATTAATAGAGACTGTATTGCTGTGCTATGTCTTCTATGAGATTTTGTAATCCCTCCTGCGTTGTTGCAGCTTACCCCTCCATTTACATTTCTTGCTGAAGGTAGCTTGTGTCATCTCCCCTAATAAAACCAAGTGTAGTAACAATAAATAGTGTGACTCATCGAAACTAACACACATGAATGGGTGATCATTTTCCGGACACAATCCAGGAATAATCTTTTGATTTTTGGGATCATTTTCCGGACACTATCCAGGAATAATCATCGAAACATCACATGAAACCGGAGAGTAGTTATCAAAGGATATAATTAACCTCTTCACTCACAATGGCTTGCCTAGGTATAGGTTTTTGATGTGACGTTGTAGCCGGCAATCTTGAAAAATTAAATTTATCATTACCCCCGTCATCCCCTCCAGCTGGTTTAGTATTTCCTCAAGTGTTGTAGCGACAGTCTGAACTTTTCCATTCAGGACAAGCAAGGTGATGAGGAAGTCGGCCATGGCCATATTTTATAACCGATCGTCTGAGCTGTTGAAGGCAAAGACCTATAAGAAGATATAAAAGAGACAGTAGTATCTCATTATGAGACAAATTGAATTGAAAAATAATAGGTAGCTAGCTCATGAATAGAAGTTTAAAAATACTATCATACATGCTTTCACTTTGTCTATTCCTCTATCACAAACCTTTATTTGTAAGGAAAGGCCTGGACGGTGCCCCCCGGCTTCGAAACCCAATGAAACGTACACTCGGGCATCCACAAAGATTTGTCTAAAACTCGGCCCGAGGCGGTGCAAGGATTTTCCTGCAGGAACCGATCGAGACGAGCTAGGAACGAATGACCGAGCAAAAGAACGTCCCGTTCGGGGGGGGGGGGCGCTCCGCCATGGCTGACTAAAGACAACAGGTAAAGAAATGGGGTACTGTACTCACCGCAAAAGGTAAGGAGATGCTAGATACCGAAGAAGCAGACGAACCGAGGAAGCGGTAACGAACAGAAGGAAGGTGGCCAAAGATCCAAGAAGAGAAATCACGCAGCAAAACTTTCGGCCGCCCACTCGCCTGGCGTTCAACTACAATGTATAATATATATAGGCGTGCGACTCTACATTTCGGTCCCACTTGAGTGCTTATCCTGCCATAGCCTTTTTTATCCACCCTTCCATTAATCAAAAGACAAGCTCTGTCACCTTCAGACACTCCTGCACTGATTCTCTGTCTCTAAGACGACTTGTACCACTCGTTCCACGCGCCTAAGTCCGCCTTTCGGTGGTAAACAACACGTGTTTTGATTTTTCGGCCTGGTCTCCTCCCCGGGTCTGTCATCACCCTCACTGGAACAGTCCGGGTCAGGATACACATCGTCCCGGTTAGCAGGCTGTCTCTGCCTCGGCTGCACCGGAACCTTCGGCCTGGTCTCCTCCCCGGGTCCGCCATCACCCTCACTGGAACCGCCCGGGTCAGGATACACAGCGTCCCGGTTAGCAGGCTGTCTCTGTCTGGGCTGCACCGGAACCTTCGGCCTGGTCCCCTATCCGGGTCCGTCATCGCCCTCACTGGAACAGTCCGCTTAGTTCGCTGCCATCTCCAGTTGCTAAGGTGGTATTGTCTCCCTCGTAATCTCAACAAAGAACTTATTCACTCCGTTTACTCTGTAATACCGTGTATGTGATGTGGTAAAAGTAGGTATATCCAATGCACTACGTTATCCCAAAGGTAAAGACTACAGCGCTATCCTTTACCTAATGGGAATGTGTCCCTCAGTGATTCAATTCAGTCTGAGCAGCCTCTCCGTCTGTCCCGCAAGCAGTGGTTTTCGGCTGACTATGCTAGACGAGACAGACAATGGAAAACCTAATTTCCTACATTTTCTTTGACATCATCCCAGAGGTCGAGGGAACAATGGTAGGCTTTTGCAGATAGAAATGTTTCACTCGGAGATTCTAGATATTTGTTTCCCCATGAAGTTCCAAAGGCTTGCAATTTCTCTTTTGATTATTTTTAAGAAGTGACATATAAGATTCTATGTTCTTGTCTTGAACAAGTGCCATAGGCCCTATCATGGTTGATGAGTATTTTTTTTCCTTTCTTAATCTTCCAATTCGAATGTTTATGGAATGTATTGCGCACCCAGAATTAACCACATCTGAAAGTGACATGTGCAGATATGAAATTTGACTTGTCAATTGTACAGAAATATGATAGGTCATTAAGTTACCTTTTGTTGAATAAGAAATGTTCCCGGTTTGAGTGTTTTGGAAAATCCCTGAAAAAGGAACTATGGACACTGGGTGCCACAACTTGCTGTTGTGCAAGCACCCCAAAATCTTGTTCTATTCGAAGGTTTGTGGCGTCACCAATGAGTTCAGCTGCTTCCTTCTGTTGGGTTGAGGGGTTATGATATCCACCTCTACTTAAGTGCTCAAGTGCATGCTGTTTCAACTTCTCTGCCCCATCCTTGCACATGACAGATAGCGTTTCCTTGGTCAAGTCATCTGTGTCGTGTGGTTGACGGACTGCCAATATACATGCCTGTAGGTCTTTACTCCGACACTCAGACCATGAGTGCTCGCTCCTCTCGAAAAGGGGAGTTGCCTCATTTGCCCACTCGGTCAACTTGTCGTAGACGATTTGATAGTATCTATTCATCTCGAGAGGGTCACTTGCTTCCTGACACTTGTTGAATACACAATTCCTAATACATGTACATAATCGAGTAAGCACGTTCTTCTGCCATAACTTTTTGGTCAAAGTATCCATTAAGCCTAAGCTCAAGCCTATTAAGCTTTCCTTTCTGCAATTTTTTGTCCATTATTTATAGTTGTATTAATTGTTTACCAACGAAACATGGAACTAAATTCTGGAAAAAGACCAGAAACCTGTTTCCTACAATCGGCTGGAATAGCTCTTTTACTTGTATCGGTCTCCTAGTCAGGAAAATACTTTTTTTCTAGAGCTATTTTCTTGTTGATCACCCGACTTGAAGATAGGGAATTCAGCAGAAGCACTGCCTTCATCTTTGGGTAAAAAACCTAAAGGTTTTGAGACGAAGGTTAATTTTGAGAATTCGGAGGAAATGATAGCATTTACATCATGGTTAATATAATAGGCATTTGCAGCAAAAGCGAAAAGAGACGAACAAAAAGACTGACAGTACAATATTCACTTGCTTAATTTTCCCCACTCCCTCAGGCCCCATTATAATACAATGTGTATAATTATAAGAACAATGCAACATGGACACATTCAAGAAAATGCACACATCTCCTAGTTTGTTATCATATGTAACTTCCCCCCATGCTGTCACTAACTTTTGCATCCTGGATGAAGCCTCTATCTGCAAGGCCTTCTGACGGGGGTTAAAGATATAGTAAAATCATATTCTCCAAGAGAGGTTTTGTTCAGGGGGTAGTAGAAAAAACGTTTTAAAAAAACGGCCACTACTACCCCCCGACCAAAACCTCTGCTTGGAGGATAGTAAAATCATACATATTGACCAATATGTCTTCATAGGCGTTGGCTCTATTTTGCTGGTCGGCATGTTCCCTGTCCTGGCGAGTTATGCTGGCCTGGTCAGTACTCCCACTGTATGTTCCACCTTTTAACTGCTTTAGCCTCCTCGCAGTTATCATGTCGGCAACCTCGTCTTATGCTGCATCCATTAAAGATAGATTGCAGGAGTCGGACTTGGTATACCGGGAATGATATGACTCTGACAGGTTAATGTTTGGAACAGTTCTGTCCGTTATACACTACAAAAAAACGACAATATTGTTTTTTCTTTGTTGTAGAAAAATATCTTCCAGAAAGTAAATTATTCTGTGTGCAAGAATACGAAAGGATAAGGAAATGTAGTCTCCAAGCAGACCTACGGGTTGGCAAAGACCGTATCCAACAGGCAGAAGGAGCTTTCATAGCCAACCCATAGATTGCACTATAAGCTCCTTCTTCCAGTTGGATACGGTCTTTGCAATCTATTGGGTCTGGTTGGAGACTAAAGGAAATGTTAGTGAGGACGTAAACTTTTTCTTAGAATATTTTTCTCTGACCAAGTTTTTTTTCTCACACTAACGTGACTAGAAACTTCTAGATACATTTTCTTGTTCTTTTAATTCTTCTGTGAAACAGAATTTATACCTAAGAACAATTTCAAACCTATAAGTGTTACTAACACGAGAAAAATATTCTTGTAGTCATTTTTTGTTTGTTTTCTCTCTTGCCTTTAAGAAAATGTTTCTTGATTCTTTACATTGGATCAGAAATGCTTATTCCAAGATTTTTTTTCTTTCTGGGTGCTTTGGTTTCTTTCACCGAGAAAAATTATTTCAAGTTTGCAGTTATCAGAACAAGAATATGTTACTTGCATCAACGTTACATCTCTTATAGCTAAAATGAAAAACTATCTCCAGCCTAAGGGTTCTTAATTCCAGATATTGTTTCTGGCTTGAAGATTTAAGCCAAGAAGTGTTTCTTACACTACCAAGTACCAAGAAGTCCACGCTTAATTTTCTTAAACCCAGAAAGGGTTCCTTACACTAAGATTTGTGTTCTTGAACTAAAAAATCCCTTCTTTCCTCACGCTATTTTTTTAAATCCTAATAGAGCATTCCTTACTTTAAAATTCATGTTATTGACTCAAGAAATCCTTTCTGTCTCCAAGCTGAGTAATCTTATACATTAGGAAGTTGTTCCTTACTTTAAGATTTGGGTTCTTGACCTAACAGATCCTTCATGTCTACAAGCTCAGTATTCTTAAACATTGAGAACTTGTTCCTTTACTTTAAGATTGGGTTCTTGACTTAAGAAGTCCTTTCTGTCTCCAAGCTGAGTAATCTTAAACATTAAGAACTTGTTCCTTACTTTAAGATTTGGGTTTGTGACTTAAGAAATCCTTTCTGTCTCCAAGCTGAGTTATCCTTTACATTAAGAACGCGTTCCTTACTTTGATATTCGGCATCTTGACCTTAGAAATGTTTTCAAGTAAGATGTGGATTCTTGAAATAACAAATATTGTCTGTCTCCAATGTGAGTAGTCGTAGGCTAAGAATGCATTCCTTTCACCAAGATGTGTATTCTTGAACGAACAAATCCTATCTATCACCCAGCTAAGCATTTTATTCTAAGAAAGACTTTCTCCACACTTTGAGTTACATGAACAGTTTCCTTTAACAACTCAACAACGTTTATAGAAAATGGACTTGCATGAAAGTTTAAAAAAAAGTTACGTTACAAGAACAGTTTCCTTCAATGCAACTAAGTTAACAAAGAAAGTACCTAACCCAACAAAAGTTGCAAAACAACAGTACTCCCCCCTAATACACAATGCAATAAAGTTTGCTTAGAAACTACTTTCTGCTTTACAAAAGTTGCATTTAAGGTTAAGTTACATGAACAGTTTCCTTTAACAATGCATCCGGGCTAACAGAGAAACAACGTGCTGCATACTTCATATATGAGAATAGACATAAAGTTAACTGACATCTGAAGTAACATTTCATTTCATTAACTTGGCAACCGCATATCACCACTGAGGCATTTTTCAATGTGCCCTGCAGGCACACATAAAAAGAACATGATAGTACATGTATAATAGAATAAAAAAACAAATGTACAGAGTATCTTAAGTACAATAACAACCTTATGAACAAGTACGAACAAACTAATATAACACTTAATTCCTTCTCTTTTTATTAGACTGCTGAGAGTTTGCTTGATCTAACTTTCTCTTACCCTTCAAAACAATATTCAGTGGGGCATTGTTCTTCCTGCTGTACTTGTCCAGAAGCTCTTTTGCTTCATCGGTGAGGACAGACTCTTCATATTCAGGAGACCTATATTTCTTAAGACTACTTAGTTTCCAAGCAGGTTTCCCTGGGTCCTTTTTTTCATCAATCAAAAAGTTTTCCCACCATGGGATGAACCCGTCATCAACTTTCACCGTCTCGCTCCACTTCCCCAGGTCTTTCGTTAGTACCTCCGCCATCTTGTCATGTTCTTTTACAGCGGAATCATCTGAATCGAATTCCCACTGCTTGGGGAAATTTGGAATGAGGATATCAGTGGGAATTCCCACTTTATCCTCATGTCCTTGTGCTGGCCACAGTTTGGCGGAGAGCTTCACTACATTGCCGACCATCTTTGCCGTGAAGGTGTGTGGTCTGTTATGGTTGATATCTCCCGATCTATTGGCGTTTTGTAGTCCCAAATGGAATACATGAATCTGCCAAAGACAAAGTTTGAATATCACACTCAGGTCTACGGCCTGTTTTTCAAATTTTTTAGTACACAAACAACAACACAAGTACAATGTACATGTTACATACAGTTAACAGAGCAATTGGGTCTAATCATCTTACAATAAAAAAATTTCTGTCCTACTACAGTCCATTCTGAAAAAGTGGTTATTGTGGTAAGTTGATGTTGTTCTACAGTGCTTGTTGTAACACCCAGGGTATTTTCATGTATAAAACCTGCCCAGAAGTTGGGTGCCAAGGGTGTTTTCTTTTACTGAAAGTGCACATGGTGCTAAGCATGTACTTATAATAAATAATTGGTACAAAATGACATCTCCAACTTTTGTATGTTGTACTTTTAGATGCATTGAAAGTTGGGTAGGGGAAAAATAATGTTTTTGACCCAGCATTCTCCTGATTGTACTAGTAATGTTCTGTCATACCTGCACTCAGGTGCTGGCTTGTAGCTTGCCTTGATCTCTTGAAAGAGGTCTGGCAGTGTGGTGGCACCATTTCTTCTCAGGTGGGTTGATAGTCTGCTAAACATTTGATCTACATCTTCATGGGTATGACCAGGCATCAAATAACCAAGCTTCACCTTGAATTGAGAAACAAATTAAAGTGGATCATTAAATCAAGTCCACCAAGACTTATTTCACAAAATTTCACCAACCTGGTGGATGTTTAACTTTCTGTTATTTGGTTTTACATAACTAAAAATATGTCAACCTCACAGAGGGAGTCTTTATAAGAAAACACCAAAATATAGACTTCCATCAAAATTTTCCATGGAGGAGGGCTTTGACACAAGTCTGTGATAAAAACATGCTAGAGTAATGGATCCTCCTCAGATATGTGTAATACATTATTCAACTAAAGTCTAACCCTTCGTAACAGCCTCTGGTTAGTTTGGTAGCTCTAGCTGTATTTTCCACTACAGCTAAATATAACGGGGAGTGCCCTAAGATGTCACGCTCCCTAACATGGCGCAGATTTTTTACTGATCTTATTTTGCATAAGCACACCGTGTCTGTGACCACTGACTACGCTGATAAGGAAGGTTAATAAATCAAGTTCATGCACATTTTCATTTAAAACATGTGTACGTATTCATTTCTTGTTTTGTCGAAAAATGGTATTTTGACAATAATGATGGTAGCGCTGAGTAGAGGGTCACTGCGTAGCTAAACAGGCTGGGGCCTAAATATACGACCTGTGCCAAGCAGATACACAACTATCATACACATAAGAAATATCACTTCATAAAACACTGAAAATGTGTCATTTATTGTAAATCAAAATCTGCCTCTGATCAGTTACAGTTTGGAGGAAAATGTAGACTCCCCTATAAGTTTCCTTGGCTGCCAATGACTGAGTGTGCACCTTTCTGAAAATTCCGAGCTTCACCAGCCAAGTGCAGAACGCAATGATGTACTTATTCTTACATTCCTTAGCCGAATTGTCCATCTCTAGATACAATGTGCTTGGCAAGTGTCCACCATAGTCCTGTTGAAAAAGTAAGAGTTGTTGTAACTCAGAGTACTTACTTAAAAAAAGTACCGGTTTTGATTTGATAATATATGAATGGACAAACCTTTTATTAGGCAGTCCAGACTGTACACGTCTGGTACCAATGTATGGTACGTGTATTTGCTGAACAGTAGTTAATATGTCTATTATCTAACTGTCTGCCTTTGTATATGGCAAATGAACTATGAATATTGCATAAATGTCAACATGCTACAGCAATCAATTTGACCATTTCGTACTCTATCTTGACTAAGGTGTGCTAAAGGGGTGCAGAGTGTTAAATGACCCATCCATTTTGTATATTGACTAATATAGCAAGAAGGTCATGTAACATATTCCAAGGATAAAACCTCCTTGCATAAACACACACATGTATCTAGGCTTAGATTTAGTTAGATATCAATGTGTCAACTTGGTTAGAAACAATTCTTAAATGCCGCCCAAATCATGGCTTGATACTAACCTTTGATAGCTCATTAAGGACACTGATGAGTACATTGACTGTTATGTTTGTGTCCATGTGGAACTTGGGCGTCCATGCATAGATAAATGCCCTGTTTTGGCCATGGGCCAGGACGCCAGTGAGGTGGAACTTCATTGGCTTGAGGTTGCACTTTGACTGAAAAAAAAAATCATTACCCTTTGGATAAGAGTCATGACTATTATGCAATCATGCATACACACAGCAGGATTAAATCTGTATGAGGAGCATTACAAACTTTGTGTTTGCCTTATTGTCTCATTCGTGAGTTTTGTTGCCCCATAGGATTACATACGTGTTTTACATTGGCGCGTTCGTAATGAAGATATAAAAAATGTGCCAATGTTTTTCATTCCATGTTGAGAACATTTACCCTACATTATGTAAAAAAATTGACAACATTTTCACTACATACAATCTCTTTTTATAGTAATTACAAACTGCACTTAGCTACATTCAAAAAAAGGCACTTTCCAGCTGTAAGCGCATGACCGCATCACACACAATGTCCGGGCTGTGTATGTCCAACCTCGCACGCGGCTGCCGAACTTTACCTGCCAATTTCTTCAGTTACAAACAAGCTTTCATCAGTTTGATGCTTGAGATCAGCTGGGCTAGCTAAAAGGGATTTTCCCACCGATGAAGACACACGTTCATGCAGCCGTTCATTTTTGGGGCACGGATTCTTTTAGGGTACCCACTCGGAGTAATACAGGAATGAGACCTTATCATGAAATTAAGCAGTTGTAGAGTGTTAGCGCGGTGACTTGCCCTGTGCTTGACACCGCCAGCCAGCAAGTTAGGAGAGGGAATTTAACTGGTCTCACCTGGTTTGATGGCAACATGAACGGAGTCGGAAGGTTGCGTTTTGATGGTTTAATTAAGAAGAGTTAGTAGTTCACCGTGAATACATATATGCCGCCTGAGTCTACTGACTATGCAAGTCCCGGTACAGTTCTTGATTGTGATGAAAAGCCTCCTCGTGTGGAATCTTGAAGTTAGTCCGAGTTGTACGATTAGTTCAAAGTTTCGAGTGGATGTCGCAGTAATCCAAGTTGAATAGCGATCTAACAATTGTTCATGTATCCTGGTAAGTGCCTCCAAAGTCCAGATAAGTACCGTAAAAACTGGTCAATTCTCCCAACCTTTCTGACCCAGTCCTCTGTCCTTTCTTGACTTGTTTTCTCCTCCCAGTGAAGAGCCTGATTTCTTCCTGCTTGTCCGGCAAGGAAGTCTTGATTTCTTCCCCCTGTGGGAAGCATAAATCCTTCTTTCTCCCTGTGAGAAAGCCCTGATTTCTTCCCCCTGTGGGAAGCCTAAATGATCCTAAATCCTTCTTTCTCCCTGTGAGAAAGCCCTGAGCTCTCCTGTGTTGAGAAGCCTGTCCCTCTCTTCTGAGTGAGCCAATTTTCTTTCCATGTGCTGAGGTCCCTAGAGTCTTATTAACATTTCTAAAGGCGGCAAATATAAGAAACATTGGCATTTACACTGGCCCCCAATTGCCGACTTAAAGGCAATTTCTAGACTTTAGTTTCCTGATGCCAATGCTATACATTATACAATAATATAGTCTACATTGGTTAGTAGTAGAAACATGCAGAATAAAATTCCTTAAAGTCCAAATAGGGTATTCTAGTTCACTACGTTGCAGTTTCATGCATTATAAACTCTTATAATACTAGAGTCCGAACGTAATCCTCCTGGAATTTCAGGTTTCTAGTCTTCTCCCTGGTCTTCTTCCAGTATTGGGCACAGCTTGTCTATCGGACGTTCTAGGATGTTGTGCTGTGTTTTGACTCTGACATGTCGGACTAATCCTTCGCTGCCAGACACTACTTCTACCACTCTACCCAACGGCCACTGGCCTCGTGGGTTGTTCTCATCCTTCAGGAGCACTAGATCTCCCACTGTGAAGTTTCTTCTGTTTGCCCCATTTTTGGCGTCCTTGTAGAGTAGGTAGATACTCCTTGACCCATCTCTTCCAGTACAGGTCTGCAATGTACTGGATCTGCTTCCATCGGCGTCTTGCGTACTGGTCTCCCTTCTTTGTTAAGTTGGGTGGAAGGTCCGTCTTTGACTTAAGCGTCAGTAGATGGTTTGGTGTCAGGGGCTCTATGTCGTTAGCTTCCATATTTGCCGTTGTTATTGGCCTGCTGTTTATCATATATTCGACCTCGCAGAATAACGTACCCAAGCCTTCGTCGTCAAGTTGATGACCTTTGCTGACAGCATACAGCACTTGGCGTACGGTTCTGATCTGCCTCTCCCAAACTCCTCCGAAATGGGAACCTGAAGGTGGGTTGAATTTCCATTCTATCCCCTTCTTTAACATACTGTCATGCATCTTGCTGGTGTTCCATTTTTTGACTTCCCTCTTGAGTTCTGCCTTTGCTCCAACAAGATTCGTGCCATTGTCGGATATAATCATTCTCACTTGTCCTCTTCTTGCGATGAATCTCCGCAAGGTATTGATGCAACTATCCGTGTCAAGGGATTCTGCTTTCTCCAAGTGCACCGCTCGCGTCGTAGTGCAGGTGAAGATGACTCCATATCGTTTTACAATACTGCGGCCTCGTTTGACTTCGAAAGGGCCGAAGTAGTCGACGCCCACGTTGGTGAACGGTGGGTCCTCTGGTGTTACTCTGAAGGACGGTAGATCCGCCATCTTCTGTTCCCCTGTCCTGCCGTGATGACGGTGACAAGTAACACACTTGCCAATTACTTGTCTGATTAGCGAGTTAACTTGTGGAATCCAATAGCGTTCTCGCACTTTGGATGTCACATAGTTTCTCCCCAGGTGTCCGTTGTCCTCGTGGATTTCTCGAACCACTAGCTCTGACACTCGGGACCTCGTCGGGAGCATCATTGGATGTTTCATCTCTTCCTAGAGGGTTGTTTGACTCAGTCTTCCTCCTACCCTGAGGATGCCCTATTCATCTAACTTAGGGTTCAGCTGGAAGGTACTGCTGCTAGACTTCACTGATCCCTTGCTTCCTTGTAGGGATGCTATATATTCGCTGTAGTGACTACGTTCCACTGAAAAAGGCATCCATTTCATGAACATCATTACAATACCCTAAAAATTTGCATCAGTGGCAGATTACATAGCCCGGGTCAGCAATACCCTGCTATTTCAAACATGAACACTTGTACTATACCATGCATGTCTATGATAATTTTTTTTTAAAGATACACATTCTCTTGACAACCTGTGTTCAACATACATTCATTAAAACATAACCATTCCCCCCTTAATGGTTCATATATACCTGATTCATTCGAGCATGAAGACAACACTGTACTATAACAGGATTGATATCCACATAACTAACAAATATCCATTGTTATCATAATCAATGTCTTACATATCCCCTATACAGGTATGAACTCTACTCTGGGACAAGAGCCACGGTTCACGCTCGAGCAGCTGGACCTGCTGCTGCAGGTGCGCACCAACGTCCAGCTGCTCGAGGGGACCGGGCTGTCCAGGACACAGACCTTCCAAGCCCTACACATGATGGAGCAGAAGAACATCTACACAATAACACCGCCCAGCCTCCCCACTGCCTACAACACGTCTCTTCTCCAACCATCGTTCACCGTCTCTACACCGGCACCAACTTCGGAAAACACCACCAACACCACCAGGGACACCAGTCACGATCACACAAACGGCAACAACATCGTGAAACCCGACACACCGCCTCCCGACAACACATACACAGGTAAGAACAAATATTTACAACCTTAAATGTACCAACACTCGATTCCATGTGTCCTACAAAACATTCATACATTTTGCTACCTATACACACTGTTACAACTCTACAGGGAACGTGATTACAATATATATATCATCATCATCAGTTCCTTTTCCTTTTCCTACAATATATATATAGCACCACCACAAACGACAGTACAACGCCCACCCACCTAATGACAGATACATAAAATGCACAACGTAATACTTCATAACAAAAATACATGTATACCATCTTGAATGGCAATATTGACATTTGAAACAATTCCATTTTCCATGAACTAAAGCCGTATTTCATCCCACACAGGGCAGACCAACCAGGCAGAGCGAAATGTTTTCACTGCAATCGCCAACTTCCAAAGGTAACTCAACTACATACCTTCAATACAATAGACATTAAAGCCCAGGTTGCACATAGCCGAACAGGGCCTCCCGACTCACCCCGACCATGCCAGTTTGAGTGATTCGGGAATGATTCATAAACTGGGTCGGCTGGTGTTCGGCTTAAAAATGACAAAGACCCCTCTTTTGAAAGTCGCTGAAAATGTCCATTTCAATTAGGCAGTGGGTTACAAACCGGTCGGGAAATAATCAAAAGAGATTCGGCTACAAGTCGGGAGGGTTGGGAGTAGATTAGAAATCATTCGGGGCTTGGTTGGGGGTAACGTGTATTGGTTAGAAGATGGTTGGGACATGTTCGGCGCGCCCCCTAGCAGAAAATACGAAAAGTGCAAGCAATCTCACGTGTTAACGCATGCCTGGCGTGAGCGGCGTGCCCATTGGATACAAGCATGCAAATGCCGACAATGCGGCCGGAAAATGCGAACGCGTTGCCAAAGTCTGGTCAAACTGCTCCCGAACTATCGCCGAATCGGCTGGCGTTCGAGAGCCATGTTCGGCAATGTCTAACCTCGGCTAAAGGCGTGCGTGCCCGTAATCTGGGCTGCCGGTTTCGGCGTAAGTTCGAATCTCGGTTGGGATCATAGTTTCTACTCGCTCCTCTGATTTGTTTCACTACCATGATTACCAGACAACACCACAAAGGCACAATATGCTAACCTTGTACTTTCCTCCTACCCCACCAGTACAAAAAAAAAACAAAACAGCGCACAACTGCTGCTACAATCACCACCACCACCGAGGCCGACAACATGGCAGTGCAGGCAGTCCTGAACAAACAACCTCCACCCCCCTACAAACACCACACCTACCATCCTAACAGCTAGATTTTCGACCGCATTATGTCACCATTTATCTTTGTTCGTATAATAGATTTTAATGTTATGTTATGTTATGTAGATTTGAATTATGTTATGTTATGTAGATTTGAATATATACACAGTTGCATGTTCAAGTGTATGCGTAGAATACCAGACCGAGTCGGAAGACTTTGCTGATATTATTTGGTTAGTGGTTTCTGGTTCTGTTTGTAAGACTCAAAGACATGAAGCAATCCTCTAGCATTATATGAAAAGCTATAAAGTATGCATGTGTATAGCATTGCTATTTTTCAACACAGATATCGAACTATATGCATTCTATATTGTTATTACAAGGCTTCCAGGAATTGTAGAACTTTATAATGTAGGAGGTAAACATAAACAGTGCAAAAATGGAACTGAGGTCTTTATCACTTCTACCGAGATGGTGTACTTAGGGAAGTAGAAGAAATGCACTATAACTTTTTCTCCCCACCTCAATAGTGTTAAGACATGTAGCAATCCTGTAGCATTATATGAAAAGCATTTAAGTATGTATGTGTATAGCATTGGTAATTTTCAACAGAGATATCAAACTATTTTCATTCTATATAGTTATTACAAGACATCCATGAATTAAAGTACTTTATAATGTAGGAGGTTAAGATAAACAGTGCAGAAATGGAACAGGTATTGATCACTTCTTACCAAGATGATTCCATCATTCCTAATAAAAGTCTATAACTTGACAATATCTACATGACTATTGCTTTACAAACATACATGGCGTCCTCAATATACCATCTACAAAAAGGCCCCAATACGGCATGAACAATATTTTACCAATACATCACATTCATAAATGCTACCAAACCAAAAGCAATTACCTCCGAATATGCTATGCAAATACACCATCAATTACAAATACTTTGCATAACTACTATTTTGCATAACCAGACGGAAAAACAACAATTTACAGTATTGACAAATATTCCACAACACCATTCGTCGCCATGGCAATGTCTTTTTTCATTGCCAGTCTTGTTGCAGTTTTATGTGAACCGTGATAAACTTCAAGAAGGACGTTGGAGCTGCCCAGCAGGCTGCTGGAAATGCGGAACGCATGAAGGTAGGTGAGACATATACAATAGCTTCATCACGTAAGACTTCCTAGAAGACACGCCGTGTGATATGCAAGGTGTGTCACTGTGTGGCACCACAAATGACAAGCACCACAAGTACTGTCCTGAATGTAGAAACATGCTTGCAAACCGCCAGACTTGGACCAGTTGAGGAACCCCCAGGGAAGACTCCTCCTGTGATAAAACGGGTTTGTTTCTTAATCGATTTGTTTTCAATGTGATTAGTAGTTACATACTGAAACACCGAAAGGGAAAGTAACATAAACTGCCGGCCCCGGGGTTCGATCCCCCGAGCTCCGGATCATAACCTCACGCACTCTAACCACTAGGCTAAAAGGTCGCGACCCCATAGGCTGAACAGTTAGCGTGGTGCTATCACTGCTGCATGATAGTCCGTGTTACAATACTAAAAATCTACAACACCAGTAAGTAGTGGAAAAGCCAAGTAAAAGGTGCATTTACTAGACATTGCAGTGACCTTAATCATAATTTGAGAAAAATTCTTTATCTTCTTTGTGGTTTACTTCACAGAAATCACCAACTTCAAGCAACAGAGCTCGTGAAGTCCAAGCGGTTAAGGCTTGCCTTCAACCAAAGGTATATGTAGTTCTATTGATTCCTTGCTGTTCTTAGCAGGTATCTACTGATAGGCTGAAATATCTGATGCCATTCTGATACAACTTTGAAATTCTGGGACTACTTAATATTCATATCATAAATGAAAATGTGCATGCAGTATGTAGCCATTAACAAGCGTCATTAAAATTGATGTGATACATCTAGCAGGATTTCAAAGATACAATATCTACATACTTGATGGCTGAATTATGCATATGTTTAAACCCTTTTCCACCATGGTAACATCTTCACTTAGGGTTTTATAAATCCTGCAGCAGACAATCGGTGCTATGTGAACGCCATCATGCAGTGTCTTATTGCCAGCGGGTTTGGGGAGTCTGACCAAAACATCCCAAATGACAACTTCATGCTGTGGCTCGGAGACTTCATCAGGTCCCATAGCCAGCTTGTCCAGCATGAAAATGTCGACACGACAGAGTTCATTAGTCACATCAGCTGTCACCAATGAAGTCGCCTCCACGTCAGCTGTCATCGCTGCAGTCGCCGCCACGTCAGCTGTCACCGATGAAGTCGCCTCCACGTCAGCTGTCGTCGCTGCAGTCGCCGCCACGTCAGCTGTCATCGCTGAAGTCGCCGCCACGTCAGCTGTCATCGCTGCAGTCACCGCCACGTCAGCTGTCACCGATGAAGTCGCCGCCACGTCAGCTGTCACTGCTGATGTTCTGATGATCTCTTCTTTGTTTTCATTTTAAAAAAACTGTTTCATTGGCATATACCAGGCCAACACCCTGCCCAAATACAAGCAGTATGCTGTTTCCTCACTCAATGGTGATGGCAACTGTAGAGTTGTGATTGCGACTACTTCTCTAAGTATGGGACTGAACTTCCCAAATATATCGTGTGTGATAATGTACGGCCCACCAGAGGATGCAGAAGGTATACTCCAGCAAGTTGGTAGAGCTGGCCGTGGTAGGTCATCTGTCAATGCAGTATTGGACTACCATGGGGTACAGCTAATCGATGTTGATAAGGCTATTAAGGGTTTTGAAGACAAGTCCAAGTGACTGCCTCCGTAAGGCTTTATATGGTCTGTTTGAAGACAGCCCAATCAGTGTGGAACCTGGCCACAAATGCTGCACTGTCACTGGACATGTACATGTGCGAGTGAAGCATGTGAACTCCATTCCCACCATCTGAGTCCTTCATTAATATTGTAAAGTTACCTACTAGATACAGAAATGTAGATCCAGAAGACAGAATTCTCATCAGGGAAAATCTGCAGGATTATCGGGTTTACTTGCTAGCCAATACAACACATCTGTATACAAATGCTGAGGCGTGCACTGGTTTTAGCGACGAGTTGATTGATCTAGTCGTTGACAACTGTACCCACATTTTTGACCTTGACTACATTGTCACTCACCTCCCTGTCTTCTACGGAGAACATTAGTATCACCGAGACAAACACAGCCGCACAGAAACCTCAGGGAGTACTGCCAGGGTAGGGGACCACCATGATAGGCAGGAACGCACTGAACGCAAGAGTGAAACATTCTAAAACCCCATGCTTGTTTTAAGAGAGCAGCAGACACATGTACATTATTGTGTTAGAGGATAAGAGTATGGAAAGTTCATGTAAAGGCATAAGGCTATGCTACGGAGATTGAACATCATTGAGTTTTCCAACACAACCACCTTTTGTCTAGTAGTTGAAGTGAAAAACACCCTACATGGGTGCCTCCATTAACAAGGCATTCTTGGTAGCATGCACCGGATATGAATATGGATGTAACAGCTACACGTCTCTCGATTATTATAACTAATATATCCGGATACTTTCTTTAGAGTACATCGATCTCAACGTCAGATACTCTTCAAGGTACAGCATGTACAGCAGCACATTGCCGCCCTTCCTAAAGAACAGGCCAAGGAGCCTGGTAGAGCACATCCTGTCCCGATATGAAGACGCAAGGCTTTACATTAAGCCTAAGAGCAGAGTCAACAAAGGTGATGGGTTTTTCCAGGTTAAGGGTTCCTGTCATCAGAGCACCCAACAGACTATTTTCTTCGGAACCAATAACACCATGTTATCTAGTAGTTTGATATAAGTAGCCAGTAGCATTTTATCTTTGCCTTACATTGTACCTGTTACAATCGTTGTGCAATAAACTTGACTTGACTTGTACCTGAAAGGACAGGCAGAGGTACAAATTACTATACAAACGAAATGCTGGGGGAAGCTAGCGGCCGGTTCCTACGTTTGTTTATGCGACACACATGTTGGATGACGTTTTCGGGCAGCTGAACATGTATGTTCTGACCGGTGTGATTTTTGGTTTCACCATGGTTGCCAGGGTCTCAGCTCTATCATGTACACCTATTAAAGCCACTCAAATGTTCATTAATTTGATGGTTGCAATAATCCACTCTACTCCCGTTGCTATACCATACCCATAATGAAAGACAAAAAAGGGCAGTGCTACCGTATTTGTTAGGTTACCACCGCGAACATTTCTGCATTTACAGTAACCCCTTTGGCCGGCAAAACAACATGCTCCGCTACCAAAAGTTGCACCCTATCCTACAATATGTATCGCGTGGGTCTATTAATCGAGGGGCCCTGTGGTATAATGATGATGATGAGTGAGTTATCAACTTAAGCCAATTAAACACAAGATAATGATTTCTACTTCTTTTTCTTCTTCCCAGATTTCTTTCCTTTCTTCCCGGATTTTTTGCCCTTCTTCTTTCCGGACTTCTTCCCCTTTTTGCCCGATTTCTTGCCGGATTTGCCGCGCTTTTTGTCCCCTTCTCGGGGGTATTCATGTCCAGGGATGTATTCTAACACATATCAATTGTTATCTTAATCAATATCTTACATATCACCTATACAGATATGAACTCTAGTCTGGAAAAACAGCCACGGTTTACGCTCGAGCAGCTGGACCTGATGCTGCAGCTGCGCTCCAACCTCCAGCTGCTCGAGGGAACCGGGCTGTCGAGGACCGAGACGTTTCAGGCAATGCACTTGATGGAGAAGAACTTCTACACCATCACACAACCGCCCAGCCTCCCCACTGCCTACAACACGTCACTTCTCCAACCATCGTTCATCGTCATTACACTAACTACGGCTCCAAACAAACCACCACCACCAGGGACATCTGTAACACAACCGGCAACATCGGGCTATCACCCGACACACTGCCTCTCGATATCACATACACAGGTAAGAACAGAAATTACAACCTTTAATGTACTGACACTAGATTCCATGAGTCCTACAAAACATTCATACATTTTGCTACCTATACACAATGTTACAACTCTACAGGGAACGTGATTACAATATATATAGAGCACCACCACAAACGACAGTACGACGCCCACCCACCCACCTAATGGCAGATACATAAAATGCACAACGTAATACTTCATAACAAAAATACATGTATACCATCTTGACTGGCAATATTGATATTTGAAACAATTCCATTTTCCATGAACTAAAGCAGTATTTCATCCCACACAGGCCAGACCAACCAGGCAGAGCGAAATGTTTTCACTGCAATCGCCAACTACCAAAGGTAACTCAACTACATACCTTCAATACAATAGACATTAAAGCCCAGGTTGCACATAGCCGAACAGGGCCTCCCGACTCACCCCCGACCAGTAGGTTAGAAAGCATTCGGGGCTTGGTTGGGGGTAACGTGTATTGGTTAGAAGATGGTTGGGACATGTTCGGCGCGCCCCCTAGCAGAAAATACGAAAAGTGCAAGCAATCTCACGTGTTAATTGGGATCATAGTAGGGGAGACTAAAGGGAAATGCTTAAGCACACCAGTCTATGAGAAAATAGGCCAAAAAAGGGCATCATATCTCACCTTTCAGACATTCCGGTGACACAAACTCACCTTCATGTGGTAGATTACTTCTTAATTTGTCCGTACTTGTCGTCACAAGGAATTTGATACGGCTATTTTCTAGCTACAGGCCATTTTGTAAACAAACCTCAAATTTGACCCCTGAGCCAGGCCTACAACAGGCGAACAGCCAGCTGGGAGTTTCTGGCATCATGTATCCAATAACGACACCATATATGGACAAAATTCTGTTTTTTTGCCAAAACATTTTCTTAAAACCCTATACTATGCCATCAGCCAGCAAAATGCCACAATTTCACCAAATTGCCCCTCAAAAAAGGTTTTCAAAGTTCTTATAAGAAAAGAATCTTGAGGTCTCTCATCGTGCATGCTACGCGCATGTCCCTATCCCTTTAGTCTCCCCTATTAGAAAATTCAACTTGAGAATTTGCAAATTTCAATAGTATCATCAAATGCAGGGAAGGGTTGTGAAGCACTATCCACAATATGAAAGATGTCTGTTGGTTAATGAACCCCTGGGACCCACTTGTATAACAGGTGTCATGGCAGCTCTGAAGGCCTGTGTACAGCAGTCTTGAATAGGGCCTAGCTTACAGCAGCCAATATGTTCAGCCAGGAGATTTGGAAAAACTAAGCAAAGAAATGTCAGATATTGTCCATTCTAACACAGAATGGCATGCTTCACTGTGACAGGGACCTGAATATACTCATCAAAAGATTCCCTGGTTCATTGGGGCACTTTTAAAAGGTTTGTTCTGTACAGTCTTTAAAAGTAGGTCAAACTCAAGTCTGGAAGATTTTACAGACTCTACATGCTACTTTCTGAAAATATGCTGTGACAAGGCTTCCAAGTATGATGCCATGGTACCTGCTTAATGGTGATATCACCCAAATAAACAAGGAAAACATCAGGAAATGCACTCCCACACTTGCATCATCACTTATTATTTCCTTATTTGGCTGGCCTTGAGTCAGTGGAAACTAAAGCTAGCCACACACGTCATCAAGGGTGGCAGGGTCGGGCATGTCCCTTGAGAGCTACCTGTCACACATTTCCCTGGGTCAAGTGCTATATAAGAGATGAGGAAATGAGTTGTAAGCCACAATTTCTTGAAGACAATTCAGCCGAAGAACATCCATCCATCAGAAGACATCATGGGAAAGAGGAAGATGCAGCACGATGGGCAGTTCAAGCCTGGAAACTATCCATGGAACAAAGGGGGCACTAAGAAGGCACGTGTAAGACTTCCTACATACGTCAGACCTTCAGAGGAAGACTACTCTTTGCTGGCGGACAGAGACAGGGACGGCAACGTCCTCCATAACAAAATGGACATCATCAGGGAGTCTAGAAGACCCATCCTGCTGCGTCCACAGAAGTCAGACTCCAGTGAAATGAACCAGTATCTTGGGGACGGGAGTGCAGAGGGTGCAGATGATGTTGTCGGGTACAGAATCTGGCAGGCGACAGCCGCTGTCCGAGCATGTGCCAAGGCGCAGCGGGACCACGATAAGCGACGACCCACCTGCCCAGAGCTTGTCAGGGCCTCGGCCAGGGAGGAGAAGACGATGGGACTGGCAACAGCTGAAAAGCTGGTGTGCGATCGATGCGGATATGGCTCATCCTCCCAGAAGTTCTATGACGAGATAATACGAGATGGACCAGGAGGGAGAACCCCCGTCATCAACATGGCTGCGCAAGTAGCCCTGGCTGACTGTCCGATGGCTGTCTCTGGATTCAGACAGATGATGGCTACCATGGACTTACCCGTACCATCTGAGCCTGCACTTCAGAACCTGGCAAATAAGTACAGTGACATAATGGAAGAAGAAAACGAAAAGGACATGAAACGCTGGATTCAGGTGATGAAAAGGGTGAATGCGATGAAGGGGTACAAACCAGACAGTCCAATTCGGGGGCAAGCGGACACAAGATATCATACTCCACTTGGGAACCTCAGGGGAAGGAAGCCGGGACAGCCAAGTGATAGCAGCAACGCCACATTCGTGGAAGAGGTGACAACAAGGAACAAAGTCATTGCTAATCATCTGAAAATCAAGACCTGTAGGCTGTGCACATTCTATCAAGGCCACGGACTTGAGCCTCCTCCCCACAAGTGCTCAGCTAACACTTTGCCGCAGGCCCCGATTGGAAACGAAGAGGAGTCTGGGGAAAAGATGGCAAGAGACTTGCTTGAGAGCAACGTCAGAGTCTCGGGTCTCATCACAGATGGAGACAGTCGAACTTTCAGAGGGATGGCCACGGTAAAGCGGGAGGAAGCCGTCCGCCCAATCAGAGTAAAACAGGAGAGGTGCTTGGTACACATCAGCCGAAATGTGCGAACTAAAATCAGCAGCACTAAATGGTCTCCCACCATGTTTCCAGGGGCAAAGGCAGAGAGCAGAAGCCGGGTGAAGCACAGATTTGCTAACGACCTTGTTCAACGCCTGAATGCTGAGCATGAAGCGGCCCTGACACAGCTTGGAATGCGGACGAGACACGGAGTGGAAAGAGCGATGGACAAGGCCATGCGGGCAATACCCCACTGCTACGCTGGAAACCATGACTGGTGTTTGGAATACTCCCTCGTATGCAGACACCCATCACGATGGAGGTTTCAGAAGATAAATGCTGAGGCAAGAGGACAAATCAACCCTAACCCATCTGACTGTAAACTCTTACGTGTCGCCATGGAGATGAGACTCGGCAAGAAGGCACTAGAGTTGACTCGGCATTTTGCGAATACGAACAAGGCCGAATCTGTTAACAGACAGATAAGTAAAAGTGCACCGAAGAATATTACCCGCTTCCGCACTCTTGCCGGTAGGATCGCCTCAGCCCTTCACTCCTCCAACAATGGCACTGGCCTCTCCGTCGCGATGAAGAGGCTCGCTGCAGGTATCCCACTCTCTCCAAAGTCCAAAGCTGTCCGTGTTCTGGAAAAGATGAGGGAGAGGCAAGATTACAAGAGATCCTACAAGCAGGAACCGGCAAACAAGAAATTTAAACGGGAAAATGCCAACATAATGGGAAAATTTGTAGTGTACGATGAGGGTCGAGAAAGAGGCACGTACAAGAGTGCAGAGGTGGCCAAGCCCTCCAAGGGACAGCGTGAGTCGCCAAGGAAGGAGCACAACAAGACGGCACCGACCACGGGTACAGCCGGGCTGGGGACAAGGAACCTGAAGATTACTACAGTGACTCTGAAGACGATTCAGACGAAGATATGGACTTGTGTTGAGACTTACCTAGCTAGTTGAAGATACAAGGAGGAAACTGCTCATGGCGGATGCAATACCCACGGGACTGGCATTGTTTACGACTGTTGTTGATGTGGGGGGGTTCTAGTGACAAGTGCTCGATCCGAACGCACAATGGGACTACACAAATGCGAGACATGTAGTCCATCGATTTCTATGCGACCAGTAAAAGCCATGTATGCAATTCTATGAGCATGTAATCTCGTACGATTCTCAGGATTCGGGAAGGCCCGATGTGGCATCCTCGCAACGTTCACCGAGCCATATTGGACTCTAGATGTTCTAGTCTTTCCCCCAATCCACAGTAAACAAGATCTGGTGGGGTGGGGGAGTACTTTTTTAGAGATTTTGGACCTGTACTCTCGGCACCAATTGTCACAAATTTGACAATGTCTGTAATACTGTTCCATGACAGAAATGCCTGAAAAGGCCAAAAATGTACCGAATTTCTGAATAAATGACAGTTGAAATATATCTTCACGTGTTCCAGATGTCTTCTTGGGTCAAAAGTCAATTAGACAGGGGCGAAAATACACCGAATTAGCCCGAACACAGTGGGAGGTGGGCGGTCAGATTTTCCTATAGGGGAGACTAAAGGGAAATGCTTAAGCACACCAGTCTATGAGAAAATAGGCCAAAAAAGGGCATCATATCTCACCTTTCAGACATTCCGGTGACACAAACTCACCTTCATGTGGTAGATTACTTCTTAATCTGTCCGTACTTGTCGTCACAAGGAATTTGATACGGCTATTTTCTAGCTACAGGCCATTTTGTAAACAAACCTCAACTTTGACCCCTGAGCCAGGCCTACAACAGGCGAACAGCCAGCTGGGAGTTTCTGGCATCATGTATCCAATAACGACACGATATATGGACAAAATTCTGTTTTTTTTGCCAAAACATTTTCTTAAAACCCTATACTATGCCATCAGCCAGCAAAATGCCACAATTTCACCAAATTGCCCCTCAAAAAAAGGTTTTCAAAGTTCTTATAAGAAAAGAATCTTGAGGTCTCTCATCGTGCATGCTACGCGCATGTCCCTATCCCTTTAGTCTCCCCAGTACCTACTCGCTCCTTTCATTTGTTTCACTACCATGATTACCAGACAACACCACAAAGGCACAATATGCTAACCTTGTACTTTCCTCCTACCCCACCAGTACAACAAAACAGCGCACAACTGCTGCTACAATCACCACCACCACCGAGGCCGACAACATGGCAGTGCAGGCAGTCCTGAACAGACAACCTCCACCACCCTACAAACACCACACCTACCATCCTAACTGCTAGATTATCGACCGCATTATGTCAACATTTATCTTTGTTCGTATAATAATTTTTTACTGTTACATGTATGTTATGTTATGTAGATTTGAATTATGTTATGTTATGTAGATTTAAATATATACACAGTTACATGTTCAAGTGTATGCGTAGAATACCAGACCGAGTCGGAAGACTTTGCTGATATCATAATTTGGTTACTGGTTTCTGGTTCTGTTTGTAAGACTCAAAGACATGAAGCAATCGTCTAGCATTATATAAAAAGCTATAAAGTATGCATGTGTATAGCATTGCTATTTTTCAACACAGACATCGAACTATATGCATTCTATATTGATATTACAAGGCTTCCTGGAATTGTAGAACTTTATAATGTAGGAGGTAAACATAAACAGTGCAAAAATGGAACTGAGGTCTTCAGCACTTCTACCGAGATGGTGTACTTTGGGAATTGGAAGAAATGCACTATAACTTTTCCTACCCACCTCAATAGTGTTAAGAATGCATTAACAAGATGGAGGATGGTCGACATCCTAAAGGGGGCGGCCGGGAGAGTCATGCTGGTAGATGATTTTTTTTCTACCAGCTGGGATCTGGCACTGAGGCCATCAAGGCACTTGAAGTGATTATGACCAGAGCTCTGGAGCGTACGTAGCTACATCAACATGCGTGTTTAAAATATATTGTTAATTGCAGCAAACATGAAGATAATACTTTTTTTTACTTATTATGGCAACCAAGGTGTCATATGAAATGCCTGACCTATAGATTCACCAGTATGATTCAGTGAAATTGAAGCACACACGGACCCATGTCAGAAAAATTCATAGAGTTGGCAGTGTATAAGGAGCAGAAAGAAACACATCTTCAGACACAATGCGGGCTTGTGCTTGTCTGCTGCCCACGTATGTTATGTGTTTTAATGTTATAATGGTAAAGCTCGGTACTGATAAGCTGGGACGTACTTTCCGTAGAGGTAACATTCGGATATGAGCCAAAAGAATATAGTGTTGGAGTATGTAAATCTATTACATAAACGGATATATTCTTTTACATTGCTCCATCATAGTTTCTTTTCTTCCAATGAAGTATATTGCTATAAATCAATAGAAAGCTTGAGAGTCTCTACCTTTAATAAATGTCTTACAAGCTATACCTAGCAATGAAATGTGCATTCCAGAACGAATGAGAGAATAATTGATGAGCTTATTCTCCCACAATTCAACGCGATTCACGATGGCGAAGGTAAGAACATTTCTCTGCAATGTTCTAGAATGTTAGCAATATAGTTGTATTTTTTTTAGCTTGGACAGTGGAAGGCCAGGTGATTCCTTGAATCTGACGCCTGGGGTCAGTTTTGACCCCATACGGTGGTTTGAGGGTTAATAAGAGACCTACTCATAGTACCTTTCATAGATATAACATGTTGTATAGTAACATACATGAAAGTGGCTTACAATGTATTCACCTCCCTTGTTGCTACAAAGTTAAATTATTTTTGAATAGAATTACGATGTTGAACAAAATTTTTAAAGAATATCTAAGTCTCCATCGAATGAAAGAAAAAGAAACAACAAAAAAACATGCCAAGAGGCTGTCAAAATCAAAATACAATTGGTGCTGCCTTTCTTGACAGATTAAAATGAAGCACAGATCCATTATTACTAGGTGAGTAAAAAGGCTTATACAAGAGGATGGAAATATAATTGTTGTCGACCCCGCTGCTTCAAATTCCATTGATCTGTGAGTGGGGTGCGGTTTGATCTCCAACTCGACATGTTGTAACTTAATGTTTGAAATCTACAGTGTGGTCAATTTCTTCCTTAACCGAAAAGTTAAGTGGCAACTAGATCTACAATGGTTAAAAGGTGACACAGTTCTAACTTGATGAAATTGTTGCGCTCTGATAACTGTATTTAGGAAAAATGATAGATACAAATGGAGCGATGCTTTGATAGGATTTGGGGAACTGGTGTGGTACAGTTCATGTGATAATGACAGTGAGCTGTCATCGAGCTACTTTGATGGCATATCCAGGTGGGCATGTGGCAAGGGCAGCAAAAACAAACTATTAATAGAACGAATGCCAGATAATACCTCTCCCTTCAGTATCTTATCCAATACTCTACAGATAGAACAATAAATCTTATGTAAGACTACCATTGTGACTGCCAGCATATCGTCCCTTTGACTTCAAATCAAGTTTACAAGCAATGTAATGCTGAATATTGTACAAATGCAGTGCTTTTTGTCATTTTGTCACATTTTCTATCATTGATGAAGAATGTCCCCATTCATACATAGTAGCCCAATTCGCATTAGGGCCAAATCGCCCGGAGTCACATTCCTGTATAATCGCGTCCAACAGCCAAGTCGATGAAGCTGCATCCCTTGTAGTTTGTTTCTACTTCGCCTTGAGGTTTTTAACCTTGGTGTGCCATCATTTCCAGGTTTTCGTGTACCCCTATTTGGCTAAAGCACAAGTACAACTGCTAAATGACGGGAGTAAAGACGATGTGCATAGTTTTCGCTAACTTGCGGGAGGCGTACGCAGGTAAGGCGACATATTAAACTACGCATTATAAGAACTACTTAAATCACATCAGCCACTGTCTCTTATCATGGAATGTACACATTAGAGAATTTTAGTGGACTGATCTATTGTTGTTTGTACGTATACAGGCACGGGAGGTCCAGTTGTATTGGGAGGTCCAGTTGTATTGGAAGAAATGTTTGAAAAATAACCTCCTTGATACCATAATCACAACAAAATTAGTCTAAATATCCTTACAAATAAAGGCTTGTGATAAGGGAATAGACAATGTGAAAGCATAAGTGTAAAATAGTATTTTTAAACTTCTATTCATGAGCTAGCTACTTATTGTTTTTCAATTCAATTTGTCGCATAATGAGATATTTTTATATCTTCTTGTAGGTATTTGCCTTCAACAGCTCAAACGATCGGTTACGAAATATGGCCGACTTCCTCATCACCCTGCTTTTCCTGAATGGAGAAGTTCAGACTGTCGCTACAACACTTAACCCTATCTAGACCGGGCTTTTTTTAGACTTCTTGGACCGGGGGGTTTATGATGGGGGGCTCATTCGCCCCCCCCATCATAATTTCCGAACGGTATGTTGTATCATCACCAAATTTGCAGGGAGTGATGTACACGTAAAGTTTGAGGATTTTTGCAATTTTGGTGACGTTATGACGTAATATGACGTAATTATGACGTCATCTATGTGATTTTATTGGCTAAATAGGGAATTCCCATAATATCTAAAGATATTAGACAAAATAGTGCGTATTATTGATTTTAAGGTATGCCAACACATTTGGCGTTAATTCTGATTACGTTGACGTCAAAATGACGTCGACGAATGACGTCATGTGTTGTTAGCGACCCCATGGGATCCGCCATCTTTGATCGGCCATTTTAAAATTTTCGAAAATACATTTTTTCCACTTATGACCCCAAATAACAATCAAAATAGACTAAAAAAATAATCTGAATGTTTCTGGTTAAGAAAATTCCAGGTTGTGACGAATTTGAAGACAAAAAACCTGTTTATGGCGAAAATAAGGATCTTGTCCACCATCTTGGATTTTGAGCGATGACGTCATCAAATTAGCATAATTTATGAATACTAAATTATGACAGTCACATTAAATCACATATGATGTTAGACATGTAGGAAACTAGTGTGTTTGAGCAAGAAAACATTGGAAACAACTATGTTTAAATCGAAATTAGTGAAATTTGCATAAAAATGTCTCTTCAAAAACCCGTTGCCATGGCAACACGAAAAATGATAAACTTATGCTTTTATCATAATATTGTTGCCAACTAAATTTTAGGCAAAGTCACCAACTTTGGTTGTCCTACCATACGTCGTTTGGCAGTTATACGATGTCAAAGTTGGCGCGGGCACTTTTAGCCCCCCCCCCCCCGGGCTAGATAGGGTTAAGGAAATACTAAACCAGCTGTAGGGGATGACGGGGGTAATGGTAAATTTTAGTTTTTATCATAGAATTACTGAATAATTGGAACATCGCAGATATTTATAGATCGTGACTGGTAATAAAGATTGACTACTGCTACCTTTTGTGAAACAGAAAACAGAGTCAGGGTTTGTGGAATAGATTGAACACGATATAAGCCATGTTGTTCTTCTTTTCAGGATTGCCGGCTACCACATCTCATTTTCCTAGGCAAGCCATTGCGACGTGAAGAGGCTGATGATATCCTTTGATCAGTTTTTTACCGGTTTCATATGATGTTCCTAAATTTCTTAAAATCGAAAATTATTCCTGGATTGTGTCCGGAAAATGATCACCCATCCTTTATAAGCATAAAAAGGTTTTTGGAGAAATGATTTTTAAAAATAGTGACGTAAAAAACGTCTTTGTTAAATGCATTGATGACTTTTATTTTCTCTGTGTCCTAACTTTCCTTGTGATCGAATTACAGTGAATTTTAAGTTATTAGTACGTAATCATCAAGTATGTGTGTTAGTATTGATGAGTCACATTATCTATTTATACAACACTTCACCAGGTATACATGGCTTCTGTTGTGGATTCATGGTGTCTGAGATAACCAGAAATTTTCAGGCAAACACTCTGAAAAACTGTGAGTAAAGTAGAACTTTAAAATGATTTCATTTATCAAATGCCGGTGTTACCTACTACTTTACAAGATAAATCGTTTGATGATTTCTGTTCTGATATGGCACTGTTAACCTTCCCGATGGTTCCACCATCACTTTATCCCCAAGAAAAAGAGCCAAAACCTAGGCTGACAGAGGCTGCCCTGTTGGGGTTGCGGAAACAGTCTGTGACCGATGCAACTAAGGTATTGCTGTCATACAACATGGCTATAGGTTTCTCCGAAACAGAGGACATCTCAGTGAAGCGAGCTACACTGAAGTTGTTGCTGGTTGGCATGAAGCAGCTGAAGATGGACATGATCCTAGATGAACTTATGTCATTCACAATTCTACATGTATAATTTTAATTTATTTGTGACAATTGTTGTCTATCTTTCCTAAACAGAATGATGATCCACGGGACAATGTTACAGGCAAATACACGGGTTTACAGGCATAACTCCTACACTGTGTTGTTTGGTGGAGACAGGCACGTTGCTGAAATTCTCTGCTTTGTTCAATATGCCTCTACATCCTGCTCATATGTTGACCCAACTCAGTGCAAACTAAAGGCCAACCACTTTGCCATAGTCCGTATGTTACAGACCATTCCAACAGATGAAGTGCACAATGATATAACACTTCACTGTGCGAAACATCAATAAAAATGAAACCTCTGATACCGTTGTGGCAGTTGTCTTTAACGAGATCATCGCAAAGGAAGTACAAATCTCAGCAGAGTTTCCTAACAGTCTGGAGAAGGAGTAACCTTTCATTCAATCTTTGAGGTAGTGTCTCTTTTCAACAACATATGGAAGTGTATGTGAAGTGCTTGATTCATGTGTTCACAACTCAGGAATAGAGGTTAAGGTGTCACCGCGTAGTCTTTTACTGTTGGCCACAGCTGACCTACCAGCGAAGGCGAAGCTGATTTCAATGTTCACTGCAGTACAGATGAAGTTGCTCTTGGTTTGCTATGGGAAAGTGTTGAAAAATCACAGCATCTTCAATATTTGACCAAGAGCAACTTTGACAAGCTTAAGAAAGGAGATCTGATTCACAAGCAACAATAAAACATTGACCCAGCGTGGAACGGATATTTCGCTGAAGGGTGCAAGAATGATATTGTGGGAATCTTTGGGCACAGATTGTTCGCTAACACTTTAAAATGGGGATGTCGGTGAAGTGCGTTCAGTTCGCAGCATGGCTGCATGGAGCCGGGGTGGACAAGAGCACAGTGGAAGATTGAAAGAAGAAAAATCCCTGACGTCACGGCCGGGTATGCACCTAAGGACATGTACGAGTCCGGGCTCTTCTATCGAACGACCACTAAAAGGACACTTTCTGTACAGGGAGAACAGTGCGACGGAGGGAAGCAGGCAAAAGATAGTCACAATCATGCTCTGTGCTAGCATGACTGGCGAAGCGCTAAAACCCCTCATCATCGGGAGGTCTTAGCACGTGAACGTGAGGAGTCTGCCGGTGACGTACAGGAACAACAAGACGGTGTAGATGCCGCCTGACCTGTTCCTCGAGTGGCTACAAACACTGGACAGAAAGATGCACCAACAATATCGAAAGATCCTCCTGTTTGCAGACAACGCGCCTAGCCAACCGGACATCGACTTGGAGAACGGTGAGGTCAAGTTCTTTCATTTCTTAATTATGGTACAACAGTACACAATCTATGTCTAGCTGTGTAACAATTATTCATCACTCCTGTAAACTTAAGATATGTACATGCCATGTAGCCTAGATGCATTTGTTTTTCAGTTTTAATATTTCTATATGGGTAACTTCACGTCTATTGCAACGTGTGACGTAAACTTAGAAAGCGCTCTGCATGTCGGGATCGTGTGATACATGGACCGCCGTCTTGGAATGTTGTTGTGATGTATTTCAAGTGTCCGACTTACCTGCTCTAAAATCTACTATACCCCCCTCCCCACAATGACATTCCCTGGTATAGGGTGCAGGGAAGACTTGAGTTCTTTGTAGCTTGCTTTTTCTCACATCTTAACATTCCAACTGCATCTAATAATAAATATTTATGCTTGTTGGCTATTTTTGCTGAAGAAAATTTTACAGTGTGACTAGTGCCTTTCTATTATGCTTATTTCTAAACCGATGTCCCTGGATAATGAGGGCCAAACTCGTGGTGAATGCACAAAGTGTGACTGTGAGACATTCTTGCTCACAAGGAGCAGCCACAAGTATTCCAACTGTCAACTCTTGCCAGATTCCATGTGAGCACTATTTATTTCATTGTCACATTAAAAGTCTGAAATATAGTGTTACTAATAATAGCACTGTCTGAAGTTTCATTATCAAAATGACTTCTACATCAGGGCTTTACATTTGTTCTATTCTGTGCCCCTTTAACTTATTAAAAAGAAGAGTAATAAAGATATAAAGCTGCAAGGAGCCCTTAGTTGATACATAGAATATTGCGATTCAGCATAACGATACGTATCCCTACTACGTCAGCAGGTCAGTCACAGCAGAAGAAATGGACTTCTGGTTGGCAAGGTTTGTATGTGAAATCAGGAAGCAAGACGGGACACCATACCCTCCAAATAGTCTCAATGTAATTGTCACAGCATTGCTGCGACATTCAAGAGATGATCTCGGACGGCATGACATGATCTTCCTTGATAGAAATGACTCGAGGTTTGCAGAATTCCGCAAAGCCCTTGATGCAAGGATGAAGGAGCTAGCTGGCGATGGGGTGGGGACGGAGAGGCGTCAAGCCGACCCCCTGACTCAAGAGGATGAAGACAAGCTGTGGACTACAACAAATGCAGTTCCAGTTAACCTGTCACCTATCGATTGTTTCCTGTTTCCACAAATCTAAACTTTCAACAAACTCATAGCAAAATAAGCAAATATACACATAAAAAGAACATTGAAAACTCGTTAGATACTATCGGAAACTATACTCAGTATTTCTGATATTGTTGTTGTTTCAAGTTGAATAAAAATTTGAACACTAACAAGGCTTTCTGTTAATAATCATTTTTATTCCCATGTGAAAGGTGAGCGTCTGATTATCTCCATGAAAAAAAGGCTTTTTCATGGAGATACTGTTTTGCTTGCGTTTGGTGTTTGTGTGTATGTATGTGTCACCGGACGCTTAAAGTCACCATAACTGTAGAACCTGTACATGGATTGAAATGATTTTTGGTATGTGGGTGGGTGTTAGGTGGAGAAAGGTCAAGGGCGATTTTGGGCTTCCTGGCATGTGTGACTGGAACTGCAATGGCGTATTTGTTAAAATCTTAAATGTAGAAGAACTGAAGAGTGGATGGACAGATCGTCATGTTCTTTGGTACACAGGTAGGTTAGACCAAGTTGTACACACTTAAGTGCAAACTATGCAAATGAGACCGAATTTGCATAAGTAAGGAGGTAAATCGTTTGCATGTGTGTCGTCGGATGCTTAAAGTCAGCATAACTGTAGAACGTGTAGATGGATTGTAACGATATTTGGTATGTGGGTATGCGCTGGGAGGAGAATGGTCAAGGTCAATTTTGGGCCCCCTGGTTTGTGTCCCTGGAACTGCAATGGCCTATTTGTAAAAATGTTCTAAAGGGGTTTAACTGAAGAGAGGAACAACAGATTTTCATCAAGAGATCGGCAAGAGGGGACGGCCAGGAAAATAACTCCTTACCCGAAATACCACACACCGCCCCACATACCCAGCACCCCAACCCCTCTCCCCCACATTAATTTAGTCTCACAAATACACCATTGAAGGTCTCCAAAGACATACGAAGGAAGAAGCCCATTCCTCTAGAGGCCAACAACCTCAGTCACCTCATTAATGGTCAACAACGCCTCTCCGTGTCCATTTATAATCCAGTTGTCCTGTTACTATCCGTAAACAGCTCTGATGATATGCCACAAATAGGCGCATCACAAAGACTTATCACAAATAAAAAGCCTTCAAAACAAACAACATCCATCATCAAACATGAAAACACGTCAAATGATGGACACCAACATTTGACCAAAAAACACCAGCCGCCAAAGTCCTAACACTAGCCAATTAACTACACCCCACGGTGAAACTGTGTCAACCGACATTTCGACAAGCCCTGTCTCATCCCACCGACAATTGGCCATCGGTGCCAACAACACTGACAAGTTAATTCCAATCCACCACCTGATTGATTGTATATCGTCATAGACGCGTCAATGATACTTTCAAACAGCGACAAGTATTTCACATTCTGCAAAAGGACAACTTCAAAATGTAAAACAAAACTAGCACGACCTACAACAGACGCCGGACTAGACAAATGACATTCGAGACTGACCACAATCACCGACAAAAATAACACTGATTCCCTATGGATATCCGGATGCGACCACATGTTCGGAACTTGCCATGCTCACGAAAATTACAAACACTGTCAAGCATTGATAAATGTACATACCAACAGATTTCAAACCGTACCAAAAGGATCCCACGCAAACCACCACTAACGCACACGACAACCAAGTTGCGACAACACAACGAACCGAAATGGAGCAGCTCCACGACAAAAGGAAAGAAGCTACTGAACGCGAACTCAACAGACAGAAGATTATCAAACAGGCCTTTGGCAACTTGAGGACACTAACACATCCAATGGAAAAGGAGGACACAGTCTCCAGAATAAACATCTTGACCGCCGCAATCCAGAGGATAACAGATCTTCAAAGGACCTTGGTAAGTTCACTGTTACAACATCCGATATATACCCCCTACAAAGATAACAACCAACTTCACCTATCTAGTAAAAATCTACTTCGATTTACTACATGCCGTCATCAAAACAGTCTACACAGCATCGACCCCACCATCGTAATTTATGACACATTCCCATCATTGCAATGTTCAGGCAAACGTTCGAGTAAACATTACCACCGTTGTCCGGCGCTGTGCAAAAAAATTAGATTTCCGCCAACACATTAACATTTGAAGTCGATAACCTTCATTAATATGTTGTGTACGGCGCCAAAACTCCACAAATATAGCTACCGACTACTTGTACATTCAACAAATTTGTGCCAGCACCAAAGTACATACCACATGTCATAAGAAAACAATTGCGATTAACTCAACTTCATTGCCATCGACTGTTCATGACGGACAAAATAGCATCTACCTCCCCTATTAGTGATATTCATTAGTAACCATTGCCAGATCTGACATAGTATAAAACCACTCGACTCAACCCCTAAAATCTTCCACCTTTCTACCTCCATAGAAACAAACCACGACAACATCTGAAACAACTCCAACACAACCAAAGGACGACACACCGGGAGCTAACAACATGACCATCGAACAGGTAAAAGCCATATTCGATTTCGACATCAACATGTTCGACAATTAGGTACGTCAAAAACACACCACATCTTAACATACACGAAAGAACAGCATGCATCTTTACAAATCAGTCACATTAAGTGATAAGATCTCCATTACGCTCCATTAATAATGCCTACCCAACACTTCATACCTCGTACGATTTACCCGCCATAATTTGTGAGCCGTCCTGGAAGGAAGTGAAGGAGATTGTGAAGAAAGCTAGAGCGGGGTCAGCCCCCGGCCCAAGCGGGATACCCTACAAGGTCTACAAGAAGTGCCCTTTGCTCCTGAGAAGGTTGTGGAGGCTGCTCCGGAGAATCTGGGTGAAAGGAAGCATCCCAGCATGTTGGAAGAAGGCGGAGGGATGCTTTGTGCCGAAGGAAGAAAGTTCATCTACCATTGACCAGTTCAGAACAATTTCACTTCTCAGTGTAGAGTGCAAAATCTTCTTCTCCGTACTGGCTAGAAGGATGGTGGCATATGTGACAGAGAACAAGTACATTGACACATCAGTGCAGAAAGGTGGCATCCCGGGCTTCTCCGGATGTCTGGAACACACAGGGGTACTCAGCCAGATGATCCGGGAGGCCAAGACAAGCAGAGGTGACCTGACGGTGGTGTGGCTAGATTTGGCCAACGCATATGGTTCTATTCCACACGCCCTGATCCAGGTGGCGCTGGATCACTATCATGTCCCAGCAGGAGTCAAGGGTATGATCTCCAGTTACTTTGGAGGGGTCCAGCTACGTTTCAGAACTACGGATTTCACTACCCAGTGGCAGAATCTAGAGAAGGGAATCGTAACAGGATGCACAATATCCCCTATTCTGTTCATAATGGGGATGAACCTTTTGATAGAGGCTGCCGCAAGCAAAGCCAAGGGCCCACGAATGAGGTCTGGAGCTAGGCAAAACCCACTGAGGGGATTTATGGATGACCTCACAGTAACTACCGTATCCCACATAGAGGCCAGATGGATGTTAGAGGAGCTTGACCAGATGGCAACATGGGCAAGAATGAAGTTCAAACCGAAGAAATCCAGGTGCATGGTCATCAAGAAAGGGAAAGTAACCAGTAGGTTCAAGCTGGAAGTGCAGGGAGAGCCCATCCCATCAATCAAAGGAAATCCGATCAAGTGCCTAGGAAAGTGGTATGATGACACCCTTTCAGATAGGAAGAATGTCAGTAGCACCATGATGCAGATAGAAGAATGGTTGAGAAGAATTGAGAAGTCAGGCCTCCCAGGAAAATTCAAGGCCTGGCTTTACCAGCATGGGATGTTACCTAGGTTGATGTGGCTACTAACAGTATACGAAATCCCACTGACAAGTGTAGAATTGATGGAAAGGAAAGTCAACAAGCACCTCAGAAAGTGGTTGGGCGTGCCACCAAGTTTTACTTCTCTGGGTCTGTATTCCAAATCAGGCCAGATGCAGCTCCCCCTCGCCTCAGTGGTAGAAGAATACAAGGTGGCGAAATGCAGAACGGTTATGTTGTATAGAGACTCGCAAGACCAGCAAGTTCGGCAGGCAGGAGTCATCACAAGGGCAGGCCGCAAGTTCAAGGCAGACTCCTTAGTCTCAAAGGCGGAAGGAATGTTGATCCTGCGGGACATAGTTGGGATAACGAACACTGGAAGGCAGGGTCTGGGTTCGTCACACTTCCAACAATGGGGAAAAGCGAGTAGGAAAGAAAGAAGAGGCCTAATTCAGACAGAAGTAAGACACCTTGAGGAGGAAGGGCGGAGAGCCAAAGCAGCACAGTTAGCAGCACAGGGTGCTTGGACTAAGTGGAACCTCCCCAGTAGGAAGATATCATGGTCAGAGCTGTGGAAGCTGGAACCTTTCCGTATTTCTTTCTTGTTGAGATCAGTCTACGACACATTACCTTCCCCAACCAACCTGTGCAGGTGGGGACTGAGGGAAGACCCAGCATGCAAGCTTTGTGGTGAGAGGGGCACCATGGCCCACATCCTGTCTGGGTGTAAAACAGCGCTCACACAGGGAAGATACCGGTGGCGACACGACAAAGTTCTGAGCACAATAGCAAGCATCTTAGAAGTTGAGAGGAAGAAGAAGCGCAACGTAGAGACAAGAAGAGGCCCGGTGATCACATTCGTAAGAGAGGGGGAAAAAAGTCGCCCGGCAACTGCAGCAAGAGCGGGCAACAGCATACTGCAAAAGGCGAAGTCATGGGACCTGAGAGTGGATTTGGGAAGAAGGCTGCATTTCCCCTCAGTAGTTCATACGAGGCTGCGGCCAGACGCGGTGCTATGGTCAGAAGAAGGAAAGAAAATCGTCCTGATAGAGTTAACAGTCCCATGGGAGGAGAGATGTGAGGAAGCGTATGAGAGGAAGAAGAACAAATACCAAGACCTGCTACAAGAGTGCAGGGATAAAGGATGGCAGGCTTGGCTGTTCCCAATAGAGATTGGGTGCAGAGGATTTCCAGCCCAGTCTGTGTGGAAGATGATGACAGCACTAGGGATAGCAGGGAAGGATAGGAAGACAGCTATTCGCAGGATGGGGGAGGCTGCAGAGAGAGCCTCATGCTGGCTGTGGAACAGGAGAGAGGAGGTATGCTGGAAGCCAGGAGGAGCGGATGGGCAGTGAGCTGGCCACCACTGCCGGCCCGACAGCAGGAGGGTGTTACGGATAAGGGCCGAAACACCCAGTGAGAGCTGAACCGTCTGATGACATCCGACTTACTCCAAGCAACAGCACTCCACTCGCCCTAGGTGAGTGGAGTCCAACAAGCATCATATCTAGATGTATTTACCAAACTGTTGACGTCTGGGCAACCAGTGACCGCCAGGAAAGTCTGGATGGCGACCGGGGAAGATCGGTGACGCTGGAGAGACAGCTGACCCCCAGGAAAGTCTGGCTTGTGCGTTCTGGGTCAGTATCCCCGTGTGCACAGCACTCGCAACAGATGAGCGAGGGCACCCAAACCCCACTGCAGTACAACATAAAGAGCAATACCCCCAGAGTCACCCGAGAGGGGGGGAGGATGAGGGACTCGTTGGGACGGATGAAACGGTAACGACTCGGAACGAAGTACGGACACTGAGACGGATGACGCAAACAACGTTAACAGGAGAGGTTACCGTACCAGGAGTAAAATGCCATTGTGGGAAGACATGTAAAAACAGCAGGGGGTTAAAGATTCACCAAGCTAAAACCAAGTGCGGCAAGGAGGTGCCGCAGGTGCAGCGCGCAGGGACAGAGATTCCTGGTGAGACGCAGGAGGACTCCAGGCAGGAGGTACACCACAGTACTGGAGACGTCCAAGCTCCTGCGACACCCCATGGCCGCAGTAATGCCTCGGAGAGCCAACAGTCCAGTAGGGAAGAGCAGGCCAGCAAAGAAGAGACCCATCCTGTGAGAGAGAGGATCAAGTGGCCAAAGATGAGCGACGTTAAGGAGTGGGACCAGCTTGACCAAGACCTCGACAGGGTATTAGAAGTAACCATGAAAGGAGCGGTGGAACACAAAGTTAACAGCCTCGCCACTCTGACATACAACATCGCAAGGGAGAGGTTCGGAGTGGTAGAAAAGAAGGGAAAGCCTGGCACCACAAAACAGCCAAACAGAAGAGAGAGAGAAATCCATCGGCTAAGGAAAGAAATCAAGTCGCTCAACAAGCAGTTCAAGCGAAGCCCAGAGGGCGAGAAGGAAGGCATCAAACAACTAACAAGCCAGCTACGAGATCGATTGTGCAAACTCCGCAGAGCCGAGAGCCTAAGAAGACAGAGAAAGGAGAGAACGAACAAGAGGGCCCAGTTTGTAAAAGACCCATTCAGGTTCACAAAGACCCTATTGGGTGAAGCTAAGTCCGGGAAGTTAACCAGTTCCAAGGAAGAAGTAGAAGAATTCTTGAGAAGTACTCACAACGACAGCCGGAAGGAAGAAACCCTGGAGGCTAATCCAAGCATAGTGACAGTTGAGAGGCCCGTGAAACCACTCGATACTAGTGAGCCGTCCTGGAAGGAAGTGAAGGAGATTGTGAAGAAAGCTAGAGCGGGGTCAGCCCCCGGCCCAAGCGGGATACCCTACAAGGTCTACAAGAAGTGCCCTTTGCTCCTGAGAAGGTTGTGGAGGCTGCTCCGGAGAATCTGGGTGAAAGGAAGCATCCCAGCATGTTGGAAGAAGGCGGAGGGATGCTTTGTGCCGAAGGAAGAAAGTTCATCTACCATTGACCAGTTCAGAACAATTTCACTTCTCAGTGTAGAGTGCAAAATCTTCTTCTCCGTACTGGCTAGAAGGATGGTGGCATATGTGACAGAGAACAAGTACATTGACACATCAGTGCAGAAAGGTGGCATCCCGGGCTTCTCCGGATGTCTGGAACACACAGGGGTACTCAGCCAGATGATCCGGGAGGCCAAGACAAGCAGAGGTGACCTGACGGTGGTGTGGCTAGATTTGGCCAACGCATATGGTTCTATTCCACACGCCCTGATCCAGGTGGCGCTGGATCACTATCATGTCCCAGCAGGAGTCAAGGGTATGATCTCCAGTTACTTTGGAGGGGTCCAGCTACGTTTCAGAACTACGGATTTCACTACCCAGTGGCAGAATCTAGAGAAGGGAATCGTAACAGGATGCACAATATCCCCTATTCTGTTCATAATGGGGATGAACCTTTTGATAGAGGCTGCCGCAAGCAAAGCCAAGGGCCCACGAATGAGGTCTGGAGCTAGGCAAAACCCACTGAGGGGATTTATGGATGACCTCACAGTAACTACCGTATCCCACATAGAGGCCAGATGGATGTTAGAGGAGCTTGACCAGATGGCAACATGGGCAAGAATGAAGTTCAAACCGAAGAAATCCAGGTGCATGGTCATCAAGAAAGGGAAAGTAACCAGTAGGTTCAAGCTGGAAGTGCAGGGAGAGCCCATCCCATCAATCAAAGGAAATCCGATCAAGTGCCTAGGAAAGTGGTATGATGACACCCTTTCAGATAGGAAGAATGTCAGTAGCACCATGATGCAGATAGAAGAATGGTTGAGAAGAATTGAGAAGTCAGGCCTCCCAGGAAAATTCAAGGCCTGGCTTTACCAGCATGAGATGTTACCTAGGTTGATGTGGCTACTAACAGTATACGAAATCCCACTGACAAGTGTAGAATTGATGGAAAGGAAAGTCAACAAGCACCTCAGAAAGTGGTTGGGCGTGCCACCAAGTTTTACTTCTCTGGGTCTGTATTCCAAATCAGGCCAGATGCAGCTCCCCCTCGCCTCAGTGGTAGAAGAATACAAGGTGGCGAAATGCAGAACGGTTATGTTGTATAGAGACTCGCAAGACCAGCAAGTTCGGCAGGCAGGAGTCATCACAAGGGCAGGCCGCAAGTTCAAGGCAGACTCCTTAGTCTCAAAGGCGGAAGGAATGTTGATCCTGCGGGACATAGTTGGGATAACGAACACTGGAAGGCAGGGTCTGGGTTCGTCACACTTCCAACAATGGGGAAAAGCGAGTAGGAAAGAAAGAAGAGGCCTAATTCAGACAGAAGTAAGACACCTTGAGGAGGAAGGGCGGAGAGCCAAAGCAGCACAGTTAGCAGCACAGGGTGCTTGGACTAAGTGGAACCTCCCCAGTAGGAAGATATCATGGTCAGAGCTGTGGAAGCTGGAACCTTTCCGTATTTCTTTCTTGTTGAGATCAGTCTACGACACATTACCTTCCCCAACCAACCTGTGCAGGTGGGGACTGAGGGAAGACCCAGCATGCAAGCTTTGTGGTGAGAGGGGCACCATGGCCCACATCCTGTCTGGGTGTAAAACAGCGCTCACACAGGGAAGATACCGGTGGCGACACGACAAAGTTCTGAGCACAATAGCAAGCATCTTAGAAGTTGAGAGGAAGAAGAAGCGCAACGTAGAGACAAGAAGAGGCCCGGTGATCACATTCGTAAGAGAGGGGGAAAAAAGTCGCCCGGCAACTGCAGCAAGAGCGGGCAACAGCATACTGCAAAAGGCGAAGTCATGGGACCTGAGAGTGGATTTGGGAAGAAGGCTGCATTTCCCCTCAGTAGTTCATACGAGGCTGCGGCCAGACGCGGTGCTATGGTCAGAAGAAGGAAAGAAAATCGTCCTGATAGAGTTAACAGTCCCATGGGAGGAGAGATGTGAGGAAGCGTATGAGAGGAAGAAGAACAAATACCAAGACCTGCTACAAGAGTGCAGGGATAAAGGATGGCAGGCTTGGCTGTTCCCAATAGAGATTGGGTGCAGAGGATTTCCAGCCCAGTCTGTGTGGAAGATGATGACAGCACTAGGGATAGCAGGGAAGGATAGGAAGACAGCTATTCGCAGGACGGGGGAGGCTGCAGAGAGAGCCTCATGCTGGCTGTGGAACAGGAGAGAGGAGGTATGCTGGAAGCCAGGAGGAGCGGATGGGCAGTGAGCTGGCCACCACTGCCGGCCCGACAGCAGGAGGGTGTTACGGATAAGGGCCGAAACACCCAGTGAGAGCTGAACCGTCTGATGACATCCGACTTACTCCAAGCAACAGCACTCCACTCGCCCTAGGTGAGTGGAGTCCAACAAGCATCATATCTAGATGTATTTACCAAAATGTACAAAGTGATGAATGTCCCAACTAAATGTGACCCAAAAGACATTTGTCTGAGGAGAACTACTGACAACTGTTGAACAGCTCGACATATAGATTTCACGCATGAGAGCCACTGGCGCCTAGCCAAGACACAGACGGTCTGGCAAAGACAGCGTACCTACCGCGCATAGCATGCTGGGGAAGCTACCTGTAATATATTAATAGGCATGACGTAGCACTGACGACACATAATTCAACCCCGGGTTCCCCGTGCTGTTCGGTGAACGCCGCCTTTCCTGGGTCCCCCCTACCACAAATACACACCACCCCAATGGAAACGACCAAATGAACATGACCACATGCCCTCCACAAAGAAGTAAGTGATGTACTCCAGCGAAAAACGAACTAAACCTGACACGACTTCCACAAACACAGATCTTGCCTCCTGCAGCTGACAAACAATGAACTAGTCTGGGAAATCCCCAAATAGCCAATCTGCATTGTACACGCCCCCAATCCGCCCAGGGACATGACAAACGGAGCGGTCCCTTTATTACCAGAAAACATCGAACCAAACGTCAGCCGCACGCGGCCATCACAAAACACTTTTTCACTTCATAGCATTTACGATGTTGTGCCTCGGCTTGTAATTGACGTCCCTAATAGGCGTTTATCGGACTCTCCATCAAGCAACATAAAGAAACCGTGACAAAATAAAAATTCACTGCAATCTGTCTAATATACCAATCACCTACAGACTACGGCACACTTTATTACCATTATTTAACTACTGGTCATACTGGAAGAAGCTTCCTGTAAAATATTTGGCGGATCATGACGTAGCACTGACGTCACATAATTATCTTCGGCTTCCCAGGCTCTCAACTGCGATCCGCCTCCTCTCCGGTGTCCTTCTTAGCACACATTACAGGCATCCAGAACATTTTATGACTCTTTAAACTTGAATAAAAACCCATGTTTTTAGTCCATCCTACACATTGTAAGTTTCAACAACACTATACCATTCCATATCGACAATAAAAGAGCAAAGATACGATGTCGTGTGTGGTCAGAACTGATAGATAAACCAAGCTCAAATATACTGATCCTGACTGTCCATCACAAAAAGCAGTTCGACCAATGACGAGTGACTTCAACTCCGTCAAAAATTTGCAAATTTATGTTCTCATTTTGCATTTTTACGTTTGAACCAAGGCGGAACTAAAAGATCACCAAGTCAAAACTGTCTATAGTGGTCCCTCAAGGAACTGAGCCAATTTGACCACTTTGGCCAGGTGACCACTATATAGAGGGTCGACTCGAGCAATGAGTGACACAGGGCTAAGTTCATACTGAGATACCAAGGAACCTCCTTGAGATTACTAAGCCCTTGGTTAAGTAAATATAAAATTTGTTTGCTCGCATAAAAATTATTTTAAACTACTAACTTAGACAACAACAAAAGATTACTGATAACTTGTAAAATTATGACCAATAATTAAATACTAATTGATCTAAGAAGCAGTTGAAACATTCAGTTTAATGTTAAGGTTAAGTTCCCGTGGCTAAGTTAGCCAGCTGCCGCGAACTCGAAAATTACGGACTGGTGAAGGGCTTCTGGACTCGGCAGAGATCGCCATATTTCTTTTAAGTTTGATCCCTGTGTCACCGACAATAAACGAAATTTAGCAATGTAAAACGAATTAATTTGCAACTAAGCGCCACCCATTTGGTTGACAACATTTTGAAACAAAGGATCGTTCCTTATTTGCTACTTATTGATCGTTTTCGGCCCGTTTTCAAACAAAACATCGCGGCGAGTTTCTTTTCTTTTCAACTTGGGTTCGGCTTCTACCATTATCTCCGGTATGTGGTGTTCATTGGAAATTTGGATTTGGTCGTGCTTATTTCTTTCATAAACTCAGTATAATTTAGATTATACATCATAGTACAATTGTATAAATTCATTTTGAAGATTTTTATGATGAAATTGCTTTCAGCGATTCGGGATGACAAAATAGATTTATCGCATTTAACCAGCATAATAGTGGTATCGTCGCATGAACTCTTATGACCCTTTGACTGCTAGCTGCGACGCCATCTTCGAAACACGTGAAATATTGGTTCAGATTCTTTATTTACCCGCGGAAAACGGAAATTCGGCCTTGATACCTACATTTTCAAGAACCTAACACACCAGATACACGAACGGATCTTCGCCTAAAAAGTTGCGGCCGTAATTTCGCCGTCCGACTGCTCAGAAAATAGCGATGTGCCGCGGAACTGAGACGAGTGTAAACAGCCACGCAAAAATTAAAACTTACAAAGACACGATGCTGGAAATACTTCGCGTCAAACTACAAAATTCTTTAATGTTGTCTTTATGCAAACACACGAAGGATCCTAGTTGAGTCCAGACTTTGGTGGCGCAGCGCGAAAATAAAAAGATTGTGAACCAGACGTGGGTTGGCACGGCTCGGAGTTACGGCCGCTGATGTAAACAAAGGCCCGGCGGCCGCGCTGTGACCGCTATCGGGAGTGTTGGCGTTCCAGCCGGACCGAAAATCGCCTAATAGACTAATTCTCAAATTATGCTTATGTCAATGGGAGAAATCCAAGGTACCGACAAAACCTGACCACATTGGCCAGGTGACCGCTATAATATCCAAGTGACCGCTAATACAGGTTTAGACTGTACCTCATTTTTGGGCCGTTTTGAGCACATTAACTACGACTACAGCAACTAAAACATTTCCGGTCACTGGTGTATCAAACCATGTACCTTCTGTTTCAAAGTGATTTACCACTTCCTAACCTGCTTCAGTGATCCTATCCCGTATGCCACCAAGGCCATACAGATCACATGGCATTTCATAGCTATTGAATGTTCCAAGCAGACCTAGGTTGTGGCTTAATTTGACGACCACTATGTGTCTGCTTGAAAGTCTAACCTACGTCAATTCCAATACATTTAAAGTAAGATACAAACAACAGACGTTTTAAGGTTTCCCACAGTCATCTGATCCATCTAATAAAAAAACTCTCGCAATACCAGGATTCACCCAACGACTTACCCGTTATATTCAAACAACATACCCAGCAGACAACAGGTAACTGTGTAAGATTATAACAATAAAAAATACCTATTCTAAATCTCAAACCAACTCTGTCCTACCTCACTTTAATGTACATAATAAGTTACCATTCAAACAATCCAAAATACATGTACAAACAGCCATATATGTTATATTTATACCAAACTTTATTGAACAAAAATGAGACTACAAAAACATGACGCATTTTAAACACACCGGTAAACTCTTCTCAAGTATCAGCTAACAAACATATAACATTTCTGGCCAAAATGATATAATTCCAAAGTCATGAACCCATTTATGCCATAAGATAAGACTAACTAAAACAGTTACTGCTGTGCATCCAAAACAAAACATCAACCTCAATAGAACACATAACAATTTACATTAAACAATAAAAAATGGAGTATCATATAAAATTCTGCATTCGCAATGATTCAAGGCATGTTATCAATTCTAAACACATCAACCATTATCTGAATCATGATATATTGCCAATAAAAGAACAAGTATGGCCAATGAGCTGCAACAAGACAACCTCAACTGATCAAGGATCGAACTCCACCTAATGCAAAAACAGAAAGCGTGTTAATTTACATTTGACACATTTACTATTCAACTATTATCCATAGCGCATAAATATAAAACACACACAGTCATTCACCATCCATTCGTGTTCTTCATAATAAACACAACCAACTAAACAAAGAACACCAAAATCCCTGAATCCTGTTCTATAAAAGAAGAAAACCACTACTTACTACAGAATTTCCAAAAAAAACATACACACAAACTAAACAGTACATTCCACAAACAAGACAGCACATCACTAGCCAACAAACACTGTATCAATAACCATATGTGACAAATTGATAAAACCCATTAGAACAATTTTAATCTCATTAACATTACACATGACCTGCACAAACTACATCAACATTACAACAACTGTTCTAATTCACAGCCAAGGCAAAAAAAGTGATTACTGTTCAGTCAACACAGACCTATAACAACACATACCAACTCGTAACTGTACAATCATTACATAATCATTATACACAACTTTCAATACAATATTCCACCATACAACATCATAACACTGACAAATACCGATTCACAGAATCCAACCGACGATGTGTTCGATGAGCCAACCTTCACTTACGAAGAGTTCTCGCAGTATGATGGACTCTGGCTCCGCCATCTCCTCCTGCGTATGACATCACCACTTTAGCAGGCCAAGACAACACCTGAGGAGTAACACAGCAAAGATGGTCCTGGCACATAACATGTAGTAACAATGTATATATGTTACGTTATAAGTTCTCACTATCCTAAAATATAATATTACGCATACCTCAGTTTTATGTATGTCATATTGTTGACCATTGTTCCCCGTTGGGATGTTTAACTTGTTGCTTAGAGTAGTTGGAGAACAGACTATATATATTGACATATCTATTTTTGCTAAACGTAACAAACAAAGTGTGACAAGGAACAACACATATATATTGCTAAGCAACGTGCAATACATTACGTTATACAGATGTCAAACATATACTTTATAAACTTACAGCAAGTGTGACAGGGAAGTTTTATACCTTATATATGTATACCTCAGGTTTATATATGTCATATTGTTGACTGTTCTTCCCCGTTGGGATGTTTAACTTCTTGCTTAGAGTACTTGAAGAACAGACTATTTATATTGAAATATCCATTTTTGCTAAGGCCACACCAATTTATTTCCTTGGTTAACGGATTCGCCGCATCGTTTTTTTGCTCAATCAAAATAAAAACAGCAGACTGTGAAAATTATCACCTAACCTCCATATGACCGGCCACCATCTCCCCTCAAAATCTCCCCTCAAAATCGGCAAAGCAGCAGAACAATACTTAGTTCATTGTAAAAATATTTTATGAGGGTTTGTTCCACATTTGATATGTGTTTTTAGTCCAAAAAAAGGAAAGAAAATACGAAGTTTGCTGACCGAAAAATATATATTTTGGTAGCCACCGACGAAATGTTCGGTTCTTTTTTTTTGCCACAAAATCGGCAATCCAGTCAAAAAATGGCTGGTTCTATTTAGCATTATTAGCCTTAAAAATACTATGTATGATGTTGTTTAGCCTTTGATGATGGTTGTTAGGTCTGAAAACCAGCGAAACCCGACAAAAACCACGAGGATGGCTGTGCGTTGTGATCTGCCTCTTCAGTAAGACCGCCATTTTGTTTATTTGGACAGAAAGTAGCCTCACATTCCACCCCAGATTACGGGCTTTTGAATTGATATCTACAGCATGAAAAAAAGTATCGATCTTTTGGAACACTGCATAATAGACGGCATTAATATTTACCTGCAAATTAAAAGGCTCATGTTTATTTTCCTTCATTCAGTTGTGATTTTTGAAATCAAATACAATCTCAACTGTCATCGAATGTGCACCTTGAAATATGCTGCTGAAGGAATGGAACATCCCATTTTCTCAGACTGAAAGGGGCCAATGCATAACACTTGGAGTTGGAGTATAGCCTATAGGAGCTGGATGTTTTAGAGAAAACTTTTCCAGTGTATGTTGCGGTTTTTTGATAAGTGAAGTGCTTTATAGAATTCATTACCTTCTATACTACCAAATGCACAGGTTTCAATTGTCTGCTTCTTTCAAAGATTTCAAAGATATCAAAGATTTCAGACGATTTCATGTCACACGACAGGAAGAAGTATGTGAAGAAAGATAACTGAAGCAAGACAACTGGTAAACTTTAAGTCCACACTGCCTCTTGATACGTTTTTGTCACAGCCAACTAAACAAGCATGATAACCATCAGTACGATAACGGTGGAATGTTGTAGACACTATCAAGAATATGCATACACAGCTATATAGAGAAAAATTCACGGGAACCCCATCTTACGTCCCTTCCGAAAGACGGGCGCAGCCCCAACCGAGATATCCTGTCCCGGGATGCAGCCAAGACCCGGGATGCAGCCAAGACAAAGCCACCATTTCAACAATGTCTGCCATGAACAGGTTTTAAGAACTGACTGAATGTCGTCTTCAGTTACCTGCTAGCGCTGCGTTGTTGTTGTGACCTCAGGCATTTCAAAGTACAGTGATACTAGTGGCACATTTTCAGTTACATTTTGTTGTTGTCAGGATGTATTGTTCGCCTATAGGGGCAACAGTGGAATAGACTAGCGATGTCAATGACTCAGTGATGACTCAACAATGACTTAGCGATGACCCAGCGATGACTAAGTGTCTAACTCCTGTCTATACATTTTGTAGAGACGAAATACGTTCGCAGTGTACCTTTATATGTCACCATTTGTTTCATGATATCCATTTTCTGTGTTCCTCTTTGATCTGTGATCGTTATGAGGTTGCAAGAACCATGTGTATACATAATTTAATTGAAATCATTTAGATTGCACGTTAAAAATGTGACAAATTGTTGCATGATGATCTTTTACGATGTTCCCTTGCCTTGCTGAATTGTATATCTTTATAATCAGTGCATAAGACGCTTCGCTAAGCCTGGTTTTCTATCTACGCAACTACGTGTATTTCTTGTATAGATACCATGTCATCCTTTTTGAGATTGAACAACCTGTATGTAGAGAAGTAGCAAGACAGAGATGTCTACGTACTGTTTAATCTAAACTTTGCGTACATGTACATATACGTCTCAAAGATCAATTCAGTATGCTCTAGTTTTAGTACCCTCTCATGTATGAATAATTATTATTCAATGCACGGTGATGTATTGAAAGTAGAACGAGGTCGATTGTAACATTTGGTTCTGACAAATATCAATTGAAATTACAGCAGAATACTCTACCGTTTGCTGCATGTAGCATCATATGCACTGTCAATTTCTCTTCTTCAATAGGAAAAGCGGGAGATTCCAATACTTTTGTTGTTGTTTTCCTAAATTTTTGATACAATTGTGAAAGTACGTTATCGTCTGTATTTGATTGTAACAGTTCGCTTGATTTATAATATCCACATTTTCCCGTCCAGAAGGAAAAAAGGGAATTTTCAATACTTTTGTTCTTGTTTTTCTAAATTTTCAATATAACTGTGAAAGTACGTCGTCGTCTGTGTTTCATTTGTATCAATAAATACGATAAAACTCCACCCCCTCAGCAACGTGAACTATGAAAAGAGATTATGAATTTTAAACTCTTCGTTGGTAAACAAATATGACACAATTGCATCTTATGTAGAATTAATCACAAACAAGAAACAAATATGGATATACATGTATACTCTTTAGACAGAAAGCATCATATACGAGGAAGATATACGTACTTAAACAGACGATATCATAAAGGATATCATAACAGAAGTTATGCTACATAATATAATACCATGGAAAGCTGCTAGCCTATCATCGAACTTATTCCAAGACCCGAAAATATAACCTTCGAGAGAATTAACCACGTATCTATTCACAGCTTCTCAAGCTATGCTGCTTACAAACAAACAAACAAACAAACAAACAAACGAACACACACACGTTAGATATCGTGAGGAAGATAATGGTACGATTGATGCCATATTTACTATCTACTATGTAGATAGTAAAGATGGCATCAATAGAATGATAGAATGTCCTAGTAATGTTTAAACTAAATAGGCATCTACGAAACGCGTTGTAAGGTAGCAATTCTAGTTGCTGGAATGTCACATCACGCAGAAGCAACGACCCCTGGCGGAGAGGATGGTGGTAGGCAACCACACAACTGCCCGCGACAACCTGGTGACAACGGCCGTCTTCTGTCTCAAAGGTCAAACAAAATCGATGCTAATGACTACTTCTGGCGTCATTGCAGGAACTTTGTGACTTTTGCAGCAATTCAAACTGTCCAGGGTACCCCTGACAGCTTTATATATACTGTACCCCTCCTCACTGCTGTACAAATATCACAATATACCATACAATCCACAAATATTATAATTAACCATGCACCAAATTTGGTCATAAATTGACAAACTTTACTTGTAAATGGTAAAGCAACATTAAACCAACAAAGCTGATACAGCTATATTGAACTACACACGGTCAAATGCTACATGGGCGTGGGGGGCTGTACAAGATAACAACAAATTTACTTGAACCTATTACAGCCCATGAAAAGACCCAATAAAGTAAGGCCCTATAAATATAGTTACCATAACTTCAATCTTAAAAACACATCTCCACCACCAAGTCCGAGGGTATACTTGATAAACATGAGAACAAAACTGAGGGTAATCAGCTCAAACTCGCATAAACGTCACCCGGAAGTGAACACACCCTTTCTCTGACCTACTACACGCCCATGCCCATCCATGTTCCACACTGTACAAAACGACACCTAGCATATCAGGAACAAACTGCAACAAATCAACAATACTCCCCAAACCATCCATACTACAAGACAGCATATTACAAATATAAACAAACACAACCACCCTGAAACAGACAAACATAACATAACAACCAAACAACAAATAACTTACACAAACATAACACAACACAATAAAAACAAATTTCATGGAGATTTTGGGTCCCCAGACTCTTGTTTTACAACTGTAGAATCTTCGGCATGGACGAGCACCGGAGGCTGCAGGTAGAGCAGTACAAGTTCGGGGGTGACATCAACGGAAGGTACATGCAGTACACAGGGAGGATCAGCAAAAACGTGCAGGACGGACTGAATCACATCCACTAGGACCTGGGCCCGCGAAGGTAACCAGAGAAACTACAACTTCGTCAACCTTCGCGAGCAGCTGACCACGGCTGAGCTCATCCGCTCCCCTGAGAAGAAGAACGATCTACTCGACCAGGCGATAGGTGAGCTGGACACTTGAAACCGTGACATCATTTTAGCGGACAAGGTTTGGTGGGTGACCGTTTCCACTCTAACAACGAAGTCACTTTTTCTTCTTGGGAAGAGGAGTCACGCTGGACCAAGGCAGTTGAGGAGGAACGTCGGCGTTTCTCCCCTGCTCCTACCCGCCTTTCTCAAAACCGCCCAACATCTACAGTCTCTAGACCCCCCTCTGCCCCCTGGCTTTGGGAAAATAATGTACAGCAGGATCTGAGGGCCTATTTCATGGATATCACAATATTTAATGCAGGAATTCTCCTGAGTGTACGGTATATATGCTGACGCAGACATAGCAGTATTCACAGTTCAAAGAGGGAACAACAAAGTGGTTTGAAAAGTTCTTGTATTTTCTTGTACAGCTAATGTATAGACCAAGATGACTTGTGAAGAGGAGCAGGTACTCCGTTTAATTGCTGGATATATCACTTATTCACTGCTAAATAGGTAGAGCAAGTTAAGCAGTAACAAGGTAGTAGTTATACGTACACCGGAGGTAAAGCAGCCGAGACAGCCCCAGTCACCGCAATTTGGACACAGAAGTCAGCCTGGCAAAGAGCAGACCAGTTCAGAAGAATATACCAATTTAGAAGAAGATGGCAGCAACGTCGAAGAGATTTGTCGTCACAGGAGCGACATTTGGAGCTTGGCGACAGGCCAGGACGGTGACAATCCTTCACCAGGTTGGCTGCGTCCCTTACCCACCGAGCCGACTGAAATTGCAAAGTTAGTAGAGGTTGATAACGAGGAGATCGAACGCTGCGTTCGAGGTCAAGGATTGTTTTTCGTGCCCCTCTTACTCAAATTGACTTCCTGACGTGCCATTCCCTTGAGAATCCCAAATGCAGCCCTCGGTGCACCATGCCGACCTCTGGCGAGACACAGCGCGGGTTTGTGTCCGAGGAAAGCCTGGAATGTATCAGGTGCGGGTTCGTGTTCGGCCCGGTAAGGTTATATGAAGAGAGTGAGCGTCTTCCTGGCAAGGAGAGGGGACCAAGGACTCAAAGAGCGACACAGGCGTCGCTATCTCTCTATGAGACACGCGGAGTAATACAGGAATGAGACCTTAGATATACGTAGAGCTGGAATACTTCATTACTGTGTAAATTACTGGGGGGGGGGTCAAATATCAGACATTCTAAGGAAGTTAACATCTAATCAAAGCGGAGATCCAGTTTTCCGTGCAACAGCATTCTTAAAAGGTCAAGATGGTGGAGAGTGTGGCGACGTTTAACACCATCATCTAGTAAACATTTTCTCTGAGATGATCGACAGCTTAAAGACATCTCATCATTAGACTGTTAAGATATTTTATATGAAATTGTCAACTCTTCTTTCAGATTCAAATCCCCTCACATCGAGGACGTGACGTCCCCGCTCATGCAGTCCGTCAAGGACTAGGGGCTGGAGTTGGAAGACAGCATTGTGCGAAGTATGCATTCCATGTTTTTATAAAGTTCAGCCCCTTTATTCACTTTTTTTTGCGTTTTTAAGAAAAAGAGTGCTGAACCGGAGTCAGAAACCCATGAAATTTCACTAGGACTTAACTTGTCGTTTTTGCACCAAACTTTTTTTTCACATCATGACACCAATGCTAGCAGTCTTACCGTTCGTTGAGACTGACGAGATCCGTGAAGCGAAAACCGACACTACACTGAGTGATGCTCTGGAGGAGGCCACAGCGGAAGCACCCAGAGCCATTGCCAGCCTCATCTCTCTTATCGTCAATAACGGCCGGGCCGGCAGAAGCACCGGCAAGTGAACTATATCAGATTCAAGATATCAGGCTTATGAAGTTTCTAAAGCTAGACAAAGTTATACACACATCAGTTCCTGAATATTACGGTAAGAGAAATAATGTGGAGAGTTCATTTCGTGGAGACTCAGGTAACTACTTTATTCTGTATCAATTTTTTATAGGTCCACCGGCCGGAAGGAGGCGACTCCTGGTGCTCCGACATTCAGATTGGGATGGGACTCTACCCCAATCGATGTATCGACGACAATCAAGTCATTTCCCAGACTACGGAAGGAGAGCCCTTGCCCGTGGCAAGGCTTGTCAAAATCACAGAAAACAAGAGCTTTTCAAAAAAGCTGGCGTTTCGGCTACGTTTATGAGTGTGAATTGTCTTTTCCCTTTACTTGAAGTAAAATCTGCCAGAGGAAGTCACTCAAGGGCTGTTCAGTCTATAAGAAAAATTGTCATTTTGGGAAATGAGTACTGTTTTAATAGGCAGATTGGGGAAAGCAATTTTGAAGTTACGTCACTTAACTTAAGTGCTTTTGAAAAAGCTGGTCTTGGCCTACAACTTGTACTTATTTGTAAAATGTACAATAGGCTCATTATAAAAGCTATCAATGTAATTATGTACATGGCACGCAATAAAACATAAAATTTGAAAAAGCACCATTGAATCATCAGCACTATGGTAATTAAGTGAAATAGAAGTTCAAAACAGGTAAGGTTCTATCTAAAATGACTACCAAATGTCAAACAAATCAACAGCTACCTCATCCGTATTATTCTGGTTTCCGCATTTACAACATTTCTTCCTTATTTTCCTGGGTAATTTTGCTAAAATTCATGAAAATTCCCATAGTTTTGTGCCGAGCGGCGCCACTTTCCACGTCCGTGTTGTCTGAATGAAGTCGATACTGAACAATGGAGCATTTGCTACTGTAACAAAGGATCGCTGTTTTGCAAACAACATCAAGAGCCTCTGTTTACATCGGGGATAGAAGTTTAGTGGCGAGTGTTTTGCAAGAATTATCTTACCGCGCATAGGAGCCGCTGCACGGTATTTTCCATTACAATGAACAGAAAAATTCGAATGCCGGGTTTGGAATCTATGAAGTCCTGTTCATAAGACAAAGGCCTTGTATATATTAAATGAATATTTAAAAATAACAAATATAAAATATTTCTTTATTTATTAATGAAAAAATGATATTCATAAATATGATATTGATAGATTAATATAATATCAATATATATTTTTGATATTCAATATCTAAAAATAAAAAAAAATAAAGCACGGACACGAACCCGGATCTTCTGGGTCCGAAGTGCTTCCTGGCCAAAGATGGGCTAAGCTGCGGTACGTAACCCGTCTCTCTGTACGTAATGCTATAACCGCACTATATGGTATCATTTATGTCGATTTTTGGTCGTTTTCTTGACGAAATCATTTTTTTGTCTTCTGCAATCTTGTGGAATAGATTTTATATGGTCATTTTTCAGGATATCAAAGTCCGAAACCACAATGCAATGATATTTCCGAACAGTTGTAGCAGTTACATGCGGTCGCCCTCCTGTGTGTCATGCAAATCTAGCCTGCCTGCCTTTTCGTGCTCCCTTGCCATATAAGGCAACGGCTATACAAGGATTTGGGAACGTATTGCCATATAAGGTCTTCTGGTGTACGACAGTGTTGAACCAAACAGCATGCAAGCATGCATCGAAGCATCCTGCATGCATGCATCGAAGGTAAAAGCCAGGACATTGCGTTCCGTAACTGTTTTCCCGAGGTTTGTGTTTTGGGGATTTTTGAAATATGCCCTTGATTTTGGATTATGGGCAATTGAGTGCGAAAAATGTCAAAAAGTGTCCTTTTTTCACAGATTTGTCGATATTAACACTTTAACAGTCAGTAATACGACCTATCCCGGCCACATATAAAGGCACTATCGGGTAGAATCTCATCTTGTCCCGGTAACTTTACAACCGGTCTTTCAACAACTCAGCCCCAAATCACTTATCTATCGGCCCGCATGTCCTGCAAATGCTCGCGCCAACACTCAGGGCGGAGAGAGACATTACAAACGGAAACGTTACAAGTATTGCATCGATAGACGGTCTCGTGTGGCCTGGAGCGTCTCGCTCCCGACATCAGGCGGCCAGCTCTTGCACAATACCGACAGACTTTTGTCGGTTTCCCCCGGCTCACTTGATGGTGTTCGCCGACTACTGTTCCTCTTCCTAGGCGAACCCCGGGGTCGTCCACAGTGACGACTGCTCGGCGCCTTGCGGAAAAATTGCCCACCAGCTGTCGCATCAACGCTCGCCGGAAGTTCAGCTGGGCAATCCTATATTGTGGAAGAGGTGGCTGTCTGTTAGAAATGTACATCTTCCAGTTCAAATAAGCATTCACGGCAGCCTTGTTCACGGCATACCAGAAAAGCTTACGGTGCCACTTCTTTGACGGGCGCCCAAAATGGTACGAACCCCTTAGCTGGTCGGCCGTGTCAATCGCTTTGTAGTGGCGATTGTACAAGTCTAGCGCCAAGGGACAAGAAATTTCTTGGCGATTGAAACGCTTGCTTCGCCTGATAACCCGTACGCCGGGAGCATCAACGGTTGTTGCCGTGGAAAGCGCCATGAGTGTCTTGGTATCCTTCCACTTGATCACCGTGAGCGGTCCGCCGTCGTGGTATCGTATTGACGTCCCTCTCGGAACATCACTTGGATACGATTCTCGGAAAGGCAGCATAGGTGGCCTCCCTCGTCTCGGCCTGGGCCTCGGCTTGAAAGGACGGTGGTGCCGTTCCGTCGGTAAGCCTGACGCACATTTTCTCACTGTCCCGACCAAGTAAGTGTCCTTGCTGAAAAGATAGTCCGCCAGCTGCACGTCTGTATAGTACGAATCGCAGAAAACTGTGCGATAGCAGCCTTGGAACGGCACGGTCAGCCTATTCAGGACTCGGGCGGGCTTGAGATCGAGAGGGCTGAGAAGTTCGTCACCAATGCCATGCATGACCCTTTCGTCCGGCGACATCGTCTCCGGATCCTTGCGAGCGCCGCATAATTCATCGGACAATATATAGCCATCCGGCTCCGCCAGAGCACGGACACAATAGCCATACTTGGTCGGCTTTGCAGGATTATACCGCCGAAGCATGTGGCGTCCCCTAAACGCAACCGTTGCCTCATCGACGACCAGATGTTGGCCGACGTGGCGAGCACGGCAGCTATTCTCGTTGACTCGTGCCATTACCGCCCTAACCTTTAGCACTCTGTCTTCTTTCTCCCTTGCTTTGAAGACCTTAAGTCGCTCGCTGCCGGGAGAAGGAAATCCTTCTGGCGAGTAGTGCAGGTATCTCAAAAGTTGACGATACCGGTTGAAGGGGAACGCCCTTTTCATGACCGCACAGCCAGCGTCTTCATCGGTAGACCAGTAGAACGCAAGGCTTGGTTGATGTGCATAGCCTGCACAAATCATGCACCCCAAGAATGCCTTCAGCTCGGCTGTCGAGGTAGCTGACCAGCGCGAGCGCTTTTCCCCACGGTGTACAAACCGCCTTTCCCGGGCGTATTTGTTCGTACAGCGCACCATATACCGGATAAGATCTTCGTCAAAGATCTCCAGAAAGAATGACAATTCATTCCGGCTGTCCTCGACTCTTTTAATGCCCACGGGCCCGGGTGCACTGAACTCCATGGGCCCATACGGGTAAACTTCGTCGGGACGTACTTCCAACCATCTCCGTTCAACTTGAGCGACCAATCTGTTCCGTCGAGAAAACTCCTCGACACGACCGGCCCTCGCCTGCCTCATCTGGGCATAAAGGTCCAACGCTTCAACTCCACCAGCCTCCGCTGCCTCAACTACCGCCCCATCGATAACATGAACAGCCGGGATCGGTTCAATCAACCCCGCTTCAATCTCATTCGCCATCAGGATATCTTCCTGTAACATTCTTTCCCCTATAACCGTGAGCAATCAAATCAGTATCCCGCAAATAAAGTCTCGCCAACAGCTCACATCAAGTCAAAATCCGCCCACCCCCCCGAAGGAGGGTGAACGACCCACGACATGGTCAGACACCCCAGAAGGCACATACGTTGAAAACAGTCACAAAACGACGCAAACCGGCCGATGCCGGGCGGGGAAGAGTCTATCGTTCCCGACTAGCCCTCTGATACCGCTCGATAGACCCCGATCCTGTCATAGAAACATTGGAGTGACCGCTGAACCCCGAAGCCCCAGGAGCGTACCGGTTGCCAGCGGTCTACGGCGACAAGCGACCCGGCGTGCCGCTAAGCCACGGAATATCGGAAGCACCTCGACACTTGCCAGCACGCTGGCGGCTGCTATTCCCCCTTAAAGACGGGAATCGAAGCGGTCTATCGGAACGACCACCGCCCCCGCCGGCGAGGGGAGACCCGTCCCGGTCGACCCCGTTGCTCGGCCGCCCGCTCCACCCCCGCCGCCCCGGGCCCCGCCCCACACCAGACGGGCCCTGCTCGCTCGCCTGGCGGGCCCGGGGCTCCCTCCGGGGCGGTCGGAGTCGGGCGGGGTGGGGCGCTCACTCCCCCCGCCGACAC